>NC_057794.1:570508857-570858857 GCF_018294505.1 Triticum aestivum
CCGGTTTTCTCCGAAATCACCCGGAACACTTCCGGTGTCCGAATATAGCCATCCAATATATCAATCTTTATGTCTCGACCATTTCGAGACTCCTCGTCATGTCCGTGATCATATTCGGGACTCCGAACTAACTTCGGTACATCAAAACTCATAAACTCATAATATAACTATCATCGAAACCTTAAGCGTGCGGACCCTATGGGTTCGAGAACAATGTAGACATGACCGAGACACGTCTCCGGTCAATAACTAATAGCGGAACCTGGATGCTCATATTGGCTCCTACATATTCTATGAAGATCTTTATCGGTCAGACCGCATAACAACATATGTTGTTCCCTTTGTCATCGGTATGTTACTTGCCCGAGATTCGATCGTCGGTATCTCAATACCTAGTTCAATATCGTTACCGACAAGTCTCTTTACTCGTTCCGTAATACATCATCTCGCAACTAACTCATTAGTTGCAATGCTTGCAAGGCTTATGTGATGTGCATTACCGAGAGGGCCCAGAGATACCTCTCCGACAATAGGAGTGACAAATCCTAATCTCGAAATAAGCCAACCCAACATGTACCTTTGGAGACACCTGTCGAGTACCTTTATAATCACCCATTTACATTGTGACGTTTGGTAGCACACAAAGTGTTCCTCCGACAAACGGGAGTTGCATAATCTCATAGTCATAGGAACATGTATAAGTTATGAAGAAAAGCAATAGCAACATACTAAACGATCGGGTGCTAAGCTAATGGAATGGGTCATGTCAATCAGATCATTCACCTAATGATGTGATCCCGTTAATCAAATAACAACTCTTTGTTCATGGTTAGGAAACATAACCATCTTTGATTAACGAGCTAGTCAAGTAGAGGCATACTAGTGACACTCCGTTTGTCTATGTATTCACACATGTATTATGTTTCCGGTTAATACAATTCTAGCATGAATAATAAACATTTATCATGATATAAGGAAATAAATAATAACTTTATTATTGCATCTAGGGCATATTTCCTTCGGTCTCCCACTTGCACTAGAGTCAATAATCTAGATTACACAGTAATGATTCTAACACCCATGGAGCCTTGGTGCTGATCATGTTTTGCTCGTGGAAGAGGCTTAGTCAACGGGTCTGCAACATTCAGATCCGTATGTATCTTTCAAATCTCTATGTCTCCCACCTGGACTAGATCCCGGATGGAATTGAAGCGTCTCTTGATGTGCTTGGTTCTCTTGTGAAATCTGGATTCCTTTGCCAAGGCAATTGCACCAGTATTGTCACAAAAGATTTTCATTGGACCCGATGCACTAGGTATGACACCTAGATCGGATATGAACTCCTTCATCCAGACTCCTTCATTTGCTGCTTCCGAAGCAGCTATGTACTCCGCTTCACATGTAGATCCCGCCACAACGCTTTGTTTAGAACTGCACCAACTGACAGCTCCACCGTTTAATGTAAACACATATCCGGTTTGCGATTTAGAATCGTCCGGATCAGTGTCAAAGCTTGCATCAACGTAACCTTTTACGGTGAGCTCTTTGTCACCTCCATATATGAGAAACATATCCTTAGTCCTTTTCAGGTATTTCAGGATGTTCTTGACCGCTGTCCAGTGATCCACTCCTGGATCACTTTGGTACCTCCCTGCTAGACTTATAGCAAGGCACACATCAGGTCTGGTACACAACATTGCATACATGATAGAGCCTATGGCTGAAGCATAGGGAACATCTTTCATTTTCTCTCTATCTTCTGAAGTGGTCGGGCATTGAGTCTTACTCAACTTCACACCTTGTAACACAGGCAAGAACAATTTCTTTGCTTGATCCATTTTGAACTTCTTCAAAACTTTGTCAAGGTATGTGCTTTGTGAAAGTCCAATTAAGCGTCTTGATCTATCTCTATAGATCTTAATGCCTAATATGTAAGCAACTTCACCGAGGTCTTTCATTGAAAAACTCTTATTCAAGTATCCCTTTATGCTATCCAGAAATTCTATATCATTTCCAATTAGTAATATGTCATCCACATATAATATCAGAAATGCTACAGAGCTCCCACCCACTTTCTTGTAAATACAAGCTTCTCCAAAAGTCTGTATAAAACCAAATGCTTTGATCACACTATCAAAGCGTTTATTCCAACTCCGAGAGGCTTGCACCAGTCCATAAATGGATCGCTGGGGCTTGCACACTTTGTTAGCTCCCTTTGGATCGACAAAACCTTCTGGTTGCATCATATACAACTCTTCTTCCAGAAATCCATTCAGGAATGCAGTTTTGACATCCATCTGCCAAATTTCATAATCATAAAATGCGGCAATCGCTAACATGATTTGGACAGACTTAAGCATCGCTACGGGTGAGAAGGTCTCATCATAGTCAATCCCTTGAACTTGCCGAAAACCTTTTGCGACAGGTCGAGCTTTGTAGACAGTAATATTACCGTCAGCGTCAGTCTTCTTCTTGAAGATCCATTTATTCTCAATTGCTTGCCGATCATCGGGCAAGTCAACCAAAGTCCATACTTTGTTCTCATACATGGATCCCATCTCAGATTTCATGGCTTCAAGCCATTTTGCGGAATCTGGGCTCACCATCGCTTCTTCATAGTTCGTAGGTTCATCATGATCTAGTAGCATGACTTCCAGAACAGGATTACCGTACCACGCTGGCGCGGATCTCACTCTGGTTGATCTACGAGGTTCAGTAGTATCTTGTTCTGAAGTTTCATGATCATCATCATTAGCTTCCTCACTGACTGGTGTAGGTGTCACAGAAATAGGTTTTTGTGATGTACTACTTTCCAATAAGGGAGTAGGTACAGTTACTGTTGGGGGAACGCAGTAATTTCAAAAATTTTCCTACGCACACGCAAGATCATGGTGATGCATAGCAACGAGAGGGGAGAGTGTTGTCTACGTACCCACGCAGACCGACTGCGGAAGCGTTGACGCAACATAGAGGAAGTAGTCGTATGTCTTCCCGATCCGACCGATCCAAGCACTGTTACTCCGGCACCTCCGAGTTCTTAGCACACGTACAGCTCGATGACGATCCCCGGGCTCCGATCCAGCAAAGCGTCGGGGAGGAGTTCCGTCAGCACGACGGCATGGTGACGATCTTGATGTTCTACTGTCGCAGGGCTTCGCCTAAGCACCGCTACAATATGATCGAGGTGGAATATGGTGGCAGGGGGCACCACACACGGCTAAGGAACGATCTCAAGGATCAACTTGTGTGTCTAGAGGTGCCCCTGCCCCCATATATAAAGGATCCAAGGGGGAGGGGGCGGCCGGCCAGGAGGAGGGTGCAGGAGGAGTCCTACTCCTACCGGGAGTAGGACTCCCCCCCAATCCTAGTTGGAATAGGATTCCCCGAGGGGGAAAGAGAGAAAGGGGGGCCGGCCACCTCTCCTTGTCCTAATAGGACTGGGGGAGGGGGGAGTGAAGGAAATATGCCCTAGAGGCAATAATAAAGTTATTATTTATTTCCTTATATCATGATAAATGTTTATTATTCATGCTAGAATTGTATTAACCGGAAACATAATACATGTGTGAATACATAGACAAACAGAGTGTCACTAGTATGCCTCTACTTAACTAGCTCGTTGATCAAAGATGGTTAAGTTTCCTAGCCACTGACATGGATTGTCATTGGATTAACGGGATCACATCATTAGGAGAATGATGTGATTGACATGACCCATTCCGTTAGCTTAGCACACGATCGTTTAAGTATGTTGCTATTGCTTTCTTCATGACTTATACATGTTCCTATGACTATGAGATTATGCAACTCCCGTTTACCGGAGGAACACTTTGTGTGCTACCAAACGTCACAACGTAACTGGGTGATTATAAAGGTGCTCTATAGGTGTCTCCGAAGGTACTTGTTGGGTTGGCGTATTTCGAGATTAGGATTTGTCACTCCGATTGTCGGAGAGGTATCTCTGGACCCTCTCGGTAATGCACATCACATAAGCCTTGCAAGCATTGCAACTAATGAGTTAGTTGTGAGATGATGTATTATGGAACGAGTAAATAGACTTGACGGTAATGAGATTGAACTAGGTATTGAAATACCAACGATCGAATCTCGGGCAAGTAACATACCGATGACAAAAGGAACAACGTATGTTGTTATGCGGTCTGACCGATAAAGATCTTCGTAGAATATGTAGAAGCCAATATGGGCATCCAGGTCCCGCTATTGGTTATTGACCGGAGACGTGTCTCGGTCATGTCTACATTGTTCTCGAACCCGTAGGGTCCGCATGCTTAAGGTTACGATGACAGTTATATTATGAGTTTATGCATTTTGATGTACCGAAGGTTGTTCGGAGTCCCGGATATGATCACGGACATGACGAGGAGTCTCGAAATGGTCGAGACATAACGATGATATATTGGAAGCCTATGTTTGAATATCGGAAGTGTTCCGGGTGAAATCGGGATTTTACCGGAGTACCGGGAGGTTACCGGAACCCCCCCAGGAGCTATATGGGCCTTAGTGGGCTTTAGTGGAAAGGAGAAAGGGGCAGCCCAAGGTGGCTGTGCGCCTCCCCCCTTCCCCTAGTCCTATTAGGACTAGGAGAGGTGGCCGCCCCCCTCTCTCTTTCCCTCCTCCGCGAATCCTATTCCAACTAGGATTGGGGGGGGGGGGGAATCCTACTCCCAGAGGGAGTAGGACTCTTCTGGCGCGCCTCCTATGGCCGGCCAGCCTCCCCCCTCTAGTCCTTTATATACTGAGGCAGAGGCACCCCAGAAACACACAAGTTGATCCACGTGATCTATTCCTTAGCCGTGTGCGGTGCACCCAGCCACCATATTCCTCGATAATACTGTAGCAGAGTTTAGGCGAAGCCCTGCTGCTGTAGTGCATCAAGATCGTCACGACGCCGTCATGCCGACGGAACTCTTCCCCGACACTTTGCTGGATCGGAGTTCGGGGATTGTCATCGAGCTGAACGTGTGCTCGAACTCGGAGGTGCCGTAGTTTCGGTACTTGATCAGTTGGATCGTGAAGACGTACGACTACTTCCTCTACGTTGCGTCAATGCTTCTGCAGTCGGTCTGCGTGGGTACATAGACAACACTCTCCCCTCTCGTTGCTATGCATCACATGATCTTGCGTGTGCGTAGGAATTTTTTTGAAATTACTACGAAACCCAACAGTGGTATCAGAGCCTAGGTTATTTATGTTGATGTTATATGCACGAGTAGAACACAAGTGAGTTGTGGGCGATATAAGTCATACTGCCTACCAGCATGTCATACTTTGGTTCGGCGGCATTGTTGGACGAGACGACCCGGACCAACATTACGCTTATGCTTACGCGAGACCGGTTCCCCCGACGTGCTTTGCACATAGGTGGCTTGCGGGCGACAGTCTCTCCAACTTTAGTTGAACCAAGTATGGCTATGCCCGGTCCTTGCGAAGGTTAAAACAGAGTCTATTTGACAAACTATCGTTGTGGTTTTGATGCGTAGGTGAGATTGGTTCTTGCTTAAGCCCGTAGCAGCCACGTAAAACTTGCAACAACAAAGTAGAGGACGTCTAACTTGTTTTTGCAGGGCATGTTGTGATGTGATATGGTCAAGGCATGATGCTAAATTTTATTGTATGAGATGATCATGTTTTGTAACCGAGTTATCGGCAACTGGCAGGAGCCATATGGTTGTCGCTTTATTGTATGCAATGCAATCGCGATGTAATGCTTTACTTTATTACTAAGCGGTAGTGATAGTCGTGGAAGCATAAGATTGGCGAGACGACAACGATGCTATGATGGAGATCAAGGTGTCGCGCCAGTGACGATGGTGATCATGATGATGCTTCGGAGATGGAGATCACAAGCACAAGATGATGATGGCCATATCATATCACTTATATTGATTGCATGTGATGTTTATCTTTTTATGCATCTTATCTTGCTTTGATTGACGGTAGCATTATAAGATGATCTCTCACTAAATTATCAAGAAGTGTTCTCCCTGTGTATGCACCGTTGCCAAAGTTCGTCGTGCCCAGACACCACGTGATGATCGGGTGTGATAAGCTCTACGTCCATCTACAACGGGTGCAAGCCAGTTTTTGCACACGCAGAATACTCAGGTTAAACTTGACGAGCCTAGCATATGCAGATATGGCCTCAGAACACGGAGACCGAAAGGTCGAGCGTGAATCATATAGTAGATATGATCAACATAACGATGTTCACCATTGAAAACTACTCCATCTCACGTGATGATCGGTTATGGTTTAGTTGATTTGGATCACATAATCACTTAGAAGATCGGAGGGATGTCTATCTAAGTGGGAGTTCTTAAGTAATTTGATTAACTGAACTTAAACTTATCATGAACTTAGTACCTGATAGTATCTTGCTTGTTTATGTTGATTGTAGATAGATGGCTCATGCTGTTGTTCCGTTGAATTTTAATGCGTTCCTTGAGAAAGCAAAGTTGAAAGATGATGGTAGCAATTATACGGACTGGGTCCATAACTTGAGGATTATCCTCATTGCTGCCCAGAAGAATTACGTCCTGGAAGCACCGTTGGGTGCCAGGCCTGCTGCTGGAGCAACACCAGATGTTATGAACGTCTGGCAGAGCAAAGCTGATGACTACTCGATAGTTCAGTGTGCCATGCTTTACGGCTTAGAATCGGGACTTCAACGACGTTTTGAACGTCATGGAGCATATGAGATGTTCCAGGAGTTGAAGTTAATATTTCAAGCAAATGCCCGGATTGAGAGATATGAAGTCTCCAATAAGTTCTATAACTGCAAGATGGAGGAGAACAGTTCTGTCAGTGAGCATATACTCAAAATGTCTGGGTATAATAATCACTTGATTCAATTGGGAGTTAATCTTCCGGATGATTGCGTCATTGACAAAATTCTCCAATCACTGCCACCAAGCTACAAGAGCTTCGTGATGAACTACAATATGCAAGGGATGAACAAGACTATTCCCGAGCTCTTCGCGATGCTGAAAGCTGCGGAGGTAGAAATCAAGAAGGAGCATCAAGTGTTGATGGTTAAGAAGACCACTAGTTTCAAGAAAAAGGGCAAAGGGAAGAAGAAGGGGAACTTCAAGAAGAACAGCAAGCAAGTTGCTACTCAGGAGAAGAAACCCAAGTCTGGACCTAAGCCTGAAACTGAGTGCTTCTACTACAAGCAGACTGGTCACTGGAATCGGAACTGCCCCAAGTATTTGGCGGATAAGAAGGATGGCAAGGTGAACAAAGGTATATGTGATATACATGTTATTGATGTGTACCTTACTAGAGCTCGCAGTAGCACCAGGGTATTTGATACTGGTTGTGTTGCTAATATTTGCAACTCGAAACAGGGACTACGGAATAAGCGGGCACTAGCAAAGGACGAGGT
Source organism: Triticum aestivum (assembly GCF_018294505.1). Taxonomy (NCBI): domain Eukaryota; kingdom Viridiplantae; phylum Streptophyta; class Magnoliopsida; order Poales; family Poaceae; genus Triticum; species Triticum aestivum. The sequence continues at coordinate 570,516,263 of NC_057794.1, forward strand.
GACGATGCGCGTGGGAAACGGTTCCAAAGTCGATGTGATCGCGGTCGGCACGCTACCTCTACATCTACCTTCGGGATTAATATTAGACCTAAATAATTGTTATTTGGTGCCAGCGTTAAGCATGAACATTATATCTGGATCTTGTTTAATGCGAGACGGTTATTCATTTAAATCAGAGAATAATGGTTGTTCTATTTATATGAGTAATATCTTTTATGGTCATGCACTTTTGAAGAGTGGTCTATTTTTGATGAATCTCGATAGTAGTGATACACATATTCATAATGTTGAAGCCAAAAGATACAGAGTTGATAATGAAAGTGCAAATTATTTGTGGCACTGTCGTTTAGGTCATATCGGTGTAAAGCGCATGAAGAAACTCCATACTGATGGACTTTTGGAACCACTTGATTATGAATCACTTGGTACTTGCGAACCGTGCCTCATGGGCAAGATGACTAAAACACCGTTCTCTGGTACTATGGAGAGAGCAACAGATTTGTTGGAAATCATACATACCGATGTATGTGGTCCGATGAATATTGAGGCTCGTGGCGGATATCGTTATTTTCTCACCTTCACAGATGACTTGAGCAGATATGGGTATATCTACTTAATGAAACATAAATCTGAAACATTTGAAAAGTTCAAAGAATTTCAGAGTGAAGTTGAAAATCATCGTAACAAGAAAATAAAGTTTCTACGATCTGATCGGGGAGGAGAATATTTGAGTTACGAGTTTGGTGTACATTTGAAAAATTGTGGAATAGTTTCGCAACTCACGCCACCCAGAACACCACAGCGTAATGGTGTGTCCGAACGTCGTAATCTTAATTTACTAGATATGGTGCGATCTATGATGTCTCTTACTGATTTACCGCTATCATTTTGGGGTTATGCTTTAGAGACGGCCGCATTCACGTTAAATAGGGCACCATCAAAATCCGTTGAGACGCCTTTTGAACTGTGGTTTGGCAAGAAACCAAAGTTGTCGTTTCTTAAAATTTGGGGCTGCGATGCTTATGTGAAAAAGCTTCAACCTGATAAGCTCGAACCCAAATCGGAGAAATGTGTCTTCATAGGATACCCAAAGGAGACTGTTGGGTACACCTTCTATCACACATCCGAAGGCAAGACATTCGTTGCTAAGAATGGATCCTTTCTAGAGAAGGAGTTTCTCTCGAAAGAAGTGAGTGGGAGGAAAGTAGAACTTGACGAGGTAACTGTACCTGCTCCTTTATTGGAAAGTAGCACATCACAGAAAACTGTTTCTGCGACACCTACACCAATAAGTGAGAAAGCTAATGATGATGATCATGAAACTTCAGATCAAGATACTACTGAACCTCATAGATCAACCAGAGTAAGATCCGCGCCAGAGTGGTACGGTAATCCTGTTCTGGAGATCATGCTACTAGATCATGATGAACCTACGAACTATGAAGAAGCGATGGTGAGCCCAGATTCCGCAAAGTGGCTTGAAGCCATGAAATCTGAGATGGGATCCATGTATGAGAACAAAGTATGGACTTTGGTTGACTTGCCTGATGATCGGCAAGCAATTGAGAATAGATGGATCTTCAAGAAGAAGACTGACGCTGATGGTAATGTTACTATCTACAAAGCTCGACTTGTCGCAAAAGGTTTTCGACAAGTTCAAGGGGTTGACTACGATGAGACCTTCTCACCCGTAGCGATGCTTAAGTCTGTCCGAATCATGTTAGCAATTGCCGCATTTTATGATTATGAAATTTGGCAGATGGATGTCAAAACTGCATTCCTGAATGGATTTCTGGAAGAAGAGTTGTATATGATGCAACCGGAAGGTTTTGTCGATCCAAAGGGAGCTAACAAAGTGTGCAAGCTCCAGCGATCCATTTATGGACTGGTGCAAGCCTCTCGGAGTTGGAATAAACATTTTGATAGTGTGATCAAAGCATTTGGTTTTATACAGACTTTTGGAGAAGCCTGTATTTACAAGAAAGTGAGTGGGAGCTCTGTAGCATTTCTGATATTATATGTGGATGACATATTGCTGATTGGAAATGATATAGAATTTCTGGATAGCATAAAGGGATACTAGAATAAGAGTTTTTCGATGAAAGACCTCGGTGAAGCTGCTTACATATTAGGCATAAAGATCTATAGAGATAGATCAAGACGCTTAATTGGACTTTCACAAAGCACATACCTTGACAAGATTTTGAAGAAGTTCAAAATGGATCAAGCAAAGAAAGGGTTCTTGCCTGTGTTACAAGGTGTGAAGTTGAGTCAGACTCAATGCCCGACCACTGCAGAAGATAGAGAGAAAATGAAAGATGTTCCCTATGCTTCAGCCATAGGCTCTATCATGTATGCAATGCTGTGTACCAGACCTGATGTGTGCCTTGCTATAAGTTTAGCAGGGAGGTCCCAAAGTAATCCAAGAGTGGATCACTGGACAGCGGTCAAGAACATCCTGAAATACCTGAAAAGGACTAAGGATATGTTTCTCATGTATGGAGGTGACAAAGAGCTCACCGTAAAAGGTTACGTTGATGCAAGCTTTGACACTGATCCGGACGATTCTAAATCGCAAACCGGATACGTGTTTACATTAAACAGTGGAGCTGTCAGTTGGTGCAGTTCTAAACAAAGCGTCGTAGCGGGATCTACATGTGAAGCGGAGTACATAGCTGCTTCGGAAGCAGCAAACGAAGGAGTCTAGATGAAGCAGTTCATATCCGATCTAGGTGGCATACCTAGTGCATCGGGTCCAATGAAAATCTTTTGTGACAATACTGGTGCAATTGCCTTGGCAAAGGAATCTAGATTTCACAAAAGGACCAAACACATCAAGAGACGCTTCAATTCCATCCGGGATCTAGTCCAGGTGGGAGACATAGAGATTTGCAAGATACATATGGATCTGAATGTTGCAGACCCGTTGACTAAGCCTCTTCCACGAGCAAAACATGATCAGCACCAAAGCTCCATGGGTGTTAGAATCATTACAGTGTAATCTAGATTATTAACTCTAGTTCAAGTGGGAGACTGAAGGAAATATGCCCTAGAGGCAATAATAAAGTTATTATTTATTTCCTTATATCATGATAAATGTTTATTATTCATGCTAGAATTGTATTAACCAAAAACATAATACATGTGTGAATACATAGACAAACAGAGTGTCACTAGTATGCCTCTACTTGACTAGCTCATTAATCAAAGATGGTTATGTTTCCTAACCATGAACAAAGAGTTGTTATTTGATTAACAAGGTCACATCATTAGTTGAATGATCTGATTGACATGACCCATTCCATTAGCTTAGCACCCGATCGTTTAGTATGTTGCTATTGCTTTTCTTCATGACTTATACATGTTCCTATGACTATGAGATTATGCAACTCCCGTTTACTGGAGGAACACTTTGGGTACTACCAAACGTCACAACGTAACTGGGTGATTATAAAGGAGTACTACAGGTGTCTCCAAAGGTAGATGTTGGGTTGGCGTATTTCGAGATTAGGATTTGTCACTCCGATTGTCGGAGAGGTATCTCTGGGCCCTCTCGGTAATGCACATCACATAATCCTTGCAAGCATTGCAACTAATGAGTTAGTTGTGAGATGATGTATTATGGAACGAGTAAAGAGACTTGCCGGTAACGAGATTGAACTAGGTATCGAAATACCGACGATCGAATCTCGGGCAAGTAACATACCGATGACAAAAGGAACAACGTATGTTGTTATGCGGTTTGACCGATAAAGATCTTCGTAGAATATGTAGGAGCCAATATGGGCATCCAGGTCCCGCTATTGGTTATTGACCGGAGACGTGTCTCGGTCATGTCTACATTGTTCTCGAACCCGTAGGGTCCGCACGCTTAAGGTTACGATGACAGTTATATTATGAGTTTATGCATTTTGATGTACCGAAGGTTGTTCGGAGTCTTGGATATGATCACGACCATGACGAGGAGTCTCGAAATGGTCGAGACATAAAGATTGATATATTGGAAGCCTATGTTTGGATATCGAAAGTGTTCCGGGTGAAATCGGGATTTTACCGGAGTACCGGGAGGTTACCGGAACCCCCCGGGAGCTATATGGGCCTTAGTGGGCTTTAGTGGAAAGGAGAAAGGGGCAGCCCAAGATGGCTGTGCGCCTCCCCCCTTCCCCTAGTCCTATTAGGACTAGGAGAGGTGGCCGGCCCCCGCTCTCTCTTTCCCCCCTCCGCGAATCCTATTCCAACTAGGATTGGGGGGGGGGGGAATCCTACTCCCAGAGGGAGTAGGACTCTCCTGGCGCGCCTCCTATGGCCGGCCAGCCTCCCCCCTCTAGTCCTTTATATACTGAGGCAGAGGCACCCCAGAAACACACAAGTTGATCCACGAGATCTATTCCTTAGCCGTGTGCGGTGCCCCCAGCCACCATATTCCTCGATAATACTGTAGCGGAGTTTAGGCGAAGCCCTGCTGCTGTAGTGCATCAACATCGTCACCACGCCGTCGTGCTGACGGAACTCTTCCCTGACACTTTGCTGGATCGGAGTCCGGGGATTGTCATCGAGCTGAACGTGTGCTCGAACTCGGAGGTGCCGTAGTTTCTGTACTTGATCGGTTGGATCGTGAAGACGTATGACTACTTCCTCTACGTTGCGTCAACGCTTCCGCAGTCGGTCTGCGTGGGCACGTAGACAACACTCTCCCCTCTCGTTGCTATGCATCACATGATCTTGCGTGTGCGTAGGAATTTTTTTGAAATTACTACGAAACCCAACAGGGAGGCGCGCGGCCCACCTTGGGCTGCCCCTTTCTCCTTTCCACTAAAGCCCACTAAGGCCCATATAGCTCCCGGGGGGTTCCGGTAACCTCCCGGTACTCCGGTAAAATCTCGATTTCACCCGGAACACTTCCGATATCCAAACATAGGCTTCCAATATATCAATCTTTATGTCTCGACCATTTCGAGACTCCTCGTCATGTCCGTGATCACATCCGGGACTCTGAACTAACTTCGGTACATCAAAATGCATAAACTCATAATAACTGTCATTGTAACGTTAAGCGTGCGGACCCTACGGTTCGAGAACAATGCAGACATGACTGAGACACATCTCCGGTCAATAACCAATAGCGGGACCTGGATGCCCATATTGGCTCCTACATATTCTACGAAGATCTTTATCGGTCAGACCGCATAACAACATACGTTGTTCCCTTTGTCATCGGTATGTTACTTGCCCGAGATTCGATCGTCGGTATCCAATACCTAGTTCAATCTCGTTACCGGCAAGTCTCTTTACTCGTTCCATAATACATCATCTCACAACTAACATATTAGTTGTAATGCTTGCAAGGCTTATGTGATGTGCATTACCGAGAGGGCCCAGAGATACCTCTCCGACAATCGGAGTGACAAAACCTAATCTCGAAATACGCCAACCCAACATGTACCTTTGGAGACACCTATAGTACTCCTTTATAATCACCCAGTTACGTTGTGACGTTTGGTAGCACCCAAAGTGTTCCTCCGGTAAACGGGAGTTGCATAATCTCATAGTTATAGGAACATGTATAACTCATGAAGAAAGCAATAGCAACATACTAAACGATCGAGTGCTAAGCTAATGGAATGGGTCATGTCAATCAGATCATTCACTTAATGATGTGATCCCGTTAATCAAATAACAACTCCTTGTTTATGGTTAGGAAACATAACCATCTTTGATTAACGAGCTAGTCAAGTAGAGGTATACTAGTGACACTCTGTTTGTCTATGTATTCACACATGTATTATGTTTCCGGTTAATACAATTCTAGCATGAATAATAAACATTTATCATGATATAAGGAAATAAATAATAACTTTATTATTGCCTCTAGGGCATATTTCCTTCAGTCTCCCACTTGCACTAGAGTCAATAATCTAGTTCACATCGCCATGTGATTCAACACTAAGAGTTCACATCACCATGTGATTAACACCCATAGTTCACATCGTCATGTGACCTATACCCAAACGGTTTACTAGAGTCAATAATCTAGTTCACATCATTTATGTGATTAACACCCAAAGAGTACTAAGGTGTGATCATGTTTTGCTTGTGAGATAATTTTAGTCAACGGGTCTGTCACATTCAGATCCGTAAGTATTTTGCGAATTTCTATGTCAACAATGCTCTGCATGGAGCTACTCTAGCTTATTGCTCCCACTTTCAATATGTATCTAGATCAAGACTTAGAGTCATCCAGATCGGTGCCAAAACTTGAATCGATGTAACTCTTTACGACGAACCTTTTGTCACCTCCATAATCGAGAAACATATCCTTATTCCACTAAGGATAACTTTGACCGCTGTCCAGTGATCTACTCCTAGATCACCATTGTACTCCCTTGCTTAACTCAGTGTAGGGTATATAATAGATCTGGTACACATCATGGCATACTTTATAGAACCTATGGCTGAGGCATAGGGAATGACTTTCATTCTCTTTCTATCTTCTGCCGTGGTCGGGCTTTGAGTCTTACTCAACTTCACACCTTGTAACACAGGCAAGAAACCTTTTCTTTGACTGTTCCATTTTGAACTACTTCAAAATCTTGTCAAGGTATGTAATCATTGAAAAAACTTATCAAGTGTCTTGATCTATCTCTATAGATCTTGATACTCAATATGTAAGCAGCTTCACCGAGGTCTTTCTTTGAAAAACTCCTTTCAAACACTCCTTTATGCTTTGCAGAATAATTCTACATTATTTCTGATCAACAATATGTCATCCACATATACTTATCAGAAATGTTGTAGTGCTCCCACTCACTTTCTTGTAAATACAGGCTTCACCGCAAGTCTGTATAAAACTATATGCTTTGATCAACTTATCAAAGCGTATATTCCAACTCCGAGATTCTTGCACCAGTCCATAGATGGATCGCTGGAGCTTGCATATTTAGTTAACACCTTTAGGATCGACAAAACCTTCTAGTTGCATCGCATACAACTCTTCTTTAGTAAATCCATTAAGAAATGCAGTTTTGTTTATCCATTTGCAAGATTTCATAAAATGCGGCAATTGCTAACATGATTCGGACAGACATAAGCATAGATACGAGTGAGAAAATCTCATCGTAGTGAACACCTTGAACTTGTCGAAAACCTTTTGCGACAATTCTAGCTTTGTAGATAGTAACACTACTATCAGCGTCCGTCTTCCTCTTGAAGATTCATTTATTTTCTATGGCTTGCCGATCATCGGGCAAGTCAACCAAAGTCCATACTTTGTTCTCATACATGGATCGTATCTCAGATTTCATGGCCTCAAACCATTTCGCGGAATCTGGGCTCACCATCGCTTCTTCATAGTTCGTAGGTTCATCATGATCTAGTAGCATGACTTCCAAAACTGGATTACCGTACCACTCTGGCGTGGATCTCACTCTGGTTGATCTACGAGGTTTAGTAGTATCTTGTTATGAAGTTTCATGATCATTATCAGTAACTTCCTCACTTATTGGTGTAGGTGTCGCAGAAACAGTTTTCTGTGATGTACTACTTTCTAACAAGGGAGCAGTTACAGTTACCTCATCAAGTTCTACTTTCCTCCCACTCACTTCTTTCGAGAGAAACTCCTTCTCCAGAAAGTTTCCGAATTTAGCAACAAAAGTCTTGCCTTCGGATTTGTGATAGAAGGTGTATCCAATAGTTTCCTTTGGATATCCTATGAAGACACATTTCTACGATTTGGGTTCGAGCTTATCAGGTTGAAGCTTTTTCACATAAGCATCGCAGCCCCAAACTTTAAGAAATGACAACTTCGGTTTCTTGCCAAACCACAGTTCATAAGGCGTCGTCTTAATGGATTTTGATGGTGCCCTATTTAACGTGAATGCGGCCGTCTCTAGAGCGTATCCCCAAAACGATAGCGGTAAATCAGTAAGAGACATCATAGATCGCACCATATCTAGTAAAGTACGATTACGACGTTCGGACACACCATTACGCTGTGGTGTTCCGGGTGGCGTGAGTTGCGAAACTATTCCACAATTTTTCAAATGTACACCAAACTCGTAACTCAAATATTCTCCTCCACGATCAGATCGTAGAAACTTTATTTTCTTGTAACGATGATTTTCAACTTCACTCTGAAATTCTTTGAACTTTTCAAATGTTTCAGACTTATGTTTCATTAAGTAGATATACCCGTATCTGCTTAAATCATCTGTGAAGGTGAGAAAATAACGATATCCGCCACGAGCTTCAATATTCATCGGACCACATGCATCTGTATGTATGATTTCCAACAAATCTGTTGCTCTCTCCATAGTACCGGAGAACGGTGTTTTAGTCATCTTGCCCATGAGGCACGGTTCGCAAGTACCAAGCGATTCATAATCAAGTGGTTCCAAAAGCCCATCAGTATGGAGTTTCTTCATGCGCTTTACACCGATATGACCTAAACAGCAGTGCCACAAATAAGTTGCACTATCATTATCAACTCTGCATCTTTTGGCTTCAACATTATGAATATGTGTATTACTACTATCGAGATTCAATAAGAATAGACCACTCTTCAAGGGTGCATGACCATAAAAGATATTACTCATATAAATAGAACAACCATTATTCTCTGATTTAAATGAATAACCGTCTCACATTAAACAAGATCCAGATATAATGTTCATGCTCAATGCTAGCACCGAATAACAATTATTTAGGTCTAATACTAATCCCGAAGGTAGATGTAGAGGTAGCGTGCCGACCACGATCACATCGACTTTGGAACCGTTTCCCACGCGCATCGTCACCTCGTCCTTAGCCAATCTTCGCTTAATCCGTAGTCCCTGTTTCGAGTTGCAAATATTAGCAACAGAACCAGTATCAAATACCCAGGTGCTACTGCGAGCATTAGTAAGGTACACATCAATAACATGTATATCACATATACCTTTGTTCACCTTGCCATCCTTCTTATCCGCCAAATACTTGGGGCAGTTCCGCTTCCAGTGGCCAGTCTGCTTGCAGTAGAAGCACTCAGTTTCAGGCTTAGGTCCAGACTTGGGTTTCTTCTCTTGAGCAGCAACTTGCTTGCTGTTCTTTTTGAAGTTCCCCTTCTTCTTCCCTTTGCCCTTTTTCTTGAAACTAGTGGTCTTGTTGACCATCAACACTTGATGCTCCTTTTTGATTTCTACCTCCGCAGCTTTCAGCATTGCGAAGAGCTCGGGAATAGTCTTGTTCATCCCTTGCATATTATAGTTCATCACGAAGCTCTTGTAGCTTGGTGGCAGTGATTGGAGAATTCTGTCAATGACGCAATCATCTGGAAGATTAACTCCCATCTGAATCAAGTGATTATTATACCCAGACATTTTGAGTATATGCTCACTGACAGAACTGTTCTCCTCCATCTTGCAGCTATAGAACTTATTGGAGACTTCATATCACTTAATTCGGGCATTTGCTTGAAATATTAACTTCAACTCCTGAAACATCTCATATGCTCCATGACGTTCAAAACGTCGTTGAAGTCCCGATTCTAAGCCGTAAAGCATGGCACACTGAACTATCGAGTAGTCATCAGCTTTGCTCTGCCAGACGTTCATAACATCTGGTATTGCTCCAGCAGCAGGCCTGGCACCCAGCGGTGCTTCCAGGACGTAATTCTTCTGTGCAGCAATGAGGATAATCCTCAAGTTACGGACCCAGTCCGTGTAATTGCTACCATCATCTTTCAACTTTGCTTTCTCAAGGAACGCATTAAAATTCAACGGAACAACAGCACGAGCCATCTATCTACAATCAACATAAACAAGCAAGATACTATCAGGGACTAAGTTCATGATAAATTTAAGTTCAATTAATCATATTACTTAAGAACTCCCACTTAGATAGACATCCCTCTAATCCTCTAAGTGATCACGTGATCCAAATCAACTAAACCATGTCCGATCATCACGTGAGATGGAGTAGTTCCATTGGTGAACATTACTATGTTGATCATATCTACTATATGATTCACGCTCGACCTTTCGGTCTTCGTGTTCCGAGGCCATATCTGTATATGCTTGGCTTGTCAAGTATAACCTGAGTATTCCGCGTGTGCAACTGTTTTGCACCCGTTGTGTTTGAACGTAGAGCCTATCACACCCGATCATCACGTGGTGTCTCAACACGAAGAACTTTCGCAACGGTGCATACTCAGGGAGAACACTTCTTGATAATTTAGTGAGAGATCATCTTATAATGCTACCGTCAATCAAAGCAAGATAAGATGCATAAAAGATAAACATCACATGCAATCAATATAAGTGATATGATATGGCAAACATCATCTTGTGCCTGTGATCTCCATCTCTGAAGCACCGTCATGATCACCATCGTCATCGGCGCGACACCTTGATCTCCATCGTAGCATCGTTGTCGTCTTGCCAATCTTATGCTTCCACGACCATCGCTACCACTTAGTGATAAAGTAAAGCATTACATCGCGATTGCATTGCATACAATAAAGTGACAACCATATGGCTCCTGCCAGTTGCCGATAACTCGGTTACAAAACATGATCATCTCATACAATAAAATTCAGCATCATGCCTTGACCATATCACATCACAACATGCCCTGCAAAAACAAGTTAGACGTCCTCTACTTTGTTGTTGCAAGTTTTACGTGGCTACTACGGGCTTAAGCAAGAACCAATCTCACCTACGCATCAAAACCACAACGATAGTTTGTCAAATAGACTCCGTTTTAACCTTCGCAAGGACCGGGCGTAGCCACACTTGGTTCAACTAAAGTTGGAGAGACTGTCGCCCGCAAGCCACCTATGTGCAAAGCACGTCGGGAGAACCAGTCTCGCGTAAGCGTACGCGTAATGTCGGTCCGGTTCGTCTCGTCCAACAATACCGCCGAACCAAAGTATGACATGCTGGTAGGCAGTATGACTTATATCGCCCACAACTCACTTGTGTTCTACTCGTGCATATAACATCAAACCATAAAACCTAGGCTTGGATGCCACTGTTGGGGAACGCAGTAATTTCAAAAAATTTCCTACGCACACGCAAGATCATGGTGATGCATAGCAACGAGAGGGGAGAGTGTTGTCTACGTACCCACGCAGACCGACTGCGGAAGTGTTGACGCAACGTAGAGGAAGTAGTCGTACGTCTTCCCGATCCGACCGATCCAAGCACCGTTACTCCGGCACCTCCGAGTTCTTAGCACACGTACAAATCGATGACGATCCCCGGGCTCCGATCCAGCAAAGCATCGGGGAGGAGTTCCGTCAGCACGACGGTGTGGTGACGATCTTGATGTTCTACTATCGCAGGGCTTCGCCTAAGCACCGCTACAATATGATCGAGGTGGAATATGGTGGCAGGGGGCACCGCACACGGCTAAGGAACGATCTCAAGGATCAACTTGTGTGTCTAGAGGTGCCCCCTACCCCCGTATATAAAGGATCCAAGGGGGAGGGGGCGGCCGGCCAGGAGGAGGGCGCAGGAGGAGTCCTACTCCTACCGGGAGTAGGACTCCCCCCCAATCCTAGTTGGAATAGGATTCCCCGAGGGGGAAAGAGAGAGAGGGGGGCCGGCCACCTCTCCTTGTCCTAATAGGACTAGGGGAGGGGGAGGCGCGCGGCCCACCTTGGGCTGCCCCTTTCTCCTTTCCACTAAAGCCCACTAAGGCCCATATAGCTCCCGGGGGGTTCCGGTAACCTCCCGGTACTCCGGTAAAATCTCAATTTCACCCGGAACACTTCCGATATCCAAACATAGGCTTCCAATATATCAATCTTTAGGTCTCGACCATTTCGAGACTCATCGTCATGTCCGTGATCACATCCGGGACTCCGAACTAACTTCGGTACATCAAAATGCATAAACTCATAATAACTGTCATCGTAACATTAAGCGTGCGGACCCTACGGTTCGAGAACAATGCAGACATGACTGAGACACATCTCCGGTCAATAACCAATAGCGGGACCTGGATGCCCATATTGGCTCCTACATATTCTACGAAGATCTTTATCGGTCAGACCGCATAACAACATACGTTGTTCCCTTTGTCATCGGTATGTTACTTGCCCGAGATTCGATCGTCGGTATCCAATACCTAGTTCAATCTCGTTACCGGCAAGTCTCTTTACTCGTTCCATAATACATCATCTCAAAACTAACATATTAGTTGTAATGCTTGCAAGGCTTATGTGATGTGCATTACCGAGAGGGCCCAGAGATACCTCTCCGACAATCGGAGTGACAAAACCTAATCTCGAAATACGCCAACCCAACATGTACCTTTGGAGACACCTGTAGTACTCCTTTATAATCACCCAGTTACGTTGTGATGTTTGGTAGCACCCAAAGTGTTCCTCTGGTAAACGGGAGTTGCATAATCTCATAGTTATAGGAACATGTATAAGTCATGAAGAAAGCAATAGCAACATACTAAACGATCGGGTGCTAAGCTAATGGAATGTGTCATGTCAATCAGATCATTCACTTAATGATGTGATCCTGTTAATCAAATAACAACTCCTTGTTTATGGTTAGGAAACATAACCATCTTTGATTAACGAGCTAGTCAAGTAGAGGCATACTAGTGACACTTTGTTTGTCTATGTATTCACACATGTATTATGTTTCCGGTTAATACAATTCTAGCATGAATAATAAAAATTTATCATGATATAAGGAAATAAATAATAACTTTATTATTGCCTCTAGGGCATATTTCCTTCAGTTACCTCGTCAAGTTCTACTTTCCTCCCACTCACTTCTTTCGAGAGAAACTCCTTCTCCAGAAAGTTTCCAAATTTAGCAACAAAAGTCGTGCCTTCGGATCTGTGATAGAAGGTGTATCCAATAGTTTCCTTTGGATATCCTATGAAGACACATTTCTCCGATTTGGGTTCGAGCTTATCAGGTTGAAGCTTTTTCACATAAGCATCGCAGCCCCAAACTTTCAGAAACGACAACTTTGGTTTCTTGCCAAACCACAATTCATAAGGCGTCGTCTCAATGGATTTTGATGGTGCCCTATTTAACGTGAATGCGGCCGTCTCTAGAGCGTATCCCCAAAACGATAGCGGTAAATCAGTAAGAGACATCATAGATCGCACCATATCTAGTAAAGTATGATTACGACGTTCGGACACACCATTACGCTGTGATGTTCCGGGTGGCGTGAGTTGCGAAACTATTCCACAATTTTTCAAATGTACACCAAACTCATAACTCAAATATTCTCCTCCACGATCAGATCGTAGGAATTTTATTTTCTTGTTACGATGATTTTCAACTTCACTCTGAAATTCTTTGAACTTTTCAAATGTTTCAGACTTGTGTTTCATTAAGTAGATATACCCATATCTGCTTAAGTCATCTGTGAAGGTGAGAAGATAACGATATCCGCCACGAGCCTCAACGTTCATTGGACCACATACATATGTATGTATGATTTCCAACAAATTTGTTGCTCTCTCCATAGTACCGGAGAACGGTGTTTTAGTCATCTTACCCATAAGGCACGGTTTGCAAGTACCAAGTGATTCATAATCAAGTGGTTCCAAAAGCCCATCAGTATGGAGTTTCTTCATGCGCTTTATACCGATATGACCCAAACGACAGTGCCACAAATAAGTTGCACTATCATTATCAACTCTGCATCTTTTGGTTTCAACACTATGAATATGTGTGTCACTACTATCGAGATTCAATAAAAATAGACCACTCTTTAAGGGTGCATGACCATAAAAGATATTACTCATATAAATAGAACAACCATTATTCTCAGATTTAAATGAATAACCGTCTCGCATCAAACAAGATCCAGATATAATGTTCATGCTTAACGCTGGCACCAAATAACAATTATTTAGGTCTAATATTAATCCCGAAGGTAGATGTAGAGGTAGCGTGCCGACTGCGATCACATCGACTTTGGAACCGTTTCCCACGCGCATCGTCACCTCATCCTTAGCCAATCTTCGCTTAATCCATAGTCCCTATTTCGAGTTGCAAATATTAGCAACAAAACCAGTATCAAATACCCAGGTGCTACTGCGAGCATTAGTAAGGTACACATCAATAACATGTATATCACATATACCTTTGTTCACCTTGCCATCCTTCTTATCCGCCAAATACTTGGGGCAGTTCCGCTTCCAGTGACCAGTCTGCTTGTAGTAGAAGCACTCAGTTTCAGGCTTAGGTCCAGGTTTGAGTTTCTTCTCTTGAGTAGCAACTTGCTTGCTGTTCTTTTTGAAGTTCCCCTTCTTCTTCCCTTTGCCCTTTTTCTTGAAACTAGTGGTCTTGTTGACCATCAACACTTGATGCTCCTTCTTGATTTCTACCTCCGCAACTTTCAGCATTGCGAAGAGCTCGGGAATAGTCTTATTCATCCCTTGCATATTATAGTTCATCACGAAGCTCTTGTAGCTTGGTGGCAGTGATTGGAGAATTCTGTCAATGACACAATCATCTGGAAGATTAACTCCCAATTGAATCAAGTGATTATTATACCCAGACATTTTGAGTATATGCTCACTGACAGAACTGTTCTCCTCCATCTTGCAGATATAGAACTTATTGGAGACTTCATATCTCTCAATCCGGGCATTTGCTTGAAATATTAACATCAACTCCTGGAACATCTCATATGCTCCATGACGTTCAAAACGTCGTTGAAGTCCCAATTCTAAGCCGTAAAGCATGTCACACTGAACTATCGAGTAGTCATCAGCTTTGCTCTGCCAGATGTTCATAACATCTGGTGTTGCTCCAGCAGCAGGCCTGGCACCCAGCGGTGCTTCCAGGACGTAATTCTTCTATGCAGCAATGAGGATAATCCTCAAGTTACGGACCCAGTCCGTGTAATTGCTACCATCATCTTTCAACTTTGCTTTCTCAAGGAACGCATTAAAATTCAACAGAACAACAACACGAGCCATCTATCTACAATCAAGTATAAACAAGCAAGATACTATCAGGTACTAAGTTTCATGATAAATTTAGGTTCAATTAGTTTACTTAAAGAACTCTCACTTAGATAGACATCCCTCTAATCCTCTAAGTGATTACGTGATCCAAATCAACTAAACCATGTCCGATCATCACGTGAGATGGAGTAGTTTCATTGGTGAACATCATTATGTTGATCATATCTACTATATGATTCACGCTCGACCTTTCGGTCTCCGTGTTCCGAGGCCATATCTGTATATGCTTGGCTCGTCAAGTATAACCTGAGTATTCCGCGTGTGCAACTGTTTTGCACCCGATGTATTTGAACGTAGAGCCTATCACACCCGATCATCACGTGGTGTCTCAACACGAAGAACTTTCGCAACGGTGCATACTCAGGGAGAACACTTCTTGATAATTAGTGAGAGATCATCTTATAATGCTACCGTCAATCAAAGCAAGATAAGATGCATAAAAGATAAACATCACATGCAATCAATATAAGTGATATGATATGGCCATCATCATCTTGTGCTTGTGATCTCCATCTTCGAAGCACCGCCGTGATCACCATCGTCACCGGCGCGACACCTTGATCTCCATCGTAGCATCGTTGTCGTCTCGCCAATCTTATGCTTCCACGACTATCGCTACCGCTTAGTGATAAAGTAAAGCATTACAGCGTGATTGCATTGCATACAATAAAGCGACAACCATATGGCTCCTGCCAGTTGCCGATAACTCGGTTACAAAAGATGATCATCTCATACAATAAAATTTAGCATCATGTCTTGACCATATCACATCACAACATGCCCTGCAAAAACAAGTTAGACGTCCTCTACTTTGTTGTTGCAAGTTTTACGTGGCTGCTACGGGCTTAAGCAAGAACCAATCTTACCTACGCATCAAAACCACAACGATAGTTTGTCAAGTTGGTGTTGTTTTAACCTTCGCAAGGACCGGGCGTAGCCACACTCGGTTCAACTAAAGTTGGAGAAACTGTCATTCGCAAGCCACTTATGTGCAAAGCACGTCGGGAGAACAGGTCTCGCGTAAGCATACGCGTAATGTCGGTCCGGGCCGCTTCGTCCAACAATACCGCCGAACCAAAGTATGACATGCTGGTAAGCAGTATGACTTATATCGCCCACAACTCACTTGTGTTCTACTCGTGCATATAACATCAACATATAAAACCTAGGCTCGGATGCCACTGTTGGGGAACGTAGTAATTTCAAAAAATTTCCTACGCACACGCAAGATCATGGTGATGCATAGCAACGAGAGGGGAGAGTGTGATCTACGTACCCTTGTAGACTGACAGCAGAAGCGTTAGCACAACGCGGTTGGTGTAGTCGTACGTCTTCACGGCCCGACCGATCAAGCACCGAAACTACGGCACCTCCGAGTTTTAGCACACGTTCAGCTCGATGACGATCCCCGGACTCCGGTCCAGCAAAGTGTCGGGGAAGAGTTCCGTCAGCACAACGGCGTGGTGACGATCTTGATGTACTATCGTCGCAGGGCTTCGCCTAAGCATCGCTACAATGTCATCGAGGATTATGGTGGAAGGGGGCACCGCACACGGCTAAGAATATGATCACGTGGATCAACTTGTGTGTCTAGGGGTGCCCCCTGCCCCCGTATATAAAGGATCAAGGGGAGGAGGCCGGCCGGCCCCTATGGCGCGCCAAGGAGGAATCCTCCTCCTAGTAGGAGTAGGACTCCTACTAGGAGGGGGAAAGAAGTGGGGAGGAAGAAGGAAAGGGGGGCGCCGCCCCCCTTTCCTAGTCCAATTCGGACCAGGGGGGAGGAGGCGCGCGGCCCACCTTTGGCTGCCCCTCTCTCTCTCCACTAAGGCCCATATGGCCCATTACTTCTCCCGGGGGGTTCCGGTAACCCTCCGGCTCTCCGGTTTTCTCCGAAATCACCCGGAACACTTCCGGTGTCCGAATATAGCCGTCCAATATATCAATCTTTATGTCTCGACCATTTCAAGACTCCTCGTCATGTCCGTGATCACATCCGATACTCCGAACTAACTTCGGTACATCAAAACTCATAAACTCACAATATAACTATCATCGAAACCTTAAGCGTGCGGACCCTACGGGTTCGAGAACAATGTAGACATGACCGAGACACGTCTCCGATCAATAACCAATAGCGGAACCTGGATGCTCATATTGGCTCCTACATATTCTACGAAGATCTTTATCGGTCAGACCGCATAACAACATACGTTGTTCCCTTTGTCATCGGTATGTTACTTGCCCGAGATTCGATCGTCGGTATCTCAATACCTAGTTCAATCTCGTTACCGGCAAGTCTCTTTACTCGTTCCGTAATACATCATCTCGCAACTAACTCATTAGTTGCAATGCTTGCAAGGCTTATGTGATGTGCATTACCGAGAGGGCCCAGAGATACCTCTCCGACAATCGGAGTGACAAATCGTAATCTCGAAATACGCCAACCCAACATCTACCTTTGGAGACACCTGTAGAGTACCTTTATAATCACCCATTTACGTTGTGACGTTTGGTAGCACACAAAGTGTTCCTCCGGCAAATGGGAGTTGCATAATCTCATAGTCATAGGAACATGTATAAGTTATGAAGGAAGCAATAGCAACATACTAAACGATCGGGTGCTAAGCTAATGGAATGGGTCATGTCAATCAGATCATTCACCTAATGATGTGATCCCGTTAATCAAATAACAACTCTTTGTTCATGGTTAGGAAACATAACCATTTTTGATTAACGAGCTAGTCAAGTAGAGGCATACTAGTGACACTCGGTTTGTCTATGTATTCACACATGTATTATGTTTCTAGTTAATACAATTCTAGCATGAATAATAAACATTTATCATGATATAAGGAAATAAATAATAACTTTATTATTGCCTCTAGGGCATATTTCCTTCATGTGGCTCATAAGATCTGTTGACAGTTGGGTCTCAGTGAGTCAAAATTGTCGTTGACGAGCCTAAGACAACGAGGTAGGCCCTGGAATGTCGGTAATAATGCTTTTCTTTTGAGATTTTTCAATGTTGCGTTTTTCTCTGGCATGCTACAATCCTGTGTTTATTTTTAAACACACACATGCGGCATGTGACTATGACTTTGAGCTTCAATTACAAAGGTTGGGTTCGTGCTACACAGTTGTTTGTAAGGTTGTGGCATGAGTTGTTTTTTGTGTTGCATACGTTGCGATCAATTCTCTCAAAGATCAATTGGAACTAGCGGTGATTTTGTTACACACTCCAATGTGTTTGAAATATTGCTAGGTGTTAGTAATTTTGCATGTCTATTCACTCTGCAATGAAAAAAAATATTTATAATAATTACAAAAAGGCCTTGTTTTAGAGGAACCACGAAAAGAAGCCTACCGGCTGATGTGAATATCCTATTTAGTGCTAAAGGCGCCGAGTAATCGATATTCGTACAAAACGCACACCCTATTGTGTTTTTCCTGTTTACTGAACCTTCTGGAAAGTTCTGCCTGTCTTTTTTACTTTTCCTTTTCTTGTTTTTAATATCTTGTTCATTTCATATATCATCGATAACGACAAAGTACTGTCATTCAATATTATTCATTTTAAGCATTGCCGTAAGTGTGATGACCGACACTAGCAATTCATTTGATATATGCAAGCAAATACATAATTGTTTCCTACTTTAATTTTGTAGTAATTGTTCTCTTGCATCAATCAAGCTTGTGGCTTGATGAGGAGAGGGTCCGCGTCTTGGCAGAGCGTTTTAACGTGTTGCGTGTGTCATGTCTGTGTTTTCGGGCTGATGTGTTTGCTTTTCGGTTGAGTTTTATGCGCAGAGCAAAACTATCTTCTAATTCTTTGGAGATATAGTTTACCTAACAGGTGCCTTTTCTGATTTCTCAAAGTTCCGTCTTACTTCACCTTTCAGCTGTTGAGTTTTCTTTGTGCCTATATTGTGCTTTGCCCCCCCTCAAACTATGGTTATTCTTTTTTGTTGGACACCCACTGATTCTTCCATGTTTGTCATAGGCAGGGGCGTGTGCAGAGCACCACTGATTCTTCCATGTTTGTCATAGGCAGGGGATCGCCTGTTGTCGTTGCTCAACACGCGCCGTTGTAGTTGGATGCACCTTGCTTATTGACCTGTGCTGGGAGGTCCTTCCATCCGGGCATCCGGCACGGTTCTCCACCTACGACCGATGGAGGGCAAGCTCCTGTTCATCCTCAGAGCTCCAAGAATGTAGAGACCGGTGAATCACTGATGAAAAACCGGATTTTTGAGAGATTCTTCCAGTCTTCTTAGATCTGGAGCTGGGGGAGTGAGAGTGTGATCACCGGACTATATCTCACCAGTACCCATCTGTCTCGCTTCTAGTGATCGCTAGATGGGCTGACCCAATATCAGCTTTTCTGAAGTGGTTTTAGGAAGGTTTCATGACCTGTTTGGACAGGTTTTAGAAACTACTATGTTTTTTTACCTTTTCCACTTTTCTGTGTTTCTACATCAGTTTTTTTCTCTAAACGTCTACTTTTTCAGTACAGTGTACATTTTTTATATTTTATAAACATTTTCTGAAAAATGCCACGAACATATTTTGGAAACATGTGAACATATTTTAAAAATGTCACATACATTTTTTAATTACAACGACATTTTTCTACATTGTATAAATATTTTTAGAAACCATCGTGAACATTCTTTTGAAAAATGTGACCATTTTTAAATTTCATGACTCATGCACATTGTTTTGAATGATATCAACATTTTTTAAAAGTTTCGTGGACGTTCCTTTTACACTGCATGAACATTTTTTAAATGTGCGGTGAACATTTATAAAAATTAAGTAAATTAAATTTGTGGAATATTTATATTTATAAATATAAATAAAAGTAAAAAATAAAATCAAAAATAAATAAAAGAACCTACAAAACAAACCTAGACCGTCCTATTGGGTTGGCCCTCTTTAGCCTCGCTTGAGGCGAGGCTAGCATCCAACTCGTTTGAGGCGATGTATAGACGCGCCCGAGCGAAAGAGCTAACTAACAGTTACCCCTTTGGGGGCTCCCACAAGGGTCACTTTTATTGCGTGAGAGCGGGTCAAGTGGTACGCCCAACCGCCACCACATGCCGCATGTTGGACGCTCCCACTGGCTTTTGGTCTTCTTATTTTTCTGTATGTGTTTTCAAGTCTTTAGATGATTTTTTTCTTCTTTTTTTGACTTTTCGGTTTTGCCTGGTTTTCCCTAAGTTCAGAGGGAATTTTTGTTTTTTGGTTTTTCCTGGCTGATGATAGACTAGCTGTCCCCAGTGGCACAAGTTGGTTCCATAACCAAATTTCCTAGTCCAAAGATTCGGTTCCGAAAATGAAGATCAAAAGGTTCCAAAGACTTAGTGTTTTCTGCTTCATCACCCCCATATAATGCGAAGCCAGGGTAAAATCTAGACCGGCTCAATAGGATCAACAAGACCACACATTGTAACCACATTGTTCATACAAGAGAGAATACCCAGCAGGTGTAGGGTGTTACGCCTAGAATGGGGGTCCGAACCTGGTTAAAATCTCTATCATGTGAAATTCCGCACCTTGATCAACTATATGTGTATTGCCTTCACAAAATTCCAACTCATGAGAATTGCCGCGCAATCCCCAGGACATGGGGTAAACCCATGAGCGGAGAAAATATGAAAACTTCGGTTGTGGGGCAGTAGATCTGTAATGTTCTAATGGATCCCAAATTCGAGCTCAAACCAGGGAGTTAATCATGACATCAAACAAATAGATTATGTGACTCATAAGATCTGTTGACAGTAGGTCTCAGCGAATCAAAATTATCATTGACGAGCACAAGACAATGAGGTAGGCCCTGGAATGTCGATAATAATGTGTTTTTTACACTTTTTCAATATTACATTTTTCTTTGACATGCTACAAGTCTGTGTTTATTTTTATACATACACACATGCGGCATATGACTGTGACTTTGAGCTTCAATTACAAAGGATGGATTCATGCTACAAAGTTGTTGGTAATGTTGTGGCATGAGTTGGTTTTTGTGTTGCACACGTTGCGATCAATTCTCTCAAAGATCAATTGGAACTAGCAGTGGTTTGTTAAACACTTCATCGTGTTTGAAATATTGCTAGGTGTTAGTAATTTTGCACGTCTATTCACTCTGCCATGAAAAAATATTTATAAGAATTACAAAAAGGCCTTGTTTTAGAGGAACCACGGAAAGAAGCCTACCAGTTGATGTGAATATCCTATTTAGTGCTAAAGGCACTGAGTAATTCGACATCCGTACAAATGCGCACCATAGAAGGTAACGGGTCGGCCCAAGAATAGACTCCAATATTACGTTTTTCCTGTTTTCTGAACCTTCTGGAAGGTCCCACATGTATTTTTTTTACTTTTCCTTTTCTAGTTTTTAATATCTTGTTCATTCCATATATCATCAATAAAGTCGAAGTACCAACAGTCAATATTTTTCATTTTAAGCACTGCCGTAAGTGTGATGACCGACACTAGCAATTCATTTGGTATATGCAAACAAATACATAATTGTTTCCTACTTAAATTTTGTAGTAATTGTTCTTTTGCATCACTCAAGCTTGTGGCTCGCTGAGGAGAGGGTCCGTGTCTCGGCAGAGCGTTTTAACGTGTTGCATGTGTCATGTCGGTGTTGTCGGACTGATGTGTTTGTTTTTCGGACGAGTTATATGCGCGGAAGAAAACAATCTTGTAACTCTTTGGAGACATAGTTTACCTAACATGTGCCTTTTCTGATTTCTCAAAGTTTCGCCTTACTTCACCTTTTAGCTGTTGAGTGTTTTGCCTATATTTTTCACTTCTGTTTTCAAACTCTGGTTTTTCTTTTCTGTGGATAACAATTTCATCCATGTTGGATACCCTCTCGTTCTTCCATGTTTGTCAAAGCCTGGGGCGTGTGCTGAGCACCACTGTTGGGGTGGTGGCGGGGATCGCCTGTTGGCGTTGCTCAACATGCGCCGGTGCGAGTTGGATGCGTCTTGCTTAGAGCATCTTCAGCTGTTGGCCTCACAGGAGGGGTCAAAAATCGCCTTTTGGGGGCGCACCGGCGTTAAACCGCGCACTGGGGCGTGATGCCCCAGTCGCGGCGTCCACGTTTTTTTGAAAAAGTCAAATACGGCGCAAACACGGCTCAAATTTAACGTAAACATCGGCGAGTTCGTTCAAATTTAAACATATTTTACAAAAGAAGAAAAAAACTAGCACGGGCTGCCCCTGCCGTCTCCATCGCCGCTCCTCGCCGTCTACCTCGCCGCTCGCCGCTCGCCGCCCGCCTTTGCAGTTCTACATGTCTAGGAGGCGGTAGAACCGCGTGTAGTCGCCGCCGTCGCCGTTGTCTCCGCCGCCGCCGTCCCTACTGCATCCCTCCCCCGGTTGGCGCGGCGGGTTGGACGGTCCGGGGGCGTCGTCGTCGTCGTCGTCCCTGTCGAGGACCACGATGCCGTGCTCGTCCTTGCACCCACGCTTGCGGGCGGCGATCTTCTCCAGGGCCCGGCGCTGCCGGACCATCTCGTCGCGGAGGTAGTCGTCTCGCGTCCACCGCAGGGTGTCCTCGTCGGAGAAGCCGTGCCGGGCTATCTCCTCGTACTCTGCGGGGAGGCCGGGCTCCGGCTTGGGCTCGATGAGGACGAAGCGGCCGGTGGGGGGGGGGGGGGGGGGGGGGGGGCGGAGTCGCCGATGCGGACGCCGGAGCTGCGGGTGCGTGCGCTGACAGGCATGTCCTGGGGATCCGGCTTGAAGGGGCGGAGGCGGGGAGAGCCCGACGAGCGGCCGGACGAGGAGGAGGACGCCCCGGGCCGCTCCATGGGCCTGGGCGTCCAGGAGCTTCCACGTCGGCGTGAGAAGGACGGGGGAGCGGGGTACTCGAGGCGCGGCGTGTTGCCGCCCTCGATGTACTCGAGGACGGCCTCCAACATGCGGCCGGGCACGCCCCACCACCGGCGCCGGCCCTCGGAGTTGAGCCTGCCGGAGGGCACGACGCCGTTGGTGGCCCCGAGCTGCTCGGCGTGACGGCGGCGGAAGTAGGGCTCCCAGAGCGGGCTGTCCGGGACGTACTGTGGCCCCTCCATCGCCGCCCACGGCAGGGACGCGCGGATACATGCGATCTCCGCATGCTGCGCCGCCCCAGTGGGTGGTGGTGGCACCGGCACGCCGCCGGCGCTGATCCTCCAAGCCCCGGGCACCCGCATGTCCGGCGGGACCGGGTACTCGGCCTCGAAAAGGAGGCGAGTCTCGTCCTCGTGAAGATGGCGGCGCCCGAAGCCATTCGCCGCCGCGCCGTCGCCTGAAAAGCGCTCGGCCATTCTTCTGAACTGGAGACGGCGAGAGGAGGAAGGGGGGAGAAATGGGTGCGTCGGCGGTGGAGTATCTGTGCGTGTCTCCGGCGTGCTGGTGGTCGGCTTATATAGGCGGCGGCGCCGCGTGGTAGGCTTGGCCGGCGCGTTACGCGTGGCGGCCGAGGGGACGCGCGTCGCCCGGCCTTCACTGCGCCGCCCGGCCTTCACTGCGCCGCCCTTGAGGCATCAATGGAGGCTGACCGGCGCGGCAGCGCGCGCAGCGTGCAGTTTTGACATTGATTCGCCGCGGAAAACGAGGCGATGAGGACGACGAAGCGGCGAGAAAGAGTCGAGTCACTGACGCGGTTGGCCCGCGGCTCTTCGCGCCAAAAACGATTCGCCCGACGCCCCCGAGCGACCCCTAGCGCGCCGGGTTCGGGTTGGGTCCGCCGGCGCCAATTTCGGCTCGAGCCGGCGAAAACTGGGTCCTTGGGGACGCGACTGGACCGATTTTTTGACACCGGCGGCCGAAAAATCGTCTGAGGTGTCTTCTTAGGGGCGCGGCTGAAGGGCAAAATTGACAAATTTGACCTATGGACAAAATCAAATCACCGAATGAACTGTCTGTGAAACTATTTCACATGGCTGACCTTTTTGTGTGACGCCTGACACGAAGGCGTCACACTACACTGTGCAACGTCTCACAGATAGGCGCTACACGCCTGGCCAGCATCGCACCCATGTGATCCGAAAATTACTAAGTCAGTGTGCAGCGCCTGAGAGCTAGGCGCCACACTATACAGTGTAGCGCCTAGCTTCTAGGCGTTGCACTAGTGGTTGCTTCATTTTGTAGTGCAACCACTAGTGCAGCGCCTGAGAGCTAGGCGCCACACTATATAGTGCAGCGCCTAGCTCGTAGGCTCTGCACAATGACTTAACAATTTTTAAGCAGTTTGGGGTGCAACGTTGGCCAGACGTGTAGCGCCTATCTGTGAGGCATTGCACAATGTAGTGTGACGCCTTCGTGTCGGGCGTCACACAAAAAGGTCACCCGCGTGAAATAGTTTCACAAGCAGTTCATTTTGTAATTTAATTTCGTCCATAGGTTAAATTTGTCAAATTTACCCGGCTGGAGATGCTCTTATTGACATGTGCTAGGAGGCCCTTTCATCCGGCTGCGGTTCTCCACCTACGACCGATGGAGAGCGAGCTCCTGGTCATCCTTAGAGCTCCAAGAATGTAGAGACTGGTGAACCATTGGTCAAAAAGCTGATTTTTGAGAGATTCTTTCAATCTTCTTAGATCTAGACCCGGAGGGAGTGAGAGTGAGATCGCCGGGTTATATCTCACCAGTACCGACCTGTCTCGCCTCTGGCGATCGCTAGATGGGCTGACCCAACATCGGATTTTCTGAAGCGGTTTTAGGAAGCTTTAATGACCTGTTTGGGCAGGTTTTAGAAGCTTCAATGTTTTTTTCCGCTCTTCCGTGTTTTTACATGAGGTTTTTTTCCTCTACACGTCTTTTTATTCAGTACAATGTACATTTTTTATATTGTATAAACATTGTCTGAAAATGTCATGAACATATTTTGGAAACACATGGACATATTAAAAAAATGTCACATACATTTTTTCAATTACACGAACATCTTTCTACATTGTATAAATATTGTTAAGAACTATCATGAACATTTTTTGAAACATGTGTCCATTTTTAAATGCATGAGAATTGTTTTGAATGATATCAACATTTTTTAAAAGTTCCGTGGACGTTCCTTTTACACTACATGAATATTTTTTAAATGTGCGGTGAACCTTTATCAAAATTGAAGTAAATTAATATTGTGGTATATTTGATTTACAATATTTTTAAATATGAATAAAGTAAAAAGGGAAATCAAAAAGAAAAAAAAGCATCTGGATAACAAACCTAGACCGTCCTCTTGGGTTGGCCCTCTCTAGCCTCGCTCACTCTTCTGAGGCGATATATAGACGCGCCCGAGCAAGAGAGCTAACTAACAGTTACCCCTTTGGGAGATCCCACAAGGGTCACTTTTATTGCATGAAAGCACGTCAAGTGGTGCGCCCAACCGCCGCCACATGTCGCGTGTTGGGTGCTCTCTCTGGATTTCGGTCTTTTTATTTTTTTTCTATACGCCTTTTCAGGTCTTTCGATGATTTTTTATTCTTTTGGCTTTTCGTCTTTCGCCTGATCTTCCCAAAGTTTTGAAGGATTATTTTTTTGTTTTTCGGTTTTGCATAGCTGATGATAGACTAGCTGTCTGCAGTGGCACAAGTTGGTCCCCTAACCAAATTCCCTAGCCCAAAGCTTCGGTTTCAAAAATGAAGATCGAAAGGTTCCGAAGACTCAGTATTTTCTGCTTCATCACCCCTATATAATACGAAGACAGGGTAAATTCTAGACCAGCTCAATAGGATCAACATGATCACACATTGTTCATACAAGAGGGAACATCCAGTAGAAGTAGGGTGTTACCCCTAGTACGGGGAGCCCGAACCTAGTTAAAACCTCCACCATGTGAAATTCCGCACCTTGACACTACTGGGAAAAGGCTTATAGATGAACTCAAATTAGTGGCGGGCACACGCAGGCCCTCGTCACTTCTATTTTGGAAACGTAGCTGTGGAGGGTACTAAAATGTACCTGCCACTGCTGGTAGCTTAGAAGTGGCGGGCGCACAGGAGCGTTGCCGCAAGCGGACTTCCCTAAATTTTTTTTTTGAAAGACGGACTCCCTAAATTTGCCCATGTACTGAAAGTGAGCACTGGCGGGCAGTGATGTGCACCTGTCACTGCTATAGGGATTTCCGATGGCGGGCCCTTACTATGCCCACCACAGATATATTGGGGTGACCCTCTTAGTAGTTTTTTTTATATTCGGAAGTTAGCAGTGGCAGGTAGTAACTACGCCTGCCACAGATATAATATAGTCACCCGCATAAAAAAAATCTAGAAGTTAGAGGTGGCGGGTAGTACATATTGCCCGCCACATGTATGTTGTTTCTTTTCCCGCACACCATCCATGAAATTCTTGTCGTAATGATCTCAAATTTTTACCACCCCTACAGGTCTCCAATGAAGACCAAATGCAAAGTTTGGTTACATTCCGAGCTCATTTGCATGCCATTTTTTGCCCTTTTTAGTTGCCGGAAATTCAATTAATGCCGCGAAAATAGCAAACCAACTCAAAAAGTTACAAATTTTGAGTACGGGGCTTCCAATGGCGTCTATTACTCATGGAAATTTTTTTAAGTTTAAAATAGTTTTAATAAAGAGTTATGTGTGTGTGAGGCGGCTGTTTTCATTGGAAAGCCTTTCACTTGGTGGAAGAGTGTCCGGTTTGCACATGATGTGCATTATGTTTATATCGAATTTTTACCAAGCCTTACAGGTATGCAATGAAGACAACATGCAAAGTTTGATCACATTCCGAGCTCGTTTGCATGCCCAAAGCCTTTTGTCGTTTTTAGTTGCCGAAAATTCAATTAATGCTGCGAAAAGACCAAACTAACTCAAAAAGCTGCAAATTTTGAGCACATGACTTCTAATAGCGTCTATTACTCATAGAAAACGTTTTAAGTTCAAGATATTTTTTAAATAATGAGTTATGTGTGTGTGTAAGGCGACTGTTTTCGTCTGAAACCCACTTGGTGGAAGAGTGTCCGGTTTGCACACGATGTGCATCAGGTTTTTGTTGTGACGATCTTAAATTTTTACCACGCCCTACAGGTGTCCAATGAAGACAACATGCAAAGTTTGATCACATTCCGAGCTTTTTTGCATGCCCAAAGGCCTTTTCCCTTTTTAGTTGCCAGAAATTCAATTAATGCTACAAAAATCAAACCAGCTCAAATAGCTGCACATTTTTAGCACCTGGCTTCCTAGCTAGGTGGTCCACCGATCTGGATGTAACTTTTATTATTTCTAGTGTTTTTTAAACTACTGTAGTTGAAGATGGATGGATTAGAAGGATTAACATAAATTTTTGTTTGCGGTGACAGGCGTAGTAGGTGGGCCGCCATGTCAGAGATTTGCGGTGCCAGGTGCTGCAGTGTGCCTGCCACGTCAGTAGTTTGCGGTGGTGGGCGTGTTGCAACCCCTGCCACGTGGTTTCGATCCCAAATTCCCCACCTCTCCCTCATCTACCTTACCTTAGGTGGGTTTCGTTTAAACCGCAGTCGCATCTCTCTATTGTGCCCGCTCACCAAATTTGCCCGCCGTCGGCTGATATGTCTCTATCGTATCTACTTTTCCTAATGCTTTTACTCTTGTTTTGGACTCTAATTTACATGATTTGAATGAAACTAACCCGTGCTGACGTTATTTTCAGCAGAACTACCATAGTGTGGTTTTTGTGCACAAATAAAACTTCTCGGAATTAGACGAAATTTTGGAGAATTATTTTGGAATAAAAGAAAAATAATGGAGTCAAGACCCACTGGGGGGAGGGCCCAGCTGCCGATCGACTAGGCACCAGGGCGCGCCACCCCCTCTAGCATGCCCTGGTGGGTAGTGGGGCCCACGAGGCTCCGCTGACCCTAATTCCAACTCTATAAATTCCTATTTTTGGAGAAAAAAATAGGAGAGGAAGTTTCATCGTGTTTTACGATATGGAGCCACCACCACCTCCTCTTCTTCGTTGGGAGGCCAAATCCGGAGTCCGTTCGTGGCTCCGGAGAGGGGGATCTTCCGTCTTCATCATCATCAACCATCCTTCACCACCAATTTCATGATGCTCACCGCCAGGAGTGAGTAATTGCCTCATAGGCTTTCTGGACGGTGATGGGTTGGATGAGATTCATCATGTAATTGAGTTAGTTTTTTAGGGCTTGACTGCTAGTATCCACTATGTTCTAAGATTGATGTTGCTATGGCTTTCCTATGCTTAATGCCCGTCACTAGGGCCCAAGTGCTATGATTTCAGATCTGAGCCGTTTATGTTTCCATCATTATATTTTCCCTAGGTTATGACTGTTATATGATGAATATTATCCAACGTCATCACCGATCTAATGCCTACGAGTTTTTCACATACTGTTCTTGCTAAGTTACTACTGCTGTTACTACTATTACAACTGCTACAAATCACCGTTGTTACTACTATTACCATTACTATTACTATCATTGCTACTGGTATCAAACTATCATACTACTGTGCTACTGATCACCTTGTTGCACATATTTAATCTCCAGGTGTGGTTGAATTGACAACTCAATTGCTAATACTCACAAATATTCTTTGGCTCCCCTTGTGTCGAATCTATACATTTGGGCCGAATACTCTACACTGGAAAACTGTTGCAATCCTCTGTACTTGTGGGTTATTAAGACCTTTTCTGGCGCCGTTGTCGGGGAGCATAACTATATTTGTTGAGTCACTTGGGATATATATATATCTATTGATCACTATGAAGAATCTTAAGGATGACAGAACCAAGATCGTTCCCTCTAAGACGAGGGGAGGTAAGGAACTGTTATCTAGCTCTGCACTTGATTCACCTTCTGTTTTGAGTACACTTGCAACACCACCACATGCTATTAATCCTGATATGTCGTAAGTAATTGATGCTGCTATTTTTGCTTTGAATGATGCTAGTACTTTGCTTGATAAGACTATGCCATTGGATGAATTTCTTGATGAATAACTTGCTAGAGCTAAAGAAATCGAGAATGCTGAAACCAATGAAATTACTGAAACTGATGAAATTATTGAAACTAAATTTTTTAATTCACCTATTGGAACTAGTGCCCCTAGATATGAATTGCCTGAGATACCTAAGGGTTATGTTATGGATGGAGAAGTAGCTAGAGACTTTCTTGCCTGTAAGGATAGAGATGGTCTTAAGAAATTATTATGCAAGCTGAAAGAAAAATCTTTGAATGCTAGAATGAAATATGATCCTAAGTTTGCTACTTCACCTATCTTTATTACTAGTAAGGATTATGAATTCTTTGTCGACCCAGAGTTAATTACTTTGGTTGAATCTGATCCTTTTCATGGCTATGAAACTGAAAATGTTGCGGCACATCTTACTATATTAAATGATGTAGCCACCGTATTTGCTCATGATTAAAAGATTTGCAACTACTATATTCTTAAGATATTTCCTTTATCACTAAAAGGTGATGCTAAGATATGGTACAACACTCTTGCTCCTGGTTGTGTGCGTAGTCCCCAGGATATGATTTATTACTTCTCTGAAAAATATTTTCCTGCTCGTAAGAAACAAGCTGCCTTGTAGTAAATATTAACTTTGTGCAAATTGAAGAAGAGAGTCTCCCACAAGCTTGGGGGAGGTTTATCCAATTACTTAATGCTTTGCCTGATCATCCTCTTAAGAAAAATGAAATACTTTATATCTTCTATAATGGACTAACCTATACTTCTAGGGACTACCTAGATAGTTGTGCTGGTTGTGTTTTCAGGGAACAAACTTTTGAAAAGGCTGAGGAATTATTGAATAATATATTGAAGAATTATGATGATTGGACACTTCCTGAACCACCGCCTAAACCAACTCCAAAGATGAGGGGTATTTTATTTCCCAATCCTGAAGATATACAAGAGGCAAAGAAATGTATGAAGGAAAAAGGTATTAAAGTTGAGGATGTTAAAATTTACTACCTATTGAAGAAATACATGGTCTTGACACACCACCACAAGTGGTAGAGGTAAATTCTCTTTTAAAGTTTGATGAAGGTGATATCCCTTATAATATAAACATCCTAGTCAATGTTTGTATGAATTTGATAACTACATTACGAAACAAGATCACTTTAATGCCTATGTTATGAAACAATTAAAGCAAAATGCCGATATGATTGCTTGCTTGAGTGACTTGTTATTTAGAATCAATAATGATGTCAGAGGAGTAGGAAAACATGCTTCTATGGTTTAGACTCAATTAGAAAAGGTTGCCAAATCTCAAATTGAGTTACTAAATGAAATGAATAATGATATGAATGATCATATTGTTAGAGTAATGACTAGAGGAGGTAAAATGAATCAGGAGCCACTTTATCCCGAAGGTCACCGTAAAAGAATTGAACATGACTCTCAAAGAATTAATGTTGATGCACCTAGTCCATCTAAAAAGAAAAACAAAAACGATAGGACTTTGCATACTTCTTGTGAACCTGAGGTAGAAAACCTTCTGACGATGATAACGATGTTTCTATTTCTGATGCTGAAACACAATTTGGTAATGAACATTCACCTAGTGATAATGAGAATGACAATGATGATGTTCATATAGATGCTCAACTAGAAAATGATAAAGAACCAGATAATGATGCTGAAATTGAACCTGCTGTTGATCTTGATAACCCACCAGCTAAAAATAAACGTTATGATAAGCGAGACTTTGTTGCTAGAAAACATGGTAAAAGAAAGAGAACCATGGGTTCAGAAACCCATGCCCTTTCCAGCTAAACCATCTAAGAAAAATAATGAGGGCGAATTTGAACACTTTGCTGAAATGTTTAGGTCAGTCTTTTTGTGCACTCGTTTGACTAATATTTTAAAGATGGCCCCTTATGCTAAATACATGAAAGATATTGTCACTAATAAAACAAAAATACCGGAAGTTGAAATCTCCACCATGCTTGCGAATTATTCTTTTAAGGATGGAGTACCTAAGAAATTAGGAGATATACAAATACCAACTATACAATGCTCTATCAAATGAAACTATGTCAAAGCTGCTTTATGTGATTTAGGAGCTGGTGTTAGTGTTATGCCTTTCTCTTTATACAAAAGACTTGATCTGAATAAACTCACACCTACTGAAATATCATTCTAAATGGCTGACAAATCAACGACCATACCTATCGTATTTGCCAGGATGTGCCCATTGTTGTTGCAAATGTTACTATCTTAACAGACTTTGTTATACTTGAGATGCCCGAGGACGACAACATGTCAATTATCCTTCGTAGACCCTTTTTGAATACCGCAGGGGCTGTTATTGATTGCAATAAAAGCAAAGTAACTTTTCATATCAATGGTAATGAGCATATGGTGCACTTTTTGAAGAAACAATTTCAAGTGAATGGTATTAATGTCATTGAAAAGGCTCCGACAATTACTATTGGAAGTTTCCAACTTCCCCTTCCTACTGCCAAAAAGACATATGAAATACTTATTGTTGGGGATATGCATATTCCTATTGAGGTAACTTAGTGTTTTATGAAAGTTCTTTGGGTTCATGCTAATCAAAACTAGTTGTTAATAAGACTTGATCAACCTTATTAATGGATTATTTTTGAGAGGCATGTGGTCGATGAATTTAGTAAGCACAACCTTCTGTCCCTGCTTTTTCTCTTCTGTTATTTTTAGTTAAATACAATAAAATGCCATGAATATCTTGTTTTCTGAATTATCTGTGCAATTAAAAAGTGCCCAAAAATAAAGGTGCTCAGAATGACTTTGACACGATTTTTTTGAATATCTGAGAATTTTTAGTACTAAAAATACCACAGGGGGGTGCCCTAGGTGCCCACTAGGCACCAGGGCACGCCACACCCACCTAGCGCGCCCTGGTGGGTAGTGGGCCCCACAAGGCCCCTCTCACTTATCCCTTTAACTCACTTCATCACCTACCTCTAGAAAAAAATCCCTGTAGCTCTCTCTCTCTCTCTCTCTCTCTCTCTCTCTCTCTCTCTCTCTCTCTCTCTCTTCTTGTGTTCTTGCTCTCAAACCCGCGAATTTTGATCTCTTTACTTGGAGCTCCATTTTTGAAACTGTTTTGGGGGATTACTACTTGGTATGTGACTCCGCCATTGCTCTAGGGGTTTATATTTTGAGTAATTAGCTACTCTTGGTGCTGCTGTAAATGAGCTTGCATGTTGAATTCTTTGAGTTCCAAGCAGTTTGAATGCTTGATATATCCTCTAGAGATCCATATGAGTAGTTGCTATCAATCTTGTGAGGTTTTATTGATATTATTTTGTGACCCAAAAATTTCAGAAATTTGTTCTTAGGGAGATGGATTTCTTCCGAATGAGTTAATCTAAAAGAAATTCCAAGGGAGTCACCGGTGAATCATCAGATGGTGACATCAACAATCCGCGTTGGACGGAGGTGCGGCCGTGCGAATGGCCGCATATTGCCTTCATGGATGAAGCAGGATTCCACCAAGAATTCGCGTAATTCATTGCAAATCCTGGACTTACCAACTTCCTCGCAGATGAGTGTGACCAACACCACATCCTTACGAATTCCTTTGTGCAAATGTTTTATTTCCTAAATAGGCTTGAACCTCCCGCGGTGCGGTTTAATTTATATTCCGAAACTCGTCAGATACCGCTCACTGAATTTTGGGAGATATGTTTAATTCCCTCTGATGGGGAATTAAGAGAGCCTAGACCGGCAGTGTTTAGGGGTTTTCTCCACACTTTAATAGTGGGTGAGGAAAGGGCTGTGTCGAAAGCAACAACCACAAGTCTGCAATTTCCTTCCGTGCATTACTTTGCCTTAT
Organism: Triticum aestivum; assembly: GCF_018294505.1. Taxonomy (NCBI): domain Eukaryota; kingdom Viridiplantae; phylum Streptophyta; class Magnoliopsida; order Poales; family Poaceae; genus Triticum; species Triticum aestivum. The sequence continues at coordinate 570,549,049 of NC_057794.1, forward strand.
TTATCACGAAATGCTTGACTGCTAGAGAGAAGGGCAGTATACTTAGTGCCCCTTACCTTGCCATTTTACGCTGTGTAATTCATGATGACCACACCTATAACCTAGGGGATATTATTGCACGTCATCTGCACATTAATAGGACTAAGGGTAAAATTCATGGTGGTATTTATGCCACTCGCCTAGCGAGACGCTCTAATTTTCAGATACGCTAGCATGATTTCTTGTTATCCAGAGTTTATTTAGATCACCAGGCGACGGAGGACCACCACTTTATTGATGAACCTGAGCCTCCTCACCACATTCGCTATAACTTGGTATTTAGTGAGAATACCCGTGAAATTATCCCGTTGCCTGCACCTGCTTTTTGTTTGACTCTCATGCCAGGAATAGATACACCGTCCTACCAGAGGACATTATTGCCTACAGGAACACACAGGCAGCAACAAAGGTGGAGCCCCAGGAGTGGGATGCTTAGGTCCCATCGCCTCAGAATTTTCACATGAGACCAGATGGCTACTACGGATGGTGATCACCAAGCTAGGCGAAAGCCTAAGCTTGGGGGAGTACGTATTTCACACCGACATTACATTCATGCTCACACATTTCATTCCAGTTGTCGGTGCTCACACTTTTTCATTGTATAATCCATGTTAGTTTTATTTTCTCGCTTTCTTCTTGTGTGTTCGAAAAACTTTGAGAAAATCCAAAAATATTTCTCTCTTCTTTTCGGTTTTCCTTTCTAGTTAAAATTTTGTAGTATTAAAAGAAAACCCAACAATATTTCTCATTTCTTATTTTGCTTGTTGGGAGGTTTTGTTGGGGAACGTAGCATGCAATTTCAAAAAATTTCCTACGATCACGCAAGATCTATCTAGGAGATGCATAGCAACGAGAGGGGGAGAGTGTGTCCACGTACCCTCATAGACCAAAAGCGGAAGCGTTAGGTTAACATGGTTGATGTAGTCGAACGTGTTCGCAATCCAACCGATCAAGTACCGAACGTATGGCACCTCCGAGTTCAGCACACGTTCAGCTTGATGACGTCCCTCGAACTCTTGATCTAGTAGAGGGTCGAGGTAGAGTTTCGTCAGCACGGCGGCGTGGTGATGGTGATGGTGATGTGATCCGTGCAGGGCTTCGCCTAAGCACTACGATGCTATGACCGGAGGAGTAAACTGTGGAGGGGGCACCGCACATGGCTAAGAGAACAATTGATGTGCCTTTGGGGTGCCCCCGCCCCCGTATATAAAGGAGGGGAGGAGGGCGTGGCCGGCCAAGAGGGGCGCGCCATGGGGGGAGTCCTACTAGGACTCCTAGTCCTAATAGGATTCACCCCCCTTTTTCCTTTCTTCACGAGAGGGAAAAGGAAGGAGAAGGAGTAGGAGAAGGAAAGGGGGATGGCGCCCCCTTCCCTAAACCAATTCGGCCTCCTCCCTTGTGGGGGGCGCACCAGCCCCTTGTGGGCTGGTTAGCCTCCCTCCTATGGCCCATATGGCCCATATCTTCCACCGGGGGGTTTCGGTAACCCCTCCGGTACTCCGGTATGTACCTGATACACCCCAGAACCCTTCCGGTGTCCGAATACTACCTTCCAATATATCAATCTTTACCTCTCGACCATTTCGAGACTCCTAGTCATGTCCATGATCTCATCCGGAACTCCGAACAAACTTCGGTCACCAGAAAACACATAACTCATAATACAAATCGTCATCGAACGTTAAGTGTGCGGACCCTACGGGTTCGAGAACTATGTAGACATGACCGAGACACATCTCTAGTCAATAAACAATAGCGGAACCTAGATGCTCATATTGGTTCCTACATATTCTACGAAGATCTTTAACGGTCAAACTGCAATAACAACATACGTTGTTCCCTTTGTCATCGGTATGTTACTTGCCCGAGATTCGATCATCGGTATCCTCATACCTAGTTCAATCTCGTTACCGGCAAGTCTCTTTACTCATTCCGTAATGCATCATCCCGCAACTAACTCGTTAGTCACATTGCTTGCAAGGCTTATCATGATGTGCATTACCGAGAGGGCCCAGAGATACCTCTCCGATACTCGGAGTAACAAATCCTAATCTCGATCTATGCCAACCCAACAAATACCTTCGGAGACACCTATAGAGCATCTTTATAATCACCCAGTTATGTTGTGACGTTTGATAGTACACAAGGTGTTCCTCCGGTATTCGGGAGTTGCATAATCTCATAGTCAGAGGAATATGTATAAGTCATGAAGAAAGCAATAGCAATAAAACTTAACGATCATTATGCTAAGCTAACGGATGGGTCTTGTCCATCACATCATTCTCTAATGATGTGATATCGTTCATCAAATGACAACACATGTCTATGGTCAGGAAACTTAACCATCTTTGATTAACGAGTTAGTCAAGTAGAGGCATACTAGGGACTCTCTGTTTTGTCTATGTATTCACACATGTACTAAGTTTCCGGTTAATACAATTCTAGCATGAATAATAAGCATTTATCATGATATAAGGAAATATAAATAACAACTTTATTATTGCCTCTAGGGCATATTTCCTTTAGTCTCCCACTTGCACTAGAGTCAATAATTTAGATTACATAGTAATGATCTTAACACCCATGGAGTCTTGGTGCTGATTGATAACCCAGAAGTATAGGGGATCACAACAGTTTTCGAGGGTATAGTATTTAACCCAAGTTTATTGATTTGACACAAGGGGAGCCAAATAATATTCTCAAGTATTAGCAGCTGAGTTTCAATTCAACCACACCTGAAAACTTAGTATCTGCAGCAAAGTGTTTAGTAGCAAGGTAATATGAAAGTGGTGATAACGGTAGCAAAAGGTAACAGTAGTAAAAGCAATGTTTTTGGTATTTTGTAGTGATGATAGCAATAGCAACGGGAAAGTAAATAAGCGAAGAACAATATATGGAAAGCTCGTAGGCAATGGATCAGTGATGGAGAATTATGCCGGATGCGGTTGTCATGTAACAGTCATAACCTAGGGTGACACAGAACTAGCTCCATTTCATTGATATAATGTAGGCATGTATTCCGAACATAGTCATACGTGCTTATGGAAAAGAACTTGCATGACATCTTTTGTCCTACCCTCCCGTGGCAGCGGGGTCCTTACGGAAACTAAGGGATATTAAGGCCTCCTTTTAATAGAGAATTGGAACAAAGCATTAACACATAGTGAATACATGAACTCCTCAAACTACGGTCATCACCGGTAAGTATCCCGATTATTGTCACTTCGGGGTTAACGGATCATAACACATAATAGGTGACTATAGACTTGCAAGATAGGATCAAGAACACTCATATATTGATGAAAACATAATAGGTTCAGATCTGAAATCATGGCACTCGGGCCCTAGTGACAAGCATTAAGCATAGCAAAGTCATAGCAACATCAATCTCAGAACATAGTGGACACTAGGGATCAAACCCTAACAAAACTAACTCGATTACATGCTAGATCCCATCCAACCCATCACCGTCCAGCAAGCCTACGATGGAATTACTCACGCACGGCGGTGAGCATCATGAAATTGGTGATGGAGGATGGTTGATGATGACGATGGCGATGGATTCCCCTCTCCGGAGCCCCGAACGGACTCCAGATCAGCCCTCCTGAGAGGATTTAGGGCTTGGCGGCGGCTCTGTATCGTAAAATGCGATGATTTCTTCTCTCTGATTTTTTTCTCCCCGAAACTCAATATATGGATGTGGAGTTGGAGTCGGAGAGGCAACAGGGGGCCCACGAGGTAGGGGGGCGCGCCCCCCACCCTCGTGGCAAGACGGTGGGCCCCCTGGCCTTCATCTTTGGCAGGTATTTTTCTTATTTTCTGAAAAGTGTCTCCATGAAGTTTCAGGTCATTCCGAGAATGTTTGCTCCTGCACATAAATAACACCATGGTAATTCTACTGAAAACAGCGTCAGTCCGGGTTAGTTCCATTCAAATAATGCAAGTTAGAGTCCAAAACAAGGGCAAAAGTGTTTGGAAAAGTAGATACGTTGGAGACGTATCAACTCCCCCAAGCTTAAACCTTTGCTTGTCCTCAAGCAATTCAGTTGACAAACTAAAAGTGATAAAGAAAAACTTTTACAAACTCTGTTTGCTCTTGTTGTTGTAAATATGTAAAGCCAGCATTCAAGTTTTCAGCAAAGATTATAACTAACCACATTCGCAATAACGCATAGGTCTCAAGTTTACTCATATCAATAGCATAATCAACTAGCGAGCCATAATAATAAAACTCGGATGACAACACTTTCTCAAAACAATCATAATATGATATAACAAGGTGGTATCTCGCTAGCCCTTTCTGAGACCGCAAAACATAAATGCAGAGCACCTTCAAAGACCAAGGACTGACTAGACATTGTAATTCATGGTAAAAGAGATCCAATCAAGTCATACTCAATGTAAACTAACAATAATGAATGCAAATGATAGCAGTGCTCTCCAACTGGTGCTTTTTAATAAGAGGATGATGACTCAACATAAAAGTAAAAAGATAGGCCCTTCGCAGAGGGAAGCAGGGATTTGTAGAGGTGCCAGAGCTCAGTTTTGAAACAGAGGTGAATAATATTTTGAGCGGTATACTTTCATTGTCAACATAACAACCAAGAGATGGCGATATCTTCCATGCTACACACATTATAGGCGGTTCCCAAACAGAATGGTAAAGTTTATGCTCCCCCTTCCACCACAAGCATCAATCCATGGCTTGCTCAAAACAACGAGTGCCTCCAACTAACAAGAGTCCCAGGGGGAGTTTTGTTTGCAATTATTTTGATTTAGTTTGCATAAAGCATGGGACTGGGCATCCCGGTGACCAGCCATTTATCTCGTGAGTGAGGAGGGGAGTCCACTCCTCTTGAGAATAACCCGCCTAACATGGAAGATGCAGACAACCCTAGTTAATACATGAGCTATTCGAGGATACAAAACATGATATTTATTTGAAGCTTTAGAGTTTGGCACACACAACTTTACTTGGACGGCAGGTAGATACCGTATATAGGTAGGTATAGTGGACTCATGTGGAATAACTTTGGGGTTTAAGGGTTTGGATGCACAAGCAGTATTCCTGCTTAGTACAAGTGAAGGCTAGCAAAAGACTGGGAAGCGACCAGCTAGAAGAGCGACAACAGTCATGAACATGCATTAAAATTAATCAACACCGAATGCAAGCATGAGTAGGATATAATCCACCATGAACATAAATATCGTGAAGGCTATGTTGATTTTGTTTCAACTACATGCGTGAACATGTGCAAGTCAAGTCACTTAAATCATTCAGAGGAGGCTACCACCCTATCATACCACATCATAACCATTTTAATAGCATGTTGGCACGCAAGGTAAACCATTATAACTCATAGCTAATCAAGCATGGCACAAGAAACTATGATCTCTAGTTGTCATTGCAAACATGTTTATTCATAATAGGCTGAATCAGGAACGATGAACTAATCATATTTACAAAAAGAAAAGAGGTCGAGTTCATACCAACTTTTCTCATCTCAGTCAGTCCATCATATATCATCATAATTGCCCTTCACTTGCACGACCGAACGATGTGAATAATAATAATAGTGCACGTGCATTGGACTAAGCTGGAATCTGCAAGAATTCAATAAACAGGAGAAGACAAGGCAATATGGGCTCTTTTGTCAGATCAACAATAATGCATAAAAGAGCCACCTCAACAATTTAATTATGGTCTTCTCCTATCGACCCCCAAAGAAAAGAAAAGAAATAAAACTATTTACACGGGAAAGCTCCCAACAAGCAAAAGAAGAACATGTAATCTTTTTGGGTTTTCTTTTTAATTACTACTACAAGCATGGAAAGTAAACTAATTAAAATCTACAACTATTTTTTTGGTTTTTCTTAAGGTTTATTAAACACACAAGAAGGAAGCATAAAATGGGAAAGAAACTAGCATGGATGATACAATGAAAAAGTATGAGCACCGACATCTAGCAATGAGTGTGTGAGCATAAATGTAATGTCGGTGGGAAATACGTACTCCCCCAAGCTTAGGCTTTTGGCCTAAGTTGGTCTATGGCCACGGCTGGCCTGGCGGATATCCATAATAATAGTTGTTGGGGTCGTACTGTGATGCAGCAGCTATCGCCTGCTGAGCTGCAGCGTGGCGATGAGCGGCCTCCTCTCTCCTCTCATACTCATCTGCCTCCTCTCTGGTAATAGTATATCCTCCTCTTTCCTGATAATCAAAGAAAGCAGGAGCAGGGAGAGTAATACGGACAGCACAGCGTCTGTTAAAGATTATTCAATACTGGAGAGGTGATTCGTTCCTCTCGACAAACTGGTGGTGAACCATAGCATTAAAATCTAGATAGGCAGGAGGTAATACATCTATACCAAGAAAATTAGCTATGCGGGTTGCATAAATTCCACCAAAGAAATCTCCATTACGTCTATTAAGATGCAACCTATGTGCAAAAATGGCTCCCAAATTATATGATTTGTCTCCTAACACAGCATTCCTAAGAATACTGAGGTCAGGGACACACACGTGACATGCTTCATCTTTACCATTTATGCATCTGCCTACGAAGAGAGAAAAATAATGTATAGCAGGAAAGTGAATGCTCCCTATGGTAGCTTGTGTAATATCTCTAGATTCTCCCATAGTTATATCAACAAGAAAATCTCTAAATTCAGTTTTGCGAGGATCCCTTATACTACCCCATTGTGGAAGTTTGCATGTAGTGGTAAAATCCTCTAAGTCCATGGTATAAGATTTATCATAAAGATCAAACATGACAGTTGGAGAATTACGTGAAGTGGAAAATTCAAACCTCCTCACAAAGGAGCTAGTGAGCTCATGATACTGACTGCACTTCTCTTCCTCGAAGCTCACGAGATCAGCGTTACGCAAATATGCGTTGAATTCTTCTTTTATTCCCACTTGATCCATAAAATTTTCAGAAGGCCACTCACAAGGATGCACTGGAGCATCTCTCGGTGGCTCTTTGTCAACATCACGCATTGCAAGCCTGGGTCCTTGCTTCTTTGAAGAACCACCTTGGAACATTTTCCTAAGCATTTTTCTTCCTCTGAAAAATTCTGAAATTTTTTAGTAACTTCAAAATAAAAGTAAACCAAAATCAATAACATTGATAGTAACTACTCCTACAAGTGCCTAGAGCCTATATCATGCATCAAAACTACTTGGAGCCATATAAATTTGACATGCAAGCTCAAGAATAGGGTCACCTAAGCAACAAAAATTTGCAATGAATAAAGCACTAGGACAAAAACTAATTGGATCAATGGAGGAGTCACATACCAAGGAACAATCTCCCCAAGCAGTTTTGTGAGAGGTGCTTTGAGCAAGGAGATCGAAAATGGCAGCAAAACGAGCTTGGACTCGGGTTTGAGCTGGTTTTTCGTGTTTGGGGGAGGAAGATGAAGTGTGTGGGTGCAAGAATAAGCGGAGGAGGGCCACCGTGGGCCCACAAGGCAGGGGGCGCGCCCTAGGGGGGTGGGCGCGCCCTCCACCCTCGTGGCAAGGTGGTTGGCCCCGCTGGTGTGTTCTTTGTTCCATAAATCCTCAAATATTCTAAAAAAAATCATATTTAATTTTCAGGGCATTTGGAGAACTTTTATTTTCGAGGCATTTTTATATTGCACGGATAATCCGATAACAGACAGAAAAATATTTATTTTTATTTTATTTAATATAAATAACAGAAAGTAAAAGTGGGGTACAGAAGGTTGTGCTTTCTAGTTTCATCCGTCTCATGATCATCAAAAGGAATCCACTAACAAGGTTGATCAAGTCCTGTTAACGAACTCATTCCGAATAACATGGAACCGGAGAAATTTCGAATAACACTATGTTACCTCAACGGGGATATGCACATCCCCAATAATAAGAATATCATATTTCTTCTTGACAGTAGGAAGAGGAAATTCAAAACCTCCAAATATAATCGATGGAATTTTTCCAATAGAGTTGATACTATGAACTTGAGGTTGTTTCCTCAGAAAGTGTACCGTATGCTCATGGCCATTAACATGAAAAGTGACATTGCCTTTAGTGCAATCAATAACAGCCCCTGCAGTATTCAAAAAGGGTCTTCCAAGAATAATAGACATACTATCGTCCTCGGGAATATCAAGAATAACAAAGTCCGTTAAAATAGTAACGTTTGCAACTACAACAGGCACATCCTCACAAATACCGACAGGTATAGCAGTTGATTTATCAGCCATTTGCAAAGATATTTCAGTAGGTGTCAGCTTATTCAAATAAAGTCTACGATATAAAGAGAGAGGCATAACACTAACACTGGCTCCAAGATCACATAAAGCAGTTTTAACATAATTTCTTTTAATGGAGCATGGTATAAAGGGTACTCCTGGATCTTCAAGTTTCTTTGGTATTCCACCCTTAAAAGTATAATTAGCAAGCATGGTGGAAATTTCAGCTTCCGGTATCTTTCTTTTATTTGTAATAATATCTTTCATGTACTTAGCATAAGGATTGGTTTTGAGCATATCAGTTAATCGCATACGCAAAAAGATAGGTATAATCATTTCAGCAAAGCGCTCAAAATCCTCATCATCCTTTTTCTTGGATGGTTTGGGAGGAAAAGGCATGGGTTTCTGAACCCTAGGCTCTCTTTCTTCACCATGTTTCCTAGCAACAAAGTCTTTCTTATCATAACGTTGATTCTTTGATTGTGGGTTATCAAGATCAACAGCATGTTCAATTTCTACATCATTATCATTACTAGGTTGAGCATCATCATGAACATTATTATTAACATTATCATTAGTTTTAGGTTCATTACCATATTGTGTTTTAGCATCAAAAATATAAATATCATTTGGATTCTCAGATGTTTCAACAATAGGATCACTAGAAGCATGCAAAGTCCTATCATATTTCTTTTTCTTCTTTTTAGAAGAACTAGGTGCGTCTAAATTATTTCTCTGAGAATCTTGCTCAATTCTCTTAGGGTGACCTTCAGGATACAAAGGTTCCTGAGTCATTCTACCAATTCTAGTAGCCATTCGGGTTATCAAGACCATGAGTTTCTTCAATAGATAAAGGATTTCGATTATATGTTTCTTCAACAGGCGGTAAATTAAGACCGTGTATTTCTTCGATAGGAGGTAAATTCTTAACATCTTCAGCTTTAATACCCTTTTCTTTCATAGATTTCTTTGCCTCTTGCATATCTTCAGGACTGAGAAATAGAATACCCCTCTTCTTCGGAGTTGGTTTAGGAATAGGCTCAGGAATTGGCTCCGGAGGTGTCCAATTATTTTCATTTGTCAACATATTATTCAATAGAATTTCAGCTTCATCTGGTGTTCTTTCCCTAAAAATAGAACCAGCACAACTATCATGGTAATCTCTGGAGGCATCAGTTAGTCCATTATAAAAGATATCAAGTATTTCATTTTTCTTAAGAGGATGATCAGGCAAAGCATTAAGTAATTGGAGAAGCCTCCCCCAAGCTTGTGGGAGACTCTCTTCTTCAATTTGCACAAAATTATATATATCCCTTAAAGCAGCTGTTTCTTATGAGCAGGGAAATATTTAGCAGAGAAGTAATAAATCATATCCTGGGGACTACGCACACAACCAGGATCAAGAGAATTAAACCATATCTTAGCATCACCCTTTAATGAGAACGAAAATATTTTGAGGATGTAAAAGTAGCGAGTTCTCTCATCTTTAGTAAACAGGGTAGCAATATCATTCAATTTAGTAAGATGTGCCACAACAGTTTCAGATTCATAACCATGAAAAGGATCAGATTCAACCAAAGTATATCAGGATCAACAGAGAATTCATAATCCTTATCAGTAACAAAGATAGGTGAAGTAGCCAAAGCAGGGTCAGGTTTCATTCTATCATTTAGGGATTGCTTACTCCATTTAGCTAATAATTTTTTAAGTTCAGTTCTATTTTTGCAAGCTAAAATGGCTAAAGAAGCATCTTGATCAAATACATAACCCTTAGGAATAGCAAGTGGTTCTTCATCATCACTTTCATCAGTATCATCAGATTCAATATTTTCAATTTCTCTAGCCCTAGCAAGTTGTTCATCAAGAAAATCACTAAGTGGCATAGTAGTATCAGGCATAGAGGTAGTTTCATCATAAGTATCATGCATAGCAGAAGTGGCATCATCAATAACATGCGACATATCAGAACGAATAGCAGAAGCAGGTGTAGGTGTCGCAAACTTACTCATAACAGAAGGTGAATCAAGTGCAGAGCTAGATGGCAGTTCCTTACCTCCCCTCGTAGTTGAGGGATAGATCTTGGTTTTTGGATCTCTCAAATTCTTCATAATGATAAGCAGATATATATCCCAAGTGACTCAAAGAATAGAGCTATGCTCCCCGGCAACGGCGCCAGAAAATAGTCTTGATAACCCACAAGTATAGGGGATCGCAACAGTTTTTGAGGGTAGAGTATTTAACCCAAATTTATTGATTCGACACAAGGGGAGCCAAAGAATATTCTCAAGTATTAGCAGTTGAGTTGTCAATTCAACCACACGTGGAAACTTAGTATCTGTAGCAAAGTGTTTAGTAGCAAGGTAATATGATAGTGGTGATAACGGTAGCAAAAGGTAACAGTAGTAAAAACAATGTTTTTGGTATTTTGTAGTGATGATAGCAATAGCAACGGGAAAGTAAATAAGCGAAGAACAGTATATGGAAAGCTCATAGGCAACGGATCAGTGATGGAGAATTATGCCCGATGCGGTTCATCATGTAACAATCATAACCTAGGGTGACACAGAACTAGCTCCAGTTCATTGATATAATGTAGGCATGTATTTCAAACATAGTCATACGTGCTTATGGAAAAGAACTTGCATGCCATCTTTTGTCCTACCCTCCCGTGGCAGCGGGGTCCTTACGGAAACTAAGGGATATTAAGGCCTCCTTTTAATAGAGAACCGGAACAAAGCATTAACACATAGTGAATACATGACTCCTCAAACTATGGTCATCACTGGTAAGTATCCCGATTATTGTCACTTCGGGGTTAACGAATCATAACACATAATAGGTGACTATAGACTTGCAAGATAGGATCAAGAACACTCGTATATTGATGAAAACATGATAGGTTCAGATCTGAAATCATGGCACTCGGGCTCTAGTGACAAGCATTAAGCATAGCAAAGTCATAGCAACATCAATCTCAGAACATAGTGGACACTAGGGATCAAATGCTAACAAAACTAACTCGATTACATGATAGATGCCATCCAACCCATCACCGTCCAGCAAGCCTACGATGGAATTACTCAGACACGGCGGTGAGCATCATGAAATTGGTGATGGAGTATGGTTGATGATGACGATGGCAACGGATTCCCCTCTCTGGAGCCCCGAATGGACTCCAGATCAGCCCTGCCGAGAGGTTTTAGGGCTTGGCGGCGGCTCCATATCGTAAAACGCGATGATTTCTTCTCTCTGATTTTTTTCTCCCCAAAACTCAATATATGGAGGTGGAGTTGGAGTCGGAGAGGCAACAGGGGGCCCACGAGGTAGGGGGCGCGCCCCGACCCTCGTGGCAAGACGGTGGGCCCCTGGCCTTCATCTTTGGCAGGTATTTTTCTTATTTTTGAAAAAAGTGTCTCTGTGAAGTTTCAGGTCATTCCGAGAATGTTTGCTCCTGCAATAAATAACACCATGGTAATTCTGCTGAAAACATCGTCAGTTCCATTCAAATCATGCAAGTTAGAGTCCAAAACAAGGGCAAAAGTGTTTGGAAAAGTAGATACGTTGGAGACGTATCGCTGAGCATGTTTAGCTCGCAGAAGAGGCTTAGTCAACGGGTCCGCGACATTCAGATCCGTATGTATTTTGCAAATCTCTATGTCTCCCCCTTGACTTGATTGCGGATGGAATTTGTCGGGGATATACCCCGCGGTATGACCCGGCTGGATGTATAACCCAGCCGGACTTGGCGACTCACTAATGACCCGCCCTGACTGGATGACACATTAAGTGACCCGCCCGATCCTGGCGACTTATGGGTGACCTGGCAAGCGGATCAGAGGAGCGACAAGACCCGGGGGCCCAGGAGTCTCAAGGCCCAGAAGGTCGGCTTACGTTATGGTAGGCCACCTTAAGAGGAAAGGCGTGAGGAATATCTCCCTTACAAGGAATCAAGAACCGGACTTGTATCCGACTTGTAGTAGAAGACAGGTTAGTCCTAATCCTATTTGGACTCCACATGTAACCCGCCCCTCTAACTTATATAAGGAGGGGCAGGGCTCCCCAGAGAGAGACAGAAAACAAGAAACAAGATCTAGGGCTAGACGCAAAGAGCCGGCTTACCGGCGACTCTCTCGTGACCATAATGAGACCTAGCCACAAACAGCATGTAGGGTTATTACCGGATGATGTTTCCCGGGGCCCGAAGCTGTCTAAATCCTCGTCTTGTGTGTTGCGTCTCTCAATTCCGCTCAACCCCTTCAAGCTACCACATAGATGCGTTGGCCTCGCGACTAAGTCCTTTCATGAGGACATCTGCCGTGACAATTCCACAACAGTTGGCACCCACCATGGGGCTGGCGCATGATGGTGTTGAGTTCTTGGAGGGATCTTCTTGAGGGATCGAGAAGCTCGCGACTTGTTAGATGAAAAAGCGCCAGCACGGAAGCGTGTAGGGTAATCCGACGCGTGACAACCTCGGTTTGCAATTTTTCTGCCGCCCGCCGACCCAGCGATCCGTCGAGTTAGAAGACGAATCGGTATGTGCTACAATAGCCGTCCTTGCGTGTTAAGAAAAACATCAAACATTGCAGCCGGCTCTGCCTCCGATTGCGGCCGGGTACCCTGTATGAGTCGATTTCGCCCTGTCAGGATGTTCCCGTCTGCTACAGTTGAAGCCTCTCAGCCGCTGCTGTGTTCTACCTAAACCGCAACTGTGGTTCTCTTTTTCTTGCCTCTGTCGCAAGTCGCCAGGCACGCCTCCACCTGCAAGGGAAAAGCTGCAGCCTGATGTAGTGCGCCGCTACGAGACAAACCAGTGATACTAGTCCACTACTAGTAATAAACATTTCAGCAGAGGAGGTGCTAGTACTTGGTGACATAACCTTACGTGAAGCATCAATCAATCAAACAAAAGGCTATGCATGTATGTACATCTTGGATGTGATTAAGGCCTCAATCCGAGTCACCGCCGTGGTATTAAAATCGACACCGAGTTGTTTCAGCTCCAGGTGACCTTCGCTTCTCCGAACAGTCTCCGCCTTTGAGCCGCCCTGATGGCCAGTTTCCACTGCGTTTTCACCGGCGTGCCAAGCCGCCACGGCCTCTGCCAGAGCAGGCCTCGGGCAGCCCTAGCATGACGAAGACAGGGACAAAGATGGATTCATACTTTGCTTTGACCTCGTTCCAAGCCGCCCTGCATGAACCTCTCGACACTCGGAGCCTTGCCAACCGCGCCTCGACTGCTGGGTTGCTTCCGCCGGTCTCCGTCTTCGCCTCTAAATCGCCGCTGTGTTCCGGGTTGCACCAAGGCCTCAATTCTTGCACGGAGACAAGCTATACTAGTCATTCCTGTTCTATCCATGTACGTGGATTGATGAAGGCAAGTGTTTTCTGCATGTTCAAGGATTTCTGCAAACAACTGCCAGCCGGTCGGAAGGATTACGAGAACCAGACGCACACATGAATCGAAAAAAAAGAGGGTCAACATGACCCGGAGGGTCCTTCTTTGAGCAGCCGAGTTCCGGTTCTGCTGTGGTGGGGGCCTACACATAGCCTCGTAAGCCTCCACTTTGCCTCTGCTGTTTGCAAGAGGACAGAGTTGCCAAATCGCCGTTGAAATTACTAAGGTGATCCATGATGCTGTGTTTGAATCATCTGGCATCAAAGTACATCAGGTGATATCCATCTAAGTTTATTTTATTAAAACATATTGTTTTCATCAAAGAACAATTACTTTGACCTATATGTTTTTGTGTACAGCAAAGGTGGTGCCACGTTGTGCATATGAAATGTAGGTCAGCACCATCACGCACCGACGTCTGCGCCCACTTACTGATGGAACAGGTGTGCGCAAGTCACCGCCCATGCAGCTTGATCTACATCAACCCGCCGGAGCCGCGTTGAGCCGCCCTTACCACGTTGAGCCGCCTGGATTATATTAAGTCGTCGATCTGCCTAAGCTGCCCGAACTATATGGAGTCGCTGGTCTACCTGAGCCACCTCTGTCGCGATAAACGGATCATCCGCCGTCCAAACAAATCAGGTGATATCAATCCAAGTTTGTTTTATTAGCACATGTTGTTTTTGTCAAAGAACATGTTTATCTTTGCCTTGGTCTGCAATATTGTTTATGCAGGGCAATTATTTATGACAAAAAGTGATATTATACCGCGGATATGGAGGCACGGCAACATCTTTTGGCACAGGTGGTCGTCGTTATTCAACGGACTCCCGCACCGGCTTACAACGCCACAGCCGACTCATCTGTCTGTGCCACCTCTGAGGATACGGTCGTCTTTACGTCCATCTCTCGCGGCCTGGTCTACATTAACACATCGGGCCGCACCTGTCCGCATGAGCTGTTTATTGAGTATGAGCAAGTCACTACTTGGGAAGCTGGTTTTCTTCCAACAAATTGGAGGCAAATTATCATGTATTATCAGCCGCCGTCTGCACTGGATGGCTCAATGGGCAGGCGCACACATCACCGCCACTACAGTTTGGTTAAGCTTCAAACAACCAGTTGGAAGGAACCATTGGTCGAGTTGCTGACACGACTCATACGGGATCATTTATAACCCGCCGTAGTCACCTCAACCTTTTGTGGATTCACATCGGGTTATCAATGCCAACGATATACACCTTCTGCTATGGTCAAATATGGAGAATCTCAAGCCAACTCTTCGAGTCATCTTGAGACTCAGGGGCTACAATGGTATGGCTCGGCAAAATTAGCCAGTTTTAATGAATTCAAGAACTCTGGGTCATTGAAGGGAAGATAACCCGGCCCCGGAGGCTACTCTTTATTGGTGAATATTTAAAGGCCGTCAGAAAAATTTCCGGCTCAAAATGAAGACTCCGGTTTAAAATATAGCTCAAGAGACATCTCTCTCCCGCAAGGCTTTGAAGCTATCAAATCCGGTTCAAAATCCGGCTCAAGGTAAATTTGTTTCTCACAAAGTTTTGAAGCTTTTAAATCCGGTTTAAAGTTCCGGTTCAAAAAAGATTTAATCTCTCGCAAGTTCGAGTTCTCAGAAAAATTAAAGGTTGCCAAAAGAACTTGCTGCCATGATGCGCGGTTCAAACTTGGATATCCTGCCTTACGGCTTATCTTATTATGATCATTTGGGGGCTTCCTGTTCAAACATAGGTCGTATTCGAACCAAAGAGAACATAGCTGTCGAAACCCTTTTGATTGGCATACTGCCAAACCCACTAGGGGGCTTCTTGATCGTATCTGAATCATAGCTCAACCCCTTTGGGTCCGACGTGGATCGTATTCGAATCAACATTGTTAAACAACTCTCAAGGTCATTTGGGGGCTTCCTGTTCAAACATAGGTCGTATTCGAACCAAAGAGAACATAGCTGTCGATACCCTCTTGATCGGCATCGCCAAAGCCACTGGGGGCTATATGATCGTATTCTAATCTTAGCTCAACCCCTTTGGAACGGTTTACTGATCATATCCGAATCAAAAGCCTCAAAAGGTTTTATTCTGTCTCAGGTAAAGTTTATTGCAGCCACAATTACTTAACTTGAGACCTTTTTGGGATTATATCTCAAATATATATAAGTGTTTTATGCTTAACCCGGCTTGACTTTTGACTATAAGTTGCCAGTTTATGACAATCATCATCTATGTGGAAGCATTGGCTTCTAAGGATTGGGTTATCACCCTTATTGCACAGGTTATGTAAGCCGGCAGTACAAATTCAATATCACAGTGATTATATGTGAGATATTATGACCCGCCCTGGTTTTGACGCTAAGTCGCCAGGGCATATGTTGTTTAAACTCTCTGCAGGATTTGCAGAAATATGACAAATAAATGATTAAGTTCAAAGCTCATTACCAAAGTTGATGCTTCAAAATGATTATCCGTTCTGGATTTTTCTCAAAAGGCTATAAGCCACCGGGTCATAAAAATTCCGGTTTACAATGAAGTCGTATTGAATCGCCATCGGCCAAGAGCCGCCGGGTATTTAAACTCCATATTTACTTGTCAACAGATAAGGTATTTGAAATCTTTAAATAGCCAAACTTGGCTGGATTTTCATTATGATATTGAATGATTGAGGTTTTCAAACCGGGTTATTCAAATCTTTAATAGCCAACATGGCTGGATTTTCATGATGATATTGAATGATTGAGGTTTTCATATCGGATTATATTATTCAAATCTTGAATAGCCAACATGGCTGGATTTCTATTATGATTATCAATAACCAGTATTATGATTGAGGTTTTCAAAGTCGCTTTAGCGCAACAGCTATTATCTTTATCAATGGGCATGATTTATTTTACAATGGAGGAAATAGTCCCGAGTCGCTGCAGGCTTACGACCCGGCACTTGGGGGCTACATTATTCAAGTTGAGGTTACATCAAATATGCAAGTCTCATGTCGCTGCAAGCATGCACCATGACACTTGGGGGCTAATGCAAAGTCATTTTTATTGGCCTTATTTGAAGACCCGACTCATCCCATTGTAATGAGCCGGCCCTTGGGGGCTACCAATTGCTCCTGTTAAAATTCAAGATACACAAGCCTTATTCCATTATACATTGAAGGATCCACTGCTCAGTTGGTAAAGCACAAAGCTCTTAACCTTGTGGACGTGGGTTCAAGCCCCAGGATGGGGGTATCATCATATGATATTATTTTCAATGAAAAGTCCCAGCTCAGTATTATCTTACTAAGCCGGCCCTTGGGGGCTACACGTTACTGCTCAAATTTACATCATCATATTTACGAAGTCCCTGCTCATTATTACATAATGACCCGACACTTGGGGGCTAATGCATATTGCTCTTTGCTGAAGACAATTCTAGGATGACCCGGCTACACTACTATGACCATAGCCGACTCATGGGGGCTACATAGCTGGATTTTATTTAAAGCCATGATGATAAGTCCCGGCTTATTCATGCTGATTAAACCGGCCCTTGGGGGCTACAGGTAATATGGATATAAGGGAGAAATATGTTCAAATTCTCAGTTTTGAGCAGATCGGATTGACCCGGTGTTTGCAACAATCATGATTCAGTGTCACCAATAATTATGACCCGGCGTCGGCTACAGTTATGACCCGATGCTATCAATATTTACAAGCCGACAATTTTGGTTATGATAAACCAGCAAATTTTACCTCTTCAAGCCGGCTGAAAGTCAGATGAGTATTTCAAGAGCAATATATTTTAAGCCGGCGCTTTGGAAGCCAATTCAAGTGGATTATTTCTTACAATATTTCTCTACAAGAGACCAATGCCAGCAAATTGACTCTGAAGCTGGCCTATTTACCCGGATTTCTCAAAAGAAGTATCTGGATTTTTTGCATTCACAAAGTTTGAACATATCTACTGAAGGAGATTTGCTATGAGTACATGGGCATGTATCAAGAAGGAAATGACAAGGATTCAAAAATGATCAGGTGCCGGCTTACAAGAATATTTAACCCGAAGTACAACCTGTCAGTTTGTTCTTGTGTTTATGTTGCAGATCAGTTTAACATGGATAAATCCAAATTAAACTTGGGGGCTAATGTCGGGGATATACCCCGCAGTATGACCCGGCTGGATGTATAACCCAGCCGGACTTGGCGACTCACTAATGACCCGCCCTGACTGGACGACACATTAAGTGACCCGCCCGATCCTGGCAACTTATGGGTGACCTGGCAAGCGGATCAGAGGAGCGACAAGACCCAGGGGCCCAAGAGTCTCAAGGCCCAGAAGGTCGGCTTACGTTATGGTAGGCCGGCTTAAGAGGAAAGGCGTGAGGAATATCTCCCTTACAAGGAATCAAGAACCGGACTTGTATCCGACTTGTAGTAGAAGATAGGCTAGTCCTAATCCTATTTGGACTCCACATGTAACCCACCCCTCTAACTTATATAAGGAGGGGCAGGCTCCCCAGAGAGAGACAGAAAACAAGAAACAAGATCTAGGGCTAGACGCAAAGAGCCGGCTTACCGGCGACTCTCCCGTGATCATAATGAGACCTAGCCACAAACAGCATGTAGGGTTATTACCGGATGATGTTTCCCGGGGCCCGAAGCTGTCTAAATCCTCGTCTTGTGTGTTGTGTCTCTCAATTCTGCTCAACCCCTTCAAGCTACCACATAGATGCGTTGGCCTTGCGACTAAGTCCTTTCATGAGGACATCTGCCGTCACAATTCCATGACAGAATTGAAGTGTCTCGTGATGTGTTTGGTTCTCTTGTGAAATCTGGATTCCTATGCCAAGGCAATTGCTCCAGCATTTTCACAGAAGATTTTCATTGGACCCGATGCACTAGGTATGACACCTAGATCGGATATGAACTCCTTCATCCAGACTCCTTTATTTGCTGCTTCTGAAGCAGCTATGTACTCCGCTTCACACGTAGATCCCACCACGACGCTCTGCTTGGAACTGCACCAACTTACAGCTCCACCATTCAATATAAATATGTATCTGATTTGCTACTTTGAGTCATCCGGATCAGTGTCAAAGCTTGCATCGACGTAACCATTTATGACAAGCTCTCTGTCACCTCCATAAACGAGAAACATATCCTTAATCCTTTTCAGGTATTTCAGGATGTTCTTCACCGCTGTCCAGTGATCCACTCCTGGATTACTTTGGTACCTCCCTGCTAAACTTATAGCAAGGCACACATCAGGTATGCTACACAATATTGCATACATGATAGAACCTATGGCCGAGGCATAGGGAATGAATTTCATTTTCTCTCTATCTTCTATAGTGGTCGGGCATTGAGTCTGACTCAACTTCACACCTTATAACACAGGCAAGAACCCTTTCTTTCACTGATCCATTTTGAACTTCTTCAAAACTTTATCAAGGTACGTGCTTTGTGAAAGTCCAATTAAGTGTCTTGATCTATCTCTATAGATCTTGATGCCCAATATATAAGAAGCTTCACCGAGGTCTTTCATTGAATAATTCTTATTCAAGTATCCTTTTATGCTATCCAGAAATTCTGTATTATTTTCAATCAACAATATGTCATCCACAGATAATATTAGAAATGCTACAGAGCTCCCACTCACTTTCTTGTAAATACAGATGATACGTCTCCAACGTATCTATAATTTTTGATTGTTCCATGCTATTATATTATCTATTTTGGATGTTAATGGGCTTCATTTTACACTTTTATATTATTTTTGGGACTAATCTATTAACCCAAGGCCCAGTGCAAATTCCCGTTTTTTGCCTATTTTAGTGTTTAACAGAAAAGGAATATCAAACGAAGTCCAAACGGAATGAAACCTTCGGGAGCGTGATTTTTGGAGCAAAGGTGATCCAGAGGATTTGGAGTGGACATCAAGAAACGAATGAGGTGTCCACGAGGCAAGGGGCATGCCTACCCCCTGGGTGCGCCCTCCCCCTCGTGGGCCCCTCGTGGCTCAACCGACCTACTTCTTCCTCCTATATATGTTCACATACCCCGAAAACATCCAGGAGCACCACGAAACTCTATTTCCACCGCCGCAACCTTCTGTACCCAAGAGATCCCATCTTGGGGCCTTTTTCGGAGCTCCACCGGAGGGGGCATCGATCACGGAGGGCCTCTACATCAACTCCATAGTCCCTCCGATGATGTGTGAGTAGTTTACTTCAGACCTTCGGGTCCATAGTTATTAGCTAGATGGCTTCTTCTCTCTCTTTGGATCTCAATACAAAGTTCTCCTCGATCTTCTTGGAGATCTATTCGATGTAACTCTTTTTGCGGTGTGTTTGTCGAGATCCGATGAATTGTGGGTTTATGATCAAGTCTATCTATGAACAATATTTGATTCTTCTCTGAAATCTTTTATGCATGATTGGTTATCTTTGCAAGTCTCTTCGAATTATCAGTTTGGTTTGGCCTACTAGATTGATCTTTATTGCAATGGGAGAAGTGCTTAGCTTTGGGTTCAATCTTGCGGTGCTCGATCCCAGTGACAGAAAGGGAAGCGACACGTATTGTATTGTTGCCATCGAGGATAAAAATATGGGATTTATATCATATTGCTTGAGTTTATCCCTCTACATCATGTCATCTTACCTAATGCGGTACTCTGTTCTTATGAACTTAATACTCTAGATGCATGCTGGATAGTGGTCGATGTGTGGAGTAATACTAGTAGATGCAGGCAGGAGTCGGTCTACTTGTCATGGACGTGATGCCTATATACATGATCATGCCTAGATATTCTCATAATTATTCGCTTTTCTATCAATTGCTTGACAGTAATTCGTTCACCCACCGTAATACTTATGCTATCTTGAGAGAAGCCACTAGTGAAACCTATGGCCCCTCGGTCTATCTTCCATCATATAAGTTTCCAATCTATTTTACTTTGCAATCTTTACTTTCATCTATATCATAAAAATACCAAAAATATTTATCTTATCATTATTATCTCTATCAGATCTCACTCTCGTAAGTGACCATGAAGGGATTGACAACCCCTTTATCGCGTTGGTTGCGAGGTTTTTTTGTTTGTGTAGGTACGAGGGACTTACGTGTGGCCTCCTACTGGATTGATACCTTGGTTCTCAAAAACTAAGGGAAATACTTATGCTACTTTGCTGCATCACCCTTCCCTCTTCAAGGTAAAACCAATGCAGTGCTCAAGAGGTAGCAAGAAGTATTTCTGGCGCCGTTGCCAGGGAGTCTACGCACAAGTCAAGACATACCAAGTACCCATCAAAAACTCTTATCCCTCGCATTACATTATGATGACCCACAAGTGTAGGGGATCTATCATAGCATTTTCGATAAGTAAGAGTGTTGAACCCAACGAGGAGCAGAAGGAAATGATAAGCAGTTTTTAGTAAGGTATTCTCTGCAAGCACTGAAATTATCGGTAACAGATAGTTTTGTGATAAGGTAATTTGTAACGAGTAGCAAGTAATAAAAGTAAATAAGGTGCAGCAAGATGACCCAATCCTTTTTGTAGCAAAGGACAAGCCTGGACAAACTCTTATATGAAGGAAAGCTCTCCCGAGGACACATGGGAATTATTGTCAAGCTAGTTTTCATCACGTTCACATGATTCGTGTTTGGTACTTTGATAATTTGATATGTGGGTGGACCGGTGCTTGGGTGCTGCCCTTACTTGGACAAGCATCCCACTTATGATTAACCCCCATTGCAAGCATCCACAACTACAACAGAAATATTAAGGTAAACCTAACCATAGCATGAAACATATGGATCCAAATCAGCCCCTTATGAAGCAACACATAAACTAGGGTTTAAGCTTCTATCACTCTAGCAACCCATCATCTACTTATTACTTCTCAATGCCTCCCTCTAGGCCCAAAAAATGGTGAATTGTCATGTAATCGATGTTCACATAACACCACTAGAGGTATGACAACATACATCTCATCAAAATATTGAACGAATACCAAATTCACATGACTACTTATAGCAAGACTTCTCCCATGTCCTCAGGAACAAACGTAACTACTCACAAAGCATATTCATGTTCATAATCAGAGGGGTATTAATATGCATAATGGATCTGAACATATGATCTTCCACCAAGTAAACCAACTAGCATCAACTACAAGGAGTAATCAACACTACTAGCAACCCACAGCTACCAATCTGAGGTTTGGATACAAAGATTGGATACAAGAGATGAATTAGGGTTTGAGATGAGATGGTGCTGGTGAAGATGTTGATGGAGATTGACTCCCTCCCGATGAGAGGATCGTTGGTGATGACGATGGTGATGATTTCCCCCTCTCGGAGGGAGGTTTCCCCGGCAGAACAGCTCTGCCGGAG
The DNA here is from genome assembly GCF_018294505.1 of Triticum aestivum. Taxonomy (NCBI): domain Eukaryota; kingdom Viridiplantae; phylum Streptophyta; class Magnoliopsida; order Poales; family Poaceae; genus Triticum; species Triticum aestivum. The sequence continues at coordinate 570,571,092 of NC_057794.1, forward strand.
CCCTAGATTGGTTCCACCAAGGTTCCGACTCGTGGCGGTGGAGTTTCGTCCCGTAAGCTTGCTTATGGATTTTTCTCGGATGAAAGACCTCATATAGCAGAAGATGGGCATCAGAGGGCCACCAAGGGGCCCACGAGGCAGGGGGCGCGCCCAGGGGGGTAGGGCACGCCCCCACCCTCGTGGCCAGGGTGTGGGCCCCCTCTGGTGGATTCTTTCTCCAGTATTCTTTATTAATTCCAAAAATGACTTCCGTGAAGTTTCAGGACTTTTGGAGCTGTGCAGAATAGGTCTATAATATTTGCTCCTTTTCCAGCCCAGAATTCCAGCTGCTGGCATTCTCCCTCTTCATGTAAACCTTGTAAAATAAGAGAGAATAGGCATAAGTATTGTGACATAATGTGTAAGAACAGCCCATAATGCAATAAATATCGATATAAAAGCATGATGCAAAATGGACGTATCAACTCCCCAAGCTTAGAACTTGCTTGTCCTCAAGCGAAAGCCGATATCGAAAAATATGTCCACATGTTTAGAGATAGAGGTGTCGATAAAATAAAATACGGACATGAGGGCATCATGATCATTCTTAGAATAGCAACATATATATATATATATATATATATTGTCATATGATCTCTTATGCTAAAGTAACAATTCTATCACAATTTCAAGTATGAATCATAAACTTCATTTAGAACCAACAAACTCTAATCTCAGTCATTGAGGCAATTGCAATTTATCATAACATAGGAAAGAGTCAATAGAAGAGCTTTTCAGCAAGTCCACATACTCAACTATCATTTAGTCTTTCACAATTGCTAACACTCACGCAATATTTATGGGTATGAAGTTTTAATCAGACACAGAGAAAGATAGGGGCTTATAGTTTTACCTCCCAACGTTTTACCTCAAGGGTAATGTCAACAATAATAGTTCATGAAAACTCACATCCAATTAGCTATATATATATCAGGATCTTTCCAACATATTGTGCTTGTCAAAGGATAAAATGTAAAAAGGAAAGGTAAATATCACCATGACTCTTATATAAGGTAGAAGATAAAAGTAAAAGATAGGCCCTTCGCAGAGGGAAGTAGAGGTTGTCATGCACTTTTATGGTTGAATGCACACAATCTTAATGCAAAAGAACATCACTTTATATTGCCACTTGTGATATGGACCTTTATTATGCAGTCCGTCGCTTTTATTTCTTCCACATCACAAGATCGTATAAATCTTATTTTCTCCACATTAATAGATCATACATATTTAAAGAGCAATTTTTATTGCGTGCACTGATGACAACTTACTTGAAGGATCTTACTCAGTCCATAGGTAGGTATGGTGGACTCTCATGGTAAAACTGGGTTTAAGGATATTTGGAAGCACAAGTAGTATCTCTACTTGGTGCAAAGAAATTGGCTAGCATGAGAGAGAAAGGCAGGCTCAAGATGTTGGACGATCCATGACAATATAATTTATCTCAGATGTAAGAAAACATAACCCATTACATTGTCTTCCTTGTCCAACATCAACTCTTTAGCATATCATACTTTAATGAGAGCTCACAATTATAAAAGATGTCCAAGATAGTATATTTATATGTGAAAACCTCTCTTTCTTTATTATTTCATATTAATTGCAACAATGACCAAAACTATGTTTGTCAACTTTCAACAACTTTTATTCATCATACTCTTTATATGTGAGCTCAATACTCTCCATAAGATCCATATGATCTCTTTATTTCTTCTCTTTTATTTTATTCCCTCAAGATCATAGTAAAATGATCAAGCCCTTGAATCAACACTAATCTTTATTATATATAGCTCACGGACTCGATTACATAGGAAGATCATAAAGCAAAACTCACAACTAGATCATACTAAAACTTTATTCTACTAGATCAAGATATTATCAAAAGGATCGAACTAAGAAAAATGGTAAAGATATAAGGTGTGATGGTGATACGATACCGGGGCACTCCCCCAAGCTTGGCAGTTGCCAAGAGGAGTGCCCATACCCGATGCTCAGTTCTTCTTTGTTGGTGAAGAAGGTGTTGGTGATGATGGGTAGTCGCACATCGAGCATAAGAGATCCTCCAATTTGCGGATAATGCCCTTGAGTGCGATGATATGCTCCTTCAACAAAACATTTTCACTTGTGAGATACTTGTTTTGAATGCGAGCTAATTCAATCATCTTGAAAGCTTCAATCTCTGTCGGGGTAAGGAGATTGTGGTGAGGTTGAAGGATGTCTTCTTCTGCTACTGCCGGAACTTGATCCCCCATGGCCTGCTTGATCCCATCATCCTTGTTGATCTATTCGGGTTCTTATCTCTTCAACTCTATCTTCATTAGCCAAGCATCGTTGCCCTCATTTTTGGAGGAGGAGGGAGAAAACATGATGCTTGGCCTTGACAACCCTGGCAGAAAATAGATCGAAATAAGAACAAGAGATTTTTGCATGATACGGTGGTCAAAACCTTCGGGAGATTATATATTGAATTTTTACCGACCAAAAGAAGTATCATGCAAGAAAACAGAGTCTGCAGAGTACACGAGGTGCCCACGAGGCAGGAGGCGCGCCCAGGGGGTAAGGCGCGCCCTCCACCCTCGTGGAAGCCTCGTGTCCTTTCCGGTCTTCTTCTTATTTTCCTATTTTCTTAAATATTCCAAAACGGAGAAAAATTGCCATTATAACTGTTTTGGAGTCGGTTTACTTACCGTACCACGTACCTATTCCTTTTCGGAGTCTGAAACATTCTGGAAAGTGTCCCTTATGTATTCCTCCGGGGTTACGGTTTCAATAACATTAGTTTCAACATTTACAAGATTACCTGAGATATAATGTTTGATTCTTTGACCGTTCACCACCTTTGGATTTGTGCCTTCGAAGTTATTGATTCTTATGGCACCGGAATGATAGACCTCCTCGATAATGTAAGGACCTTCCCATTTAGAGATAAGTTTGCCTGCAAAAAATCTTAAACGACAGTTGTATATCAATACATAATCACCTACGTTAAACTCACACTTTTGTATCCTTTTATCATGCCATCTTTTAACGTTTTCTTTAAACAGTTTGGCATTCTCATAGGCCTGGGTTCTCCATTCATCAAGTGAGCTAATGTCAAATAACCTCTTCTCACCGGCAAGTTTGAAGTCATAGTTGAGCTCTTTGATGGCCCAATATGCCTTATGTTCTAATTCGAGAGGTAAGTGACATGCTTTACCATAAACCATTTTATACGGAGACATACCCATAGGATTTTTATATGCAGTTATATAAGCCCATAATGCATCATCAAGTTTCTTGGACCAATTCTTTCTAGATATATTAAATGTCTTTTGCAAAATTAATTTAAGCTCTCTATTACTTAATTCTACTTGGCCACTAGACTGTGGGTGATAAGGAGATGCAATTCTGTGATTAACATCATACTTAGCAAGCATTTTATGAAAGGCACCATGAATAAAATGTGAACCACCATCAGTCATTAAATATCCAGGGACTCCAAACCTTGGAAAAATAACTTCTTTAAGCATCTTAATAGAGGTGTTATGATCAGAACTACTAGTTGGAATAGCTTCTACCCACTTAGTAACGTAATCAACAACAACTAAAATATGTGTGTATCCATTAGAGGAAGGAAACGATCCCATATAATCGAAGCCCCAAACATCAAATGGTTCAATAATGAGTGAATAATTCATAGGCATTTGTTGACGTCTACTAATATTACCAATTCGTTGACATTCATCACAAGATAAGACAAACTTACAGGCATCCTTGAAGAGAGTAGGCCAATAAAAACCGGATTGCAATACCTTGTGTGCAGTTCTATCTCCAGCGTGGTGTCCTCCATAAGCCTCGGAGTGACACTTGCGTAGGATCTGTTCCTGTTCATGCTCAGGTATACAACGTCTAATAACACCATGTACTCCTTCTTTATAAAGGTGTGGTTCATCCTAGAAGTAATGTCTTAAATCATAGAAAAACTTCTTCTTTTGCTGGTATGTCAAACTAGGTGATATAAATTTAGCAACAATGTAATTAGCATAATCAGCATACCATGGAGCAGTACGAGAAGTATTTATGACAGCTAATTGTTCATCAGGAAAGCTATCATCAATAGGTAGTGGGTCATCAAGAACATTCTCTAACCTAGACAAGTTGTCTGCAACGGGATTCTCAGCTCCCTTTCTATCGATAATATGCAAATCAAATTCTTGTAGCAAGAGATCCCATCTAATAAGTCTAGGTTTAGCATATTTCTTTTCCATAAGATATTTAATAGCAGCATGATCAGTGTGAATAGTTACTTTAGAATCAACAATATAAGGTCTGAACTTACCACAAGCAAATACAACTGCTAAGAATTCCTTTTCAGTAGTAGCATAATTTCTCTGGGCATTGTCTAGAGTTTTTCTAGCATATTGAATAACATTTAATTTTTTATCAACTCTTTGTCCTAGGACAGCCCCTACAGCATAATCACTAGCATCACACATGATTTCGAAGGGTAAATTCCAATCAGGTGGCTAAACACTAGGTGCAGAAATCAAGGATTTCTTAAGTATTTCAAATGCTTCTACACAATCATCATCAAAGACAAAAGGAATATCTTTTTGTAATAGGTTAGTCAGAGGCCGGGAAATTTTTGAGAAGTCCTTAATGAACCTCCTATAAAAACCGGCATGACCAAGGAAACTTCTTATACCTTTGATGTCCTTGGGACACGGCATCTTTTCAATAGCATCAACTTTAGCTTTGTCAACTTCAATACCTATTTCAGAAATTTTATGCCCCAAGACAATACCTTCATTAACCATAAAGTGGCACTTCTCCCAATTCAAGACAAGGTTAGTTTCTTCACATCTCTGCAAAACTCGATCAAGGTTTCTCAAGCAATCATCAAAAGAGGGTCCATAAAAAAAGAAATCATCCATGAAAACTTCACAAATCTTTTCACAAAACTCAAAGAATATAGCCATCATGCATCTTTGAAAGGTAGCAGGTGCATTACATAAACCAAAAGGCATACGTCTATTTGATCAATGAAAGGCAAAGGGTAATGATCTTTTTTAGTAGCTTTATTTAATTTGCAAAAATCAATTACCATCCTATAACCTGTAATAATTCTTTGCGGAATCAATTCATCTTTATCATTAGGAACGACAGTAATACCTCCCTTCTTAGGGACACAATGGACAGGACTTACCCACTGACTATCAGCAACGGGATAAATTATACCTGCTTCAAGGAGCTTTATATTTCTTTTCTTACCACTTCTTTCATCTTAGGATTTAGTCATCGTTGGTGATCAATAACTGGTTTGGCGTCTTTCTCCAAATTTATTTTGTGTTGACATAGAGTGGGACTAATGCCCTTAAGATCATCAAGAGTATATCCAATAGCATCACGACGCTTCTTCAGAGTTTTCAATAACTCTCTTCTTCGTGCTCTAAAAGGTTAGTACTAATAATAATAGGATATATCTTATTTTCATCAAGATAAGCATATTTAAGAGTATCAGGCAATGGTTTAAGCTCAAACACGAGATCACCCTTGGGTGGAGGAGGATCCCCTAGGATTTCAACAGGCAAGTTGTGTTTCAGAATAGGTCCCTGTTTAAAGAATACTTCATCTATTTCCCTTCTTTCATTCATAAGCATATCATTTCATGGTCTAGCAAATATTGTTCTAAAGGATCAGTAGGAGGCACAGCAATAGAAGTAAGACCAATAATTTCATCTTTACTAGGAAATTCTTTATCATGGGGTTGTCTACGAAATTTAGCAAAATTAAACTCATGAGACATATCCCCTAAACCAACAGAAACAATATCCTTGTTGCAGTCTATCTTAGCATTAACAGTATTCAAGAAGGGTCTACCAAATATAATGGGACAAAAGTCATCTTGTGGGGAACCAAGAACAAGAAAATCAGTAGGATATTTAACTTTCCCACACAAGACATCAACATCTCTAACAATCCCAACTGGTGAAATAGTATCTCTATTGGCAACGTTAATTGTAACATCAATCTCTTCTATCTCAGCAGGTGCAATATCATGCATAATTTCTTTGTATAAGGAATGAGGTATTGCACTTGCACTAGCATCCATATCACATAAGCCATGATAACAATGATCTCGTATTTTAACGGAAATAACAGGCATGCCTACAACAGGTCTATGTTTATTTTTAGCACCAGGTCTAGCAATTCTAGCAGCTTCATTGCAGAAGTAAATAACATGCCCATCAATATTATCGGCCAAGAGATCTTTAACCATAGCAATTTTAGGTTCAACTTTAATTTGCTCATGGGGTTTAGGTGTCTTAATATTACTTTTGTTGACTATAGTTGAAGCTTTAGCATGATCCTTTATTCCAACAGGGAAAGGTGGCTTCTCAATATAAGCGGCAGGAGCAACAGGATCATTATAAGTGATAGTCTTTTCTTCAACTTTAATAGGTGCAACTACTTTTAGTTCAATGGGAGGATTATATTTAAACCAGTTCTCCTTAGGGAGATCAACATGAGTAGCAAAGGATTCACAGAAAGAAGCTACTATCTCAGAGTCAAGTCCATATTTAGTGCTAAATTCATGGAAAGCATCGGTATCCATAAAAGATTTAACACAATCAAACTTAGGTGTTATACCTGACTCCTTACCTTCATCGAGGTCCCAATCTTCAGAGTTGCGTTTAATTCTTTCCAATAAATCCCTTTTGAATTCAATAGTCTTCATCACAAAAGATCCAGTACAAGAAGTATCAAGCATGGAGCAATTACTGAGAGAAAGCCAAGCATAATTTTTTTGAATAATCATTTCTCTTGAGAGCTCATGATTGGGGCATGAATATAACATTTATTTAAGCCTCCCCCAATCTTGAGCTATGCTTCCTCCTTCGCGAGGCCAAAAATTATATATATAATTACAATCATGATGAACAAGATGCATAGGATAAAACTTCTGATCAAATTCCAATTTCAATCGCTTGTAGTCCCATGATCCCATATCATCACATAGCCTATACCATCTCAATGCATCTCCCTTCAAATATAAAGGGAAGACCTTTTTGATAACATCCTCGGTCATACCTGCAAGCTTAAATAATCCACAAACTTCATCAGTGGCGGAGACAGGGGGGCGAGCAGGGGCCTGGCCCCCCCTAACAATCGAGCGATGCGATGTAATTGGTTATACGAACGCACATATTCCTCAGATTTATACATACTTGCCCCCCGTATCTCTCGAGGCTAATTTTAGAAAAAGGGAAAAGGCCCATGTGAAGCCCACTAGCGGCCAGGATGGGCAATTTGCTCTGGTCTCCTGGCCTCTGGGCGTTGCGTTCTGGTGTCATTAGCCTATATACGTGGATTAGTATGCGAAATAAATTAGTCACCACCGTTCAATGCCCTGCTGCTGCCGATCGGCCCAATCGTATTCATACGGTGACGGCGCAACACGCAGCCTTCTTCGCTTGTCAATTCTTTCAGATCCAACCAGTGGAAAGTAGCCAAGAGTCCAAGGTTTAAGTGTTTAACACATCAGTACAACACAGAACAGACCATGCATCTACTAATCTCAATCCTCATCCCGTACCATTGTTGAACTTATACATCAGATTCTAGTCGTTTATTTGTTTGGTTGTATGATTTGTGATGCTATAATTTTATGAAGAATTCCTATCTTGTATGTGTCCTACAAATTATCATGATCTTGATGCAAATTATCTTGTATGAATTCTTATTTCTGATGCAAAATTTTCCTATGTACAACTTGTCGAATATAGCTAATTGTGAGATTGCAATTCGGCGACTATAAAGAGAAAAGCGCCACCAAACGCCATTAAGAATGATTCATTTTTTAAGAAAATTGCTTCAAGTTCTCAACCTACTAAAATTCTTAATGACACTCACAATCAAGATACGACAAACATGGTAAATGTTGCAGAACAAGCAAAAACATGTCAAAATGGGAGTTGGCACTGTACAAGCGACATTTCTATATATCTAAGGGACCATATCAGGTAGGAAGTGCCCCCAAACACTCTAAATATCAATCTACTTTCAAGCACCAAACGGGAGACTTACTTCGACATTGCATGATCATATCCGTTAAAAAAATTAGCAGGTAAGTTCTCTTACCGTGAAATTATTTATTTTTGTCATCTTATTGACAATTGTAGAGGTAGATGTAAACTCATACAGCTCTATCCATGTTTTGTAGCGTGTAGCGCATACTATGGTATGATGATGGTATTTTTACGGTTCAGAAAGAAAGTTATGAACTTGACTTGGCCCCCCTATACCAAAATCCTGGCTCCGCCCCTGAACTTCATCCACATAGATTAGGTGTAAATCGGGATGCAGTGTTCCATCTCCTGCAAAAGGATTAGCTAGCAGTTTCTCTATCATACCCGAAGGAATTTCAAAGTAAACGTTTTCAGTAGGTTCGGTAGGTTGAGGAGCAACTCTTTGCTCTACTGGTCAGGGTGAAGATACCCCAAACAAGCCCATCAAAGGATTATGTTCCATAGTAACAAGTGGCAGTAAATTTCAGCACACTATATAAATTTTTCCTTACCAAATTCCACCTACCAAAGGCGCTTCACTCCCTGGCAACGACGCTAGAAAATAGTCTTGATGACCCACATGTGTAGGGGATCTATCGTAGCCTTTTCGATAAGTAAGAGTGTCGAACCCAATGAGGAGCAAAAGGAAATGATAAGCAGTTTTCAGTAAGGTATTCTCTGCAAACACTGAAATTATCGGTAACAGATAGTTTTGTGATAATGTAATTTGTAACGAGTAGCAAGTAATAAAAGTAAATAAGGTGCAGCAAGATGGCCCAATCCTTTTTGTAGCAAAGGACAAGCCTGGACAAACTCTTATATGAAGGAAAGCGCTCCCAAGGACACATGGGAATTATCGTCAAGCTAGTTTTCATCACGTTCGTATGATTCGCGTTCGGTACTTTGATAATTTTATATGTTGGTAGACCTGTGCGTGGGTACTGTCCCTACTTGGACAAGCATCCCACTTATGATTAACCCCCATTGCAAGCATCCGCAACTACAACAGAAGTATTAAGGTAAACCTAACCATAGCATGAAACATGTGGATCCAAATCAGCCCCTTACGAAGCAACGCATAAACTAGGGTTTAAGCTTCTGTGACTCTAGCAACCCATCATCTACTTATTACTTCCCAATGCCTCCCTCTAGGCCCAAACAATCGTGAAGTGTCATGTAGTCGACGTTCACATGACACCACTAGAGGGATAACAACATACATCTCATCAAAATATCGAACGAATACCAAATTCACATGGCTACCTATAGCAAGACTTCTCCCATGTCCTCAGGAACAAACGTAACTACTCACAAAGCATATTCATGTTCATAATCAGAGAGGTATTAATATGCATAATTGATCTGAACATATGATCTTCCACCAAGTAAACCAACTAGCATCAACTACAAGGAGTAATCAACACTACTAGCAACCCACAGGTAACAATCTAAGGTTTGGATACAAAGATTGGATACAAGAGATGAACTAGGGTTTGAGATGAGATGGTGCTGGTGAAGATGTTGATGGAGATTGACCCCCTCCCGATGAGAGGATCGTTGGTGATGACGATGGTGATGATTTCCCCCTCCCGGAGGGAAGTTTCCCCGACAGAACAGCTCTACCGGAGCCCTAGATTAGTTCCGCCAAGGTTCCGCCTCATGGCGGCAGAGTTTCATCCCGTAATCTTGCTTTTGATTTTTTTTCTCGGACGAAAGACCTCATATAGCAGAAGATGGGCATCAGAGGGCCACCAGGGGGCCCACGAGGCAGGGGGCGCGCCCTCCACCCTCGTGGCCAGGGTGTGGGCCCCCTCTGGTGGATTCTTTCTCCAGTATTTTTTATTAATTCCATAAATGACTTGTGTGAAGTTTCAGGACTTTTGGAGCTGTGCAGAATAGGTCTCTAATATTTGCTCCTTTTCCAGCCCAGAATTCCAGCTGCCAGCATTCTGCCTCTTCATGTAAACCTTGTAAAATAAGAAAGAATAGGCATAAGTATTGTGACATAATGTGTAATAATAGCCCATAATGCAATAAATATCGATATAAAAGCATGATGCAAAATGGGCGTATCAACTCCCATTGTTACTTTGGAGATAATAAGATGCCCTCTGATTTTGAATCTAATATTAAAGATTTTATTAGTTCGCAAAAGAGTTTCAATGCTTTGATTGAAGAAAAAATGTCTAAGATTTATGAGTTGGCTAGGAACATGGATAGAATTTCTCTTGATGTTGATTCTTTGAAACTTAGATCTATTCCACCTAAGCATGATATCAATGAGTCTCTCAAAGCTATGAGAATTTCCATTGATGTGCAAAGAAAGAACCGCTAGGATGCGTGCTAAAAAAGATTGCTTTGTGAAAGTGTGTTCTTCTAGTTTCCATGATAATAAAGATGAAGATCTAAAAGTTATTGATGTGTCCCCTATTAAATCTTTGTTTTTAATATGAATCTTGATAATATGGAACTGGAGATGAGTCAACTTTAGTTAGAAGGCGTCCCAATGATTCGGAGTTTTTAGATCTTGATGCAAAAATTGGTAAAAGTGGGATTGGAGAGGTCAAAACTTTAAATAGCAATGAACCCACTATCTTGGATTTCAAGGAATTTAATTATGATAATTGTTCTTTAATAGATTGTATTTCCTTGTTGCAATCCGTGCTAAATTCTCCGCATGCTTATAGTCAAAATAAAGCTTTTACTAAACATATCGTTGATGCTTTAATGCAATCTTATGAAGAAAAGCTTGAATTGGAAGTTTCTATCCCTAGAAAATTTCATGATGAGTGGGAACCTACTATTAAAATTAAGATTAACGATCATGAATGCTTTTCTTTATGTGATTTGAGTGCTAGTGTTTCCACGATTCCTAAAACTTTGTGTGATTTGCTAGGTTTCCATGAATTTGATGATTGTTCTTTAAACTTGCATCTTGCGGATTCCACCATTAAGAAACCTATGGGAAGAATTAATGATGTTCTTATTGTTGCAAATAGGAATTATGTTCCCGTAGATTTCATTGTCCTTGATATAGATTGCAATCCTACATGTCCTATTGTTCTTGGTAGAACTTTCCTTAGAACTATTGGTGCAATTATTGATATGAAGGAAGGGAATATTAGATTCCAATTTCCGTTAAGGAAGGGCATGGAACACTTTCCTAGAAAGAAAATTAAATTACCTTATGAATCTATTATGAGAGCCACTTATGGATTGCATACCAAAGATGATAATACCTAGATCTATCCTTGCTTTTATGCCTAGCTAGGGGCATTAAACGATAGCGCTTGTTGGGAGGCAACCCAATTTTATTTTGTTTCTTGCTTTTTGATTCTGTTTAGTAATAAATAATTCATCTAGCCTCTTTTAGATGTGGTTTTATGCTTTTAATTAGTGTTTGTGCCAAGTAGAACCTTTGGGAAGACTTGGGGAAAGTCTTTGCGATCTTGCTGTAAAAAATAGAAACTTTAGCGCTCACGAGATTTGCTACCATTTTTTTACTGGAGAGTGCTATTTATTTAATTATTTTTTGCAGATGATTAATAGATAAATTCGTCACGTCCAGAAATTTATTTTAGAATTTTTGGGGTTCCAGAAGTATTCGAAACCTACATATTACTACAGACTGTTCTGTTTTTGACAGATTCTATTTTTCGTGTGTTGTTTGCTTATTTTGATGAATCTATGGCTAGTAATAGAGTTTATGAACCATAGAAAAGTTGGAATACAGTAGGTTTAACACCAATATAAATAAAGAATGAGTTCATTACAGTACCTTGAAGTGGTGATTTGTTTTCTTTTACTAACGGAGCTCACGAGATTTTCCTTTAAGTTTTGTGTTGTGAAGTTTTCAAGATTTGGATAAAGATTTGATGGATTATGGAACAAGGAGTGGCAAGAGCCTAAGCTTGGGGATGCCCAAGGCACCCCAAGGTAAAATCCAAGGACAACCAAAAGCCTAAGCTTGGGGATGCCCCGGAAGGCATCCCCTCTTTCGTCTTCGTCCATCGGTAACTTTACTTGGAGCTATATTTTTATTCGCCACGTGATATGTGTTTTGCTTGGAGCGTCTTGTATGATTTGAGTCTTTGATTTTTAGTTTAACACAATCATCCTTGCTGTACACACCTTTTGGGAGAGACACACATGAATTGGAATTTATTAGAATACTCTATGTGCTTCACTTATATCTTTTGAGTTGGATAATTTTTGCTCGAGTGCTTCGCTTATATCTTTTAGAGCACGACGGTGGTTCTATTTTTATATAAATAATTGATCTATCATGCTTCACTTATATCATTTTGAGAGTCCTTTAGAACAGCATGGTAATTCACTTTAGTTATAAATTTTAAATGCTAAGAGAAGTTGGATGCTTGATAGTTGTTTTGAGATATAAAGGTGGTAATATTAGAGGTGTGCTAGTTGAGTAATTGTGAAATTGATGAATACTTGTGTTGAAGTTGGAAAGTCCCGTAGCATGCACGTATGGTAAACATTGTGTGACAAATTTGAAGCATGGGGTGTTCTTTGATTGCTTTCCTTATGAGTGGCGGTCAGGGACGAGCGATGGTCTTTTCCTACCAATCTATCCCCCTAGGAGCATGCACGTAGTGCTTGGTTTTGATGACTTGTAGATTTTTGCAATAAGTATGTGAGTTCTTTATGACTAATGTTGAGTCCATAGATTATACGCACTCTCACCCTTCCATCATTGCTAGCCTCTTCGGTACCGTGCATTGCCCTGTCTCACCTTGAGAGTTGGTGCAAACTTCGTCGGTGCATCCAAACCCCGTGATATGATACGCTCTATAACACATAAGCCTCCGGACGAAAATATATAAGAAGAAGAAGGCTCAAACAAAAAAAGAGAGAAAAAGAGAGAAGGGACAATGTTACTATCCTTTTTCCACACTTGTGCCTCAAAGTAGCACCATGATCTTCATGATAGAGAGTCTCTTATTTTGTCACTTTCATATACTAGTGGGAATTTTTCATTATAGTACTTGGCTTGTATATTCCAATGATGGGCTTCCTCAAATGCCCTAGGTCTTCGTGAGCAAGCAAGTTGGATGCACACCCACTTAGTTTCATTGATGAGCTTTCATATATTTATAGCTTTAGTGCATCCGTTGCATAGCAATCCCTACTCCTTGCATTGACATCAATCGGTGGGCATCTCCATAGCCCATTGATTAGCCATGTCAATGTGAGACTTTCTCCCTTTTTGTCTTCTCACACAACCTCAATCATCATATTCTATTCCACCTATAGTGCTATGTCCATGGCTCGCGCTTATATATTGCGTAAAAGTTGAAAGAGTTTGAAAAGGCTAAGTATGAAACAATTGCTTGGCTTGTCATCAGGGTTGTGCATGATGGGATCATTTTGTGTGAAGAAAATGAAGCATGGCCAAACTATATGATTTTGTAGGGATAAGTTTTCTTTGGCTATGGTATTTTGATAAGACATAATTGCTTGATTAGCATACTTGGAGTATTACTATTTTTATGTCAACAATAAACTTTTATCTTGATTCTTTTGGAGCTGAACATTCATGCCACAATAGAGAAAAATACATTGAAGAACATGCTAGAAAGCATTCCACATAAAAAATTCTGTTTTTATCATTTACCTACTCGAGGACGAGCAGGAATTAAGCTTGGGGATGCTTGATACGTCTCCAACGTATCTATAATTTTGATTGTTCCATGATTATATTATCTGTTTGGATGTTAATGGGCTTTATTTTACACTTCTGTATTATTTTTAGGACTAACCTATTAACCCAAGGCCCAGTGCAAATTGTTGTTTTTTGCCTATTTCAGTGTTTCACAGAAAAGGAATATCAAACGGAGTGCAAACGGAATGAAACCTTCCGGAGCGTGATTTTTGGAACAAACATGATCCAGAGGACTTGGAGTGGACATCAAGAAACGAACGAGGTGTCCACGACGCAGGGGGTCGCGCCTACCCCCATGGGTGCGCCCCCTTCTCATGGGTTCCTCATGGCTCACCGACCTACTTCTTCCTCCTATATATGTTCACATACCCCGAAAACATCCAGGAGCACCACGAAACCCTATTTCTATCGCCGCAACCTTCTGTACCCAAGAGATCCCATGTTGGGGCCTTTTCCAGAGCTCCGCTGGAGGGGGCATCGATCACGGAGGGCCTCTACATCAACTCCATGGCCCCTCTGATGATGCCTGGGTAGTTTACTTCAGACCTTCGGGTCCATAGTTATTAGCTAGATGGCTTCTTCTGTCTTTGGATCTCAATACAAAGTTCTCCTTGATCTTCTTGGAGATCTATTCGATGTAACTCTTTTTGTGGTGTGTTTGTCGAGATCCGATGAATTGTGGGTTTATGATCAAGTCTATCTATGAACAATATTTGATTCTTCTCTAAAATCTTTTATGCATGATTGGTTATCTTTGCAAGTCTCTTCGAATTATCAGTTTGCTTTGGCCTACTACATTGATCTTTCTTGCAATGGGAGAAGTGCTTAGCTTTGCACTACTAGAAAAAGGGCTATAGATGGGATTGACACTAATGGCGCACCACCTTCTGATACGCCATTAGAGTTGAAACTACTAATGGCGCACCTGGCCCAGGGTGCGCCATTAGTATCAATTTTTTTTAACTAGTGCGCCTGTCCAAACATACTAATGGTGCATCCAGACACAGTGCGCCATTACTAGTTGTAACTAGTAATGGCGCACCTGCCGGAAAGTGCGCCACTAATGTTGTTTTTTTATTATATTTTTTATTCCCTTTTTTGCAAAACTACTAATGGCGCACTGTTCCACCATGCGCCATTACTAGTTTAAACTAGTAATGGCGCACTGTGGGACAGTGCGCCATTAGTATGTTTCTTTTTGCAAAACTACTAATGGCGCACCACCAGAAGGTGCGCCATTAGTAACCTGGATTTCTAATGGCGCATTTAGAGTTGGTGCGCCATTAGTAAGTGGCCAGCAACAAGATATTTTGGACAGCCTCTCCTACCCACACTCACTTTCTCCCCACTTCATTCTCTCCACCTCCTCCTTGTCTCGGGTGCCTCCTCTTTTTCACGTCATTTCCACCATAGATTCATTCAATTTAAGTGGTTAAATTACCTTGTTTTGATAGGTAAGTAAGGGGGGAAGCTATATTTATGTTGTTCTCCCTACAACAATGTGCACATGCACTTTTTATGGCCTAGCTAGATCTATGTATGTTCGTGGTGTTGCATATGTTTGTGGTGTTGCATATGCGTTTGTGTTTGGAGGTGTACCAGTATTTGAAATGCGATAGTTGCCAATATTTTGCCGGAATGTTGATTCATTTCCGTTTCGGCGAGAATTTTGGCATTAAGCATTCTTTTTTGTCCTATTTTTAGGGAAAGTCATGCCAAATTTTTTTCTTGGTTCTAAAATATCGTTTTGCTCTACCCCGCAGGCGACCATGGTCCGCATGATGACCGAAGGCATCGTGAATAGGTTTTTGAGGTCCACGAAGGCCGAGATGCTTCAAAAGAACGAGATGGAGATAAGATGTCCATGTCGAAGATGCAAGCTGAAGAGCCTTATTGCGGACCCGGAATCCGGGCAGGTGCGGGACCACCTGCTCTTGCGTGGTTTCATGGATGGCTATCGGTGGCAAGGTGATGAAGATGACTACGAAGTCGTCCATGGGGGCCGGGCAAGAAATGAGGAAGGGCAGCAAGACAACCACCGCGGCTCGGGCGGGCGAGAAGACGAAGAATCCCCAGGAGATGATCACAACGGTGATGCTGTACACAGTCATCATGTAGAAGATGCAGGACATGATGATGAGGAAGATGCCGGAGCAGACGACGGGCATGATGATCATGAAGATGATGATGCCGGTGGAGCAGACGACGCTGGACCATCGATGGGCTGGGTGCAGGACCCTCATATTCAAGAGCTGCTTCTCAAGCAGACGGATAACGCAAGAGCTGCCGCCCGAGAGAAAGCCAAGATGGATCAACTTGAGTTAGACGCGGTTACTCCATTGTATGAAGGATGCAGGCCCGAGGATACCCGCCTGAAAGTAACGCTCATGGCTCTGGAGATGAAGGTAAAACACAAAATGACCGACGCATGCTTCGACGAGAACATGTCATTCTGGCACGAACGTCTTCCCAAGGGGAACAAGTGCCCGACCAGTTTGGAGGAGGCGAAGAAAATCGTGAGTGTCCTATGGATTTACCGCACGTGAAATACCATGTGTGCATGAACAATTGCATCATTTATCGGGACGAGCACGCGGAGTCTACCATATGTCCGGTGTGCGGCATCACTCGATACAAGAAGAGGAAGAAAGCTCCTCGAAAAGTGGTGTGGTACTTTCCGATCACTCCTCGTCTGCAGCGGTATTTCGCGGACCCTAATGTAGCAAAGCTCCTGCGTTGGCACGCGGATAGGGAGGAGAAGAAGCGAGAAGATGACGCAAATGATCCGGAGATAGATAAAAAAGACAAGATGCTGAGTCACCCTAAGGATGCGAGCCAGTGGCAAGCATTGAACTTCGAAGACCTAGAATTTGGGAACGATCCAAGGAACATCGTGCTGGGCACGAGCACCGATGGAGTCAATCCGTTTGGCAGCCAGAGAAGCACACATAGCACCTGGCCTGTGTTTGTGTGGATGTACAACCTTCCCCCTGGTTGTGCATGAAGAGGAAGTACATTCACATGAGTATGCTAATTGAAGGACCGAAACAACCAGGGAACGACATCAATCTGTATCTGGGGCTGCTGAAAGAGGAGCTTGACACGCTGTGGAAAACGCCAGCCAATACGTGGGACGCCGCAGAGAAAGAATATTTCCCTATGAGAGCCACGCTGCTCACGACGGTGCACGACTATCTCGGTTACGGATATGTCGCGGGGCAGGTGGTCCACGGATTTTCTGGATGCGTTAGGTGCATGGATGACACAACGTATCGCCAGCTAGATAGAGATCCTGGGTCTTCGAAAACCGTGTTTTCTGGGACTTGCCGTACTGGAAGATCCACCGTGTGCCTCACAGCCTTGATGTCATGCATATCACGAAGAACGTGTGCGAGAGTCTGCTTGGTACCCTGCTCAACATGCCAGAGAGGACCAAAGATGGGCCGAAAGCAAGGGCAGACTTGAAATCAATGGGCATCAGGCAGGAGCTTCACGCTATATATGATGATGATGATGATGATGATGATGATGATGATGAGGCGAAGCAGGACACGGAAAGTCGTCGCAAAGGCAAAAAGGCCAAGAAGACCGGAAATGACTACCCTCCCGCGTGCTTCACTCTAAGTCAGGAGGAGATCGAGCAGTTTTTCACCTGCCTCGTAGGAGTAAAACTTCCTTACGGTTACGCGGGGAAGATAAGCAGATACCTAGACCCAGCGAAGCAGAAGTTCAGCGGGATGAAGTCTCACGACTGTCACGTGCTGATGACGCAGATACTTCCAGTTGCAATCCATGGGATCATGGACGCGCACGTCCGTGAAACCCTATTTGGCCTATGCAACTTTTTCGACGTCATCTCTCGGAAGTCTGTTGGCGTGAGGCAACTCAGAAGGCTACATGAAGAGATCGTGGTGATACTATGCGAGCTTGAGATGTACTTCCCGCCCGCATTCTTCGACGTTATGGTGCATCTGCTGGTCCATATCGTGGATGATATCATCCAACTCGGGCCGATGTTCCTGCACAGCATGATGCCGTTCAAAAGGATGAATGGTGTCATCAAAGGATACGTTCGCAACATGTCACGTCCAGAGGGAAGCATAGCCAGGGGCTTTCTGACCGAAGAGTGCATCTCCTACTGCACGAATTATCTAGGCATCGAGAACCCCGTTGGTCTGCCCGTCAACAGGCACCTCGGCAGGCTCGCTAGATGGGGTCACCGTGAGGGTCGCCGCGAAATGCATGTCGACTTCGAGGGTCGACTTGCCGACTTTGAAAGAGCAAACCTAGTCGCGCTACAACACATAGACGTGGTCGATCCTTGGGTGGTAGAGCACAAAACCTTTATTAAGAAGACGTACAATGACCAAGGCCAACAGAGGACGGACGGAGATATACTCAAAGAGCACAACTCATGTTTCACGAGTTGGTTCAAGCAGAAGCTTCTGTCGTACCCTTTACATGAGGATTCTTCCGCGGAAGAACAACTCATATTCGCCTTGTCACAGGGCGCCGAGCACAACCTGATGACCTATGAGGCGTACGATATCAACGGCTACACATTCTACAGCGAGGCCAAGGACATGAAGAGCAATGGTTATCAGAACTCCGGGGTAACGATGGAATCCTACACTGGTAACAACAAGGACAGATACTATGGAAGGATCGAGGAGATCTGGGAGCTGAGCTACGCTGGAGAGAAGGTCCCGATGTTCCGTGTCAGATGGGCGAAGAGAGTCCTAAAAGAAGACCGGTATTTCACCACCATGGTTATACCCGAAGCCAAATCCAAGACCGCGGGCGCAAACGTCACCGCAAAAAATGAGCCATGGGTACTGGCTTCCCAAATGGACCAATGCTTCTTCATTACCGACTCGTCAAAGCCCAGTCGTGTTGTCGTGAGGAGAGGCAAAAGGAAGATCATCGGAATGGATGGAGTAGCCAATGAGCAAGACTTTGACAAGTATGGCGACCCGAGGATCAAACATGACGACGATGATGAATTAGCAGCATACACCACAAGAAGAAGCAGGACCACCCTACCTAAAGGACGTCCGTTCCACAGAATAACTCCATTTGCGAAAAAGAAGGGCAAGAAGATTGTGAACAGATAGCTAGCTAAGATCGATTGTATTTAAATCATAGCCTTCATTTCTCGATTGTATTTCATGGGCACTTTTTGAACTATCATGAATATTTTTAAATTTCATGGACACTCGATCTCGATCCCCCTCCATCTCGATCGCTATCCCACCTCGCCAGATCCGGTCCCCCTCGCCGCCGAGCACCCCCCGGTCCACCGGCCGCCGCCGCCGACCCCCCGCACCCTCGATTCCCCTACTCAACCGCCGCCACCGACCCCCCGCACCCCTCCTCTACTCAACCGCCGCCGCCGACCCCCCGCACCCCGCGCACCCTCCCCCGCTCCACCGGCATTACTGTTTGATGATATTTTTAAAAAATTATTACTATCTTATAAAAAAATATTACTATTACTGTCTTATAAAAAAATATTACTATTATGATTTAAACAAGTTTAAAAAATTATTACTGTCTTATAAAAAAAATACTAATGGCGCACCACGGTGAGGTGCGCCATTAGTATGGATGTACTTATGGCGCACCGAGGGGTGGTGCGCCATTAGTATTGTGCCATTGCTATAAGAAAAAAAAGTACTAATGGCGCACCACGGTGAGGTGCGCCATTAGTATGGATGTACTTATGGCGCACCGAGGGGTGGTGCGCCATTAGTATTGTGCCCGATCCCCCTTCCCTCTCCCCCTTCGCCCGATCCCCCCTTCCCTCTCCCCCTCGCCAGTTCCCTCTCCCTCCCTCCACCGCGCCGCCGCCACCGCTGCCCCGACCCACTGCGCCGCAGCCGCCCACGCGCCCCCGCCGCCTCCCTCTCCCCTTCCTCCCCCTCGTTGCCAGCGGCCCGGACGCCGCCCCGTCCACCTCGTCGGGCTCCTCCTCCCGCTCCGCGTCCTCGGGCTCTTCCCGCTCGCGCTCCCGCTCCCTCTCGTCGTCCTCCTCATCGCCGCTCCCCTCCCGCCGCCAAGCGCAGGTGAGCAACCGGCACCTCGACGCCGCCTAGACGCCGCCTCTCCTCCACAACGGCCTCTGCATCAGCCCAAGTAAGTTCTCCTCCTTCTTCTTTTAGATCCATTAGGCCTCCGGTCGATCTGTCCCGCGGGTGTGGATTAGGAACCCTTTGTTTCTTTCTTGGAATTGATTTTGCTCTGGTTCTTGGCTCTCTGCTCGGCATGCGATCCCTGATAGTTTCTATAATTGCAGAGCACTGATCGCGGCCTCATTTCCATCTTGTTGGTACTTGGAACTTGGAAGGGGAACAAGCAGGCAGAGCGGGTGAGAAGGGGAAGCAGAGAAAGAAAGGTTTGTTCCATGTCCTCGGATGAAGTTCCATGTTTAGATGGTCTCTGTGTAGTTTCTGATGCAGACCGTACATCCATCAAAATCCACAATGCAAGCCAACTTTTATTTCTCTTGCCTGGTTCCACTAAGATGTGTTATTGCAAGCTATTAATTATTTTTCAGTTGTGAGCCTTGAGAAGATTAATTTTTTCCTATATTGTAGCTTTAACAGTTTTCAGAGTTCCATCTTTCTAGTCTCCTATGTTGAATAGAGACATACAATTTTCAGTGTTAAATCAATTGTGTGATCTCTTTTTCTATGTTTCAAGGACTGCCCAATACAAGTAAAGCAATTTGTTCTGATCAGTCAACTGTGAGTGAATCAGGATGTTGATTAATGTGAGGGATTCACTTGCTGCTCCACTATTATAATTTGGCAGCTCAAAACTATACGTAGTATGCTTTGTGTGGAGTTTTTTCTTCAGTTTTGGCCACTATTGATGTTTAATACTTCATACAAAACACATGATAAAAAAATGACTCGATTTACTATAAAAACTACCTTTCCTGAATAATGCCACTTTTTTTATTTTTACTAGCGTGTTACCATTAAAATAGTGGTGAAAGTATTTCTTGTTACTTAGAGTAGTATAAAAGACATTTTGGACCAAAACAAGTTTCTGGTATAGTTAGAAGACGCCTGACCCATTGCTTGAGCCTTGTATTGCAAGTTGATGAAATTCGATTTGTTAGTGACTAGCTAGCTCATTCATTTCTAAAAAGCATGCGATGAGCTAGAACCCAGACATCTATGCTATCTTACTCCATGAGCCTCTACGCAGACCAAATGTAGCCAAAAACAAGACATCGTGTCGGAATTGTTATGCAGTGTTGTGTTCAGTTTTGGCAGGAGTTCAGAACTGTTAGGCAAAGGTCATGTCTCCGACCATCGTGTCGTGATGATCTTGCTCTGTTCTTGCTCCTATTATAATTGCAGAGGATAAGAAGAACTTGCTCTGTTCTTGCTTGTACACCAATCTCTGCTTCAACTGCTGCATTTACTTTCATGTAACAGTCTTGTACCCAATGCTTCAGTGGCAGTGCATCCTAAGCAATGGAGGCCTTTTTTCACATGCCAATGTATTTTCCATGTTGTGATGGAGGCCTTTTTTGCCTTGTCCACCCGAGAGGTCCTTGAGTTTGCTGGAATGTCGATTAACTTCCGTTCCGGCAAATTCGGGTACTCCATATGTCCTATTTTCAGCAAAGGTCATGTTGAAATTTTCCGTGAATTTTAGCATGAATTTGCTAAAAATAGGACATATGGGGTACTTGTGACTAATGCATGGGCTGAGGTATCTTAGTAGTTAATTAAGTAGGATCAAGTGCCCCGGCGTACTTGTGACTAATGCATGGCTTTTAGGGTGCCTTGGTGTCGATAAAAACCGAAATGATGAAAGCGTAGGCTTTTAGGGTGCCTCGGCGTCGAAAAACCCTCAATGATAAAAGCTTAGCTTTTAGGATGCCTCGGTGTCGACAAACCCTAAATGATGAGACCATAATCTTGTTCCTTGACAATAACCAACTTTTTGACCAAACTTTGTTCCTATTTATAGAGAAACATGGCCAACAACGATGAGGCCGGGGGTTCGGGCGGCAAGAAATTCTGGGAGCTGTCCCAGGAGATGGAGGAACAACCTCACTTGTATGAGGACGCTGCCTTCCCCACCGATCCTGAGACCACTGATGGTACCGCCGAGGATGACCCCACTGATGCCACCACTGATGGTGCCGCCGAGGATGCCACCACTGATGATGGCGGCGCACGCACAGATGGCAGCCAACCGAAGAGGCAACGGAAGGACCGGCGCCCGACCGTGCTCCGCACCCTCAAGGAGGAAGTTACTGAAGTGGACTCCGACGGGAATCCAACTGCACCCGAACGAATAGTCAATGGGTACTCGCTTCAGCTCCAGTGCATTCTCAGGAGCACCGTCTCGATCAACACCGAGAACCTGAGGCATCCTGACTGAGGGAATTTGCGCAACCTCCTCTTCACGAAGCTGCATGAACGATACAAGTTCCCTGCTGAATTTGAAAACACAAGCCTCAAAGGGAATAAAGTGAACAATGCTGCCCTCACGAAGATGAGCAAGGCCCTGTCTACTTGGAAAAGCAATGTGAAGAGAATGATCGAGAAAGGTGAGAGTTATGAGAAGATCAAGGAGAAAAATCCTTCGATCACCGAAGATGACTACAACGACTTCAAGATCAATTGCTCGAGCACCGCAAACTCCGAATCAAGTAAGTGGGGGAAAGAAATGTGGGAGCTGAACTTAGGGGAACACACACTCGGTCCTGGCGGTTACAGAGTGGCAGAGCCTATATGGGACAAGGAGGAGGCGGACCGTGCCGAGCAAGGCCTACCGCCCCTCTTCGATAAATACAGTGACAAGCAGACCAAGAACTTTGTCAGGGCCCGGTACAAGAAGGACCCGAAAACAAAGGAGCTTACCATGGATCCGAAGACTAGGGCGCTTGAGCTTGTTCTGGTAAGGAATACACCCCCGCGTAATTAGCTCCATATGGTTGCATTCTAATTAATGAAGCCAAATTTCTAAATGGTTCACATTCCTTCCGCAGGCGATTGAAAGCAGTAGCGCGGGGTCGACTAAGAGCAACCCTTGGGACACCACTCTAAATAGGGCGTTGAATGTAATGAAGAACAAGGATAAGCTCAGTAAGCCGACGTCAGCTGGTCGTGTGGCCGGCAAAGGCTTGTCGACAAAATGGTCGTCATACTATAACACTGGTGGGTGAAAGGAGACAAAGACCAGCTCGGAAAGCCAGGCGCGCGAGGTTCAAGAACTCAGGGCACAGGTGGCGCGGATTCCGGAGATTGTCCAAGAGCAAGTGCAACAACAACTCGGAGCGACGATCACCGCCATTGTGCCTACCTTGATCCAGGGGATTAGTGCGTGGATTGCGTTCGACCAACAGGGGCCGCCCCCGATTCCTAGCTTCACGGCCAGCAACTCGCAGAACACGATGGCGGGGCCATTGGTGTCTCCGGCGGAGGCAGCATTGGTGTCTCCGACGCCGGCACGGGAGCTTAATGCACCCGGGTGTACGTCGGCCGGCACCTCTGCAGCAAGCGGCCCCTCCGTCAACTGCGCGCCCGCCGTTGGCGGTGCCTCGACATTAGCCGAGCTCGACGCCATCATCAGAGTAACTAATTAAGCCCCTCTCGGCCGAGGACTTCATCTCCTTGCCTTTGACTGGGCATCCCTGACACCCTACATGTTTTCGCAGGGCGCCGCCGACGTTTCGTGCACTCTCCTGCACTTCGTGAACAATGAGTTGGTCGATATCGCCAAGGGAAAAATCGTTCAACCGGTCAATCCCTTGTTCCACGGCACCCAGATGCCACCCAACTTGTTTAGGGTTCAACTGGTTCGGGTGCTGCCAGGCTGCGACGAGTTGTTACCTCCGATTTGACCCGTCGGGGCCGACGATGATGACGTGATGACCCTCAGCGCCTGCCTGAGCTGGCCCCTGCTTTGGCCGAAGAGCCAGATTCGTTTGGGGGCGGGGGACACCACCCCAAAGACAACACCGCCAGTCATGCCAGCGCCAAGTCGGCCCCATGGCAAGACCACCGCAATGGTGCCGGACATCCCTATGCCAGTGGATCCAAACATGCATATGGCACAGGATCAGAACGACGATGACGATGATACATTTGCCAACGTCGATCAGTACTTTGCCGATCATGGGTACAGTGGCGACTTCATGGGGCCTCCTTCTCAAGAACCCAACCCAACAAAAGACGTGCGTGATCTAGCTGGTACCACGGAGAAGCCAAGTTGCAACAGGCGTCGTCTGCAGTTCAGCTCTCAGGAGACGCCTCCAGCTGCCGACTTCACCAAGCCTCAGATAGGCGAGGTGTGAAATATGATCTGCCCCAACACACTCAAGAAGGCGGTCTATGAGCAGAGCTCGGTCCCATTACAGGAGAAGAAGAAGGCACGCAAAAGAAAGACTAACAAGGGTGCGGGCCAGCCGGCACCGAGTACGATCCGTGCTCAGGACGGGCCACCTTCACCTGAGGATATCTCGAGGAGGGTGCATGTGGCGGGTAGGCCGATGCTACCGAGAAATATGCTCGATGCTGCAACCGGTGCTATGCGGAGTCTGCATGACAGTGTTCTTTCTTTGGAGAAGCGGCGTCTCGGAGAGAAGGATGGCATACCCGGTTTTCGCGGCCAAGGTGCCAGAGGGCAAGGGCTTTGTGGATAACTCCATCAGGGGTATGATCGTCCTGCGGTTTGATGACATCCACGCTATGTTGAACCTTCATCCGCTGCACTACACCTTCATTCGGCTATTTTCGCTGAGTATGGAGATGCGGATCATTCGCGACAAGACCCCGGACATCGTGATAGTCGACCTCTTCTACATGCGTGCCAAGATCTTGGGCAGCGCTGGGGACCGACAAGTCGCGAGTTCTTACCTCGAACGCGTCATTCTGGCAAACCAAGATAAGGATAACTTCCTCGTGCCTTACTTTCCCGAGTAAGTCCTCCCCTCAACCGCCCCATAACATATGAATTCTTAGATTTTGATCGTTTTTCTTTTAACATTCCGTGTTTTCTGCAGTGACACACATTGCACGCTCATCCTCCTAAGCCCCAAATATTCCATGGCCACGTATTTCGACCCGGACCGTCAGTCGAACGTAGACTACACAAATGTCAAGAAGGTTCTTGATGAAGTTCTCCCCGTCTACGTCAAATCCGGAGGCACCTTCACTAGGCCTATTCGTAAGTACGGCAAGCACGTGTTCTCCCACAATACGGCGTTCTGCTGCGTCAAGCAGCCGCCTGGCGGTCAGAAGGGTGCCTACTATACCATCCACCACATGCGGGCGGTCGTACGGGACCATCATCAACTTCTGCTACCGAGTAGACTCAAAGATTGGGCCGCGAGCGTGTCGGCAATCCAGGACGCGGACATCAGACAAGAATTCTTTCGCATCCAGTCGGAGTTTGCGGAAATCATCCATCAAGATGTCCTTCGTACCTCGGGGCAGTTCTACCTCAGAAATCAACCGTCCAACAGTGACATCGACACAATCCTACAAATGCAGGCTGACAACGCCCATTGTTTCATGACTCCCACGATAGACGGCGGCTTCATCCACGCTCCGGTCCCTTGAGTCGAGTCGAAAGCAGTGATGCTGTGTCTAGTTCTGAAACATCGATTGGCTCATGTTGTAATTAAACTTTAATGAACTTGTAGTATGTCTCTTTGGTTTCGAGAGTCATTCAACTTAGATGTAATCGATGCTATTAATGTCTTGCTTTTATCTTCCGATCGTTCTGTTGCATACTTATATATTGCTTATGTATTGTCTGTGAATTGGTACTAATGTTTCGTTTGGCTACTGCATAGCGATGCCGTGGTATGTCATGTACAAGGGTAAGGTTCCCGAAGTCTACGACGACTGGGAGGAGTGTCGGAGACAGGTTCACTGATTCAGCGGTAACAGTTACAAAGGGTACGCCACTAGGGCCGAGGCCGAATCTAGATACGCCCGCTATCTAGCGGGAGAGGGGAGGGAGCGTTGGAGGAACCGGATGAAGACGAGTTTCATCGTGATGATGCTCATCGTGATGACCGTAGCTCTCTTCTATGTGATGGTAGTTTAGATGATCGATATCGACTTGTAATGTGAAGACAAACTCGCGGTCTCGAGACTTGTAGTATAATGTTCTATCTTTGTTCGGTCTTTTCAATTCGGAGACTAATATGATGAATTGTATTCGGAGACTAAAATGATGAATTGTATTCAGAGACTAATCTTCTATTGTATTCGATGAATCTGTTGTTGATGTGTGCTGTCTATATTTTGTCCAATTATACATTTTGTAACCTGTGCGAAAAACAGAAAATAAAAAAATAAAAAAAACCTAATATTCATACTAATGGCGCATCACATCATAGTGCGCCATTAGTATGCCAAAGGATACTAATGGCGCATCATTAAACAGTGCGCCATTAGTATGCCGAAGTTACTAATGGCGCATCCTGTTGTCGTGCGCCATTAGTATGCCAAAGCACCTGGGTATACATGGCCCCCTGGGAGGCATACTAATGGCGCACTATTGTATATACTAATGGCGCATCTGAGGTGCGCCATTAGTATACCAGATACTAATGGCGCACCAGTGGTGCGCCATTAGTAAAATATACTAATGGCGTGCTACTAACGGCGCACCACTAATGCGTCATTAATGGCCAAATTAGGTGCGCCATTAGTAGGCCTTTTCCTAGTAGTGTTGGGTTCAATCTTGTGGTGCTCGATCCAAGTGATAGAAAGGGAAACGACACGTACTGTATTGTTGCTATCGAGGATAAAAATATGGGGTTTATATCATATTGCTTGAGTTTATCCCTCTACATCATGTCATCTTACCTAATGCGTTACTCTTTTCTTATGAACTTAATACTCTAGATGCATGCTGGATAGCGGTCGATGTGTGGAGTAATAGTAGTAGATGCAGGCAGGAGTCGGTCTAGTTGTCACGGACGTGATGCCTATATACATGATCATGCCTAGATATTCTCATAATTATTCGCTTTTCTATCAATTGATCGACAGTAATTCGTTCACCCACCATAATACTTATGCTATCTTGAGAGAAGCCACTAGTGAAACCTATGGCCCCCGGGTCTATCTTCCATCATATAAGTTTCCAATCTATTTTACTTTGCAATCTTTACTTTCAATCCATATCATAAAAATACCAAAAATATTTATCTTATCATTATTATATCTATCAGATCTCACTCTGTAAGTGACCATGAAGGGATTGACAACCCCTTTATCGCATTGGTTGTGAGGTTCTTATTTGTTTGTGTAGGTACGAGGGACTTGCGTGTGGCCTCCTACTGGATTGATACCTTGGTTCTCAAAAACTGAGGGAAATACTTACGCTACTTTGCTGCATCACCCTTTCCTCTTCAAGGGAAAACCAACGCAGTGCTCAAGAGGTAGCAACAGGCTTCTCCAAAAGTCTGTATAATACCATATGCTTTGATCACACTATCAAAGCGTATATTCCAACTCCGAGAGGCTTGCACCAGTCCATAAATGGATCACTGGAGCTTGCACACTTTGTTAGCACCTTTCGGATCAACAAAACCTTTTGGTTGCATCATGTACAACTCTTCTTTAAGAAATCCATTAAGGAATGCAGTTTTGACATCCATTTGCTAGATTTCATAATCATAAAATGCGGCAATTGCTAACATGATTTGGACAAACTTAAGCATCGCTATGGGTGAGAAGTTCTCATTAGTCAACTCCTTGAACTTGTCGAAAACCTGTCGCAACAAGTCGAGCTTTTTAGACAGTAACATTACCGTCAGCGTCAGTCTTCTCCTTGAATATCCATTTATTCTATATGGCTTGCCAATCATCGGGCAAGTCAATCAAAGTCCACACTTTGTTCTCATACATTGATCCCATCTCAGATTTCATGGCCTCAAGCCATTTTGCAGAATCTGGGCTCATCATTGCTTCTTCATAGTTCGTAGGTTCGTCATGGTCAAGTAACATGACTTCTAGAACAGGATTACCGTACCACTCTGGTGCGGAACGTACTCTGCTTGACCTACAAGGTTCGGTAGTAACTTGATCTGAAGTTTCATGATCATCATCATTAACTTCCTCACTAATTGGTGTAGGCATCGCTGGAACTGATTTCTGTGATGAACCACTTTCCAATTCAGGAGAAGGTACAATTACCTCATCAAGTTCTACTTTCCTCCCACTCACTTCTTTCGAGAGAAACTCCTTCTCTAGAAAGGATCCATTCTTAGCAACGAATATCTTGCCTTCGGATCTGTGATAGAAGGTGTAACCAACAGTTTCCTTTGGGTATCCTATGAATACACATTTCTCTGATTTGGGTTCGAGCTTATCAGGTTGAAGCCTTTTCACATAAGCATCGCAGCTCCAAACTTTAAGAAATGACAGCTTAGGTTTCTTGCTAAACCACAGTTCATATGGTGTCGTCTCAATGGATTTAGGTGGTGCCTTCTTTAACATGAATGCAGCCGTCTCTAAAGCATAACCCCAAAACGATAGTGGTAAATCGATAAGAGACATCATAGATCGCACCATATCAAATAAAGTACGGTTACGACGTTCGAACACACCATTACGCCATGGTGTTCCAGG
Organism: Triticum aestivum; assembly: GCF_018294505.1. NCBI lineage: Eukaryota > Viridiplantae > Streptophyta > Magnoliopsida > Poales > Poaceae > Triticum > Triticum aestivum. The sequence goes on from NC_057794.1 coordinate 570,599,483, forward strand.
TGGCGTGAGTTGTGAAACTATTCGACATTGTTTGAAATGAAGACCAAAGTCGTAACTCAAATATTCACCTCCACGATCAGATCGTAGAAACTTTATTTTCTTGTTACGATGATTTTCCACTTCACTCTAAAATTCTTTGAACTTTTCAAATGTTTCAGACTTATGTTTCATTAAGTAGATATACCCATATCTGCTCAAATCATCTGTGAAGGTCAGAAAATAACGATACCTGCCGCGAGGTTCAACACTCATCGGACTGCATACATCAGTATGTATTATTTCCAATAAGTCGGTGGCTCGCTCCATTGTTCTGGAGAATGGAATCTTAGTCATCTTGCCCATGAGGCATGGTTCGCAAGCATCAAGTGATTCTGAAATCCCATCAGCATGGAGTTTCTTCATGTGCTTTACACCAATATGACCTAAACGGCAGTGCCACAAGTAAGTTGCACTATCATTATTAACTTTGCATCTTTTGGCTTCAATATTATGAATATGTGTATCAATACGATCGAGATTCAACAAAATAGACCACTCATCAAGGGTGCATGACCATAAAAGGTATTACTCACATAAATAGAACAACCATTATTCTTTGATTTAAATGAATAACCGTCTCGCATCAAACAAGATCCAGATATAATGTTCATGCTCAACGCTAGCACCAAATAACAATTATTCAGGTCTAAAACTAATCCCGAAGGTAGATGTAGAGGTAGCGTGCCGACGACGATCACATCAACCTTGGAACCATTTCCGCCGCGCATCGTCACCTTGTCCTTAGCCAATCTTCGTTTAATTCGTAGCCCCTGTTTCGATTTGCAAATGTGAGCAACAGAACCAGTATCAAATACCCAGGCGCTACTACGAGCATTAGTAAGGTACACATCAATAACATGTATATCAAATATACCTTTCACTTTGCCATCCTTCTTATCCGCCAAATACTTGGGGCAGTTCCGCTTCCAGGGACCAGTCCCTTTGCAGTAGAAGCACTCAGTTTCAGGCTTAGGTCCAGACTTGGGCTTCTTCCCAGGAGCAGTAACTTGCTTGCTATTCTTCTTGAAGTTCCCCTTCTTACCTTTGCCCTTTTTCTTCAAACTAGTGGTCTTGTTAACCATCAACACTTGATGCTCATTCTTGATTTCTACCTCCGCAGCCTTTAGCATCGCGAAGAGCTCGGGAATTGTCTTTTCCATCCCTTGCATGTTATAGTTCATCACGAAGCCTTTATAGCTTGGTGGCAGTTATTGAAGAACTCTGTCAATGACACTATCATTAGGAAGATTAACTCCTAGCTGAGTCAAGTGGTTATGGTACCCAGACATTCTGAGCATTTGTTCACAGACAGAACTGTTCTCCTCCATCTTGCAGCTATAGAACTTGTTGGAGACTTCATATCTCTCAACTCGGACATTTGCTTGAAATATTAACTTTGACTCCCGGAACATCTCATATGCTCCATGACGCTCAAAACATCTTTGAAGTCCCGATTCTAAGCCGTAAAGCATGGCACATTGAACTATCGAGTAGTCATCAGCTTTAGTCTGCTAGACGTTCATAACGTCCGGAGTTGCTCCTGCAGGGGGTCTTGCAATTAGCGGTGCTTCCAGGACGTAATTCTTCTATGGAGCAATGAGGATAATCCTCAAGTTACGGACCCAATCCGTGTATTTGCTACCATCATCTTTCCACTTAGCTTTCTATAGGAATGCATTAAAATTCAAGGGAATGGTAGCAAGGGACATTGATCTACAACAATATAGATATGCAAAAAATATTAGTACTAAGTTCATGATAAATTAAATTTCAATTAATCATATTACTTACGAACTTCCACTTAGATAGATATCCCTCTAGTCATCTAAATGATCATGTGATCCATATCAACTAAACCATGTCCGATCATCACGTGAGATGGAGTAGTTTTCAATGGTGAACATCTCTATGTTGATCATATCTACTATACGATTCACGTTCGACCTTTCGGTCTAAGTGTTCCGAGGCCATATCTGCATATGCTAGGCTCGTCATGTTTAACCCGAGTATTCTGCACGTGCAAAACTGGCTTGCACCCGTTGTATGTGAACATAGAGCTTATCACACCCGATCATCACGTGGTGTCTCGGCACGACGAACTGTAGCAATGGTGCATATTCAGGGAGAACACTTATACCTTGAAATTTAGTGAGGGGTCATCTTATAATGATACCGCCGTACTAAGAAAAATAAGATGCATAAAAGATAAACATCACATGCAATCAAAATATGTGACATGATATGGCCATCATCATCTTGTGCCTTTGATCTCCATCTCCAAAGCACCATCATGATCTCCATCATCACCGGCTTGACACCTTGATCTCCATCGTAGCATCATTATCGTCTTGCCAACTATTGATTCTATGACTATCGCTACCACTTAGTGATAAAGTAAAGCAATTACATGGCGATTGCATTTCATACAATAAAGCGACAACCATAAGGCTCCTGCCAGTTGCCGATAACTTTTACAAAACATGATCATCTCATATAACAATTTATTCTCATCACATCTTGACCATATCACATCACAACAAGCCCTGCAGGAACAAGTTAGACGTCCTCTACTTTGTTGTTGCAAGTTTTACATGGCTGCTACGGGCTTCTTGCAAGAACCGTTCTTACCTACGCATCAAAACCACAATGATATTTCGTCAAGTGTGCTGTTTTAACCTTCAACAAGGACCGGTCGTAGTCAAATTCGATTCAACTAAAGTTGGAGAAACAAACACCCGCCAGCCACCTGTGTGCAAAAGCACGTCGGTAGAACCGGTCTCATGAACATGGTCATGTAATGTTGGTCTGGGCCGCTTCATCCAACAATACCGCCGAATCAAAATAAGACATTGGTGGTAAGCAATATGACTATTATTGCCCACAACTCTTTGTGTTCTACTCGTGCATATCATCTAAGCATTGACCTAGCTCTGATGCCACTGTTGGGGAACGTAGCATGCATTTTCAAAAAAAATCCTACGATCACGCAAGATCTATCTAGGAGATGCATAGCAACGAGAGGGGGAGAGTGTGTCCATGTACCCCCTGCTACCTCTTGAGCACTGCGTTGGTTTTCCGTCGAAGAGGAAAGGGTGATGCAGGAAACCAGCGTAAGTATTTCCCTCGGTTTTTGAGAACCAAGGTATCAATCCAGTAGGAGATCACGCTCAAGTCCCACACACCTACATAAACAAATAAGAACCTCGCAACCAATGTGGTAAAGGGGTTGTCAAGCCCTTCTCGGTCACTTACGAGAGTGAGATTTGATAGATATGATAAGATAATATTTTTGGTATTTTTATGATAAAGAGAAATAAAGATGCAAAGTAAAATAAATGGCTAACGAAATAACTAAGTATTGGAAGATTAATATGATGGAAGATAGACCCCCGGGCCATATGTTTCACTAGTGGCTTCTCTCAAGAGCATAAGTATTACGGTGGGTAAACGAATTACTGTCGAGCAATTGATAGAATTGAGCATAGTTATGAGAATATCTAGGTATGATCATGTATATAGGCATCACATCTGAGACAAGTAGACCGACTCCTGCCTGCATCTATATAGGCATCCAGCATGCATCTAGAGTATTAAGTTCAAGAGAACAGAGTAATGCTTTAAGGAAGATGACATGATGTAGAGGGATAAACTCAAGCAATATGATATAAACCCCATCTTTTTATCCTCGATGGAAACAATACAATACGTATCGGTTCCCTTTCTTTCACTGGGATCGAACACCGCAAGATTGAACCCAAAGCTAAGCACTTCTCCCATTGCAAGAAAGATCAATCTAGTAGGCCAAACCAAACTAATAATTCAAAGAGACTTGCATAGATAAACAAATCATACATAAAAGAATTCAGAGGAGAATCAAATATTGTTCGTAGATACTCGGGATCATAAACCCACAATTCATCGGATCTCGACAAACACACCGCAAAAGAACATTACATCGAATAGATCTCCAAGAAAATCGAGGAGAACTTTGTATTGAGATCCAAAGAGAGAGAAGAAGCCATCTAGCTAATAACTATGGACCCGTAGGTCTGAAGTAAACTACTCACACGTCACCGGAGAGGCCATGGAGTTGATGTAGAGGCCCTCCGTGATCAATGCCCCCTCTGGCGGAGCTCCGAAAAAGGCCCCGAGATGGGATCTCTGGAGTATAGAAGGTTGCGGCGGTGGAATTAGGTTTTCATGGTGCTCCTGGATGTTTGGGGGTACGTGGATATATATAGGAGGAAGAAGTACGTCGGTGGAGCAACGGAGGGCCCACAAGGGTGGAGGGCGCGCCCAGGGGGTAGGCAGACCCCCCTGCCTCGTGCCTTCCTCCCTTGTTTCTTGACGGCCACTCCAAGTCTCCTGGATCACGTTTGTTGAGAAAATCACGTTCCCAAAGGTTTCATTCCATTTGGACTTTGTTTGATATTCCTTTTCTACGAAACCCTAAAATAGGCAAAAAAACAGCAATTTGGGCTGGGCCTCCGGTTAGTAGGTTAGTCCCAAAAATGATATAAAAGTGTAAAATAAAGCCCATTAACATCCAAAATAGATAATATAATATCATGGAGCAATCAAAAATTATAGATACGTTGGAGACGTATCAAGCATCCCCAAGCTTAATTCCTGCTCGTCCTCGAGTAGGTAAATGATAAAAGAAGAATTTTTGATGAGGAATGCTTCCTAGCATATTTCTCAATGTAATTTTTCTTTATTGTGGCATGAACGGTCAGATCCATAAGATTCAAGATAAAAGTTTAATATTGACATAAAAATAATAATACTTCAAGCATATTAACTAAGCAATTATGTCTTCTCAAAATAACATGGCCAAAGAAAGTTATCCCTACAAAATCATATAGTCTGGCTATGCTTTATCTTCACCAAACAAAATATTTAAATCATGCACAACCCCGATGACAAGCCAAGCAATTGTTTCATACTTTTGATGTTCTCAAAAATTTTCAATCTTCACGCGATATATGAGCGTGAGCCATGGATATAGCACTATGGTGGAATAGAATGGTGGTTGTGGAGAAGACAAAAAGGAGAAGATAGTCTCACATCGACTAGGCGTATCAACGGGCTATGGAGATGCCCATTAATAGATATCAATGTGAGTGGGTAGGGATTGTCATGCAACAGATGCACTAGAGCTATAAGTATATGAAAGCTCATCAAAAGAAACTAAGTGGGTGTGCATCCAACTTGCTTGCTCACGAAGACCTAGGGCATTTTGAGGAAGCCCGTCATTGGAATATACAAGCCAAGTTATATAATGAAAAATTCCCACTAGTATATGAAAGTGATATCATAGGAGACTCTCTATATGAAGAACATGGTGCTACTTTGAAGCACAAGTGTGGAAAAAGGATAGTAACATTGTCCCTTCTCTCTTTTTCTCTCATTTTTTTATTTGGGCCTTCTTCTTTTTTATTTTTGGCCTCTTTTTTTATTTATTTTTCATCCGGAGTCTCATCCCAACTTGTGGGGGAATCATAGTCTCCATCATCCTTTGCTCACTTGGGACAATGCTCTAATAATGATGATCATCACACTTTATTTACTTACAACTCAAGAATTACAACTCAATACTTAGAACAAAATATGACTCTATGTGAATGCCTCCGGCGGTGTACCAGGATGTGCAATGATGCATGAGTGACATGTATGAAGAATTATGAACGGTGGCTTTGCCACAAATACAATGTCAACTACATGATCGTGCAAGCAATATGACAATGATGAAGCGTGTCATAATAACGGAGCGATGGAAAGTTGCATGGCAATATATCTCGGAATGGTTATGGAAATACCATAATAGGTAGGTATGGTGGCTGTTTTGAGGAAGGTATATGGTCGGTTTATGGTACCGGCGAAAGTTGCGCGATACTAGAGAGGCTAGCAATGGTGGAAGGGTGAGAGTGCGTATAATCCATGGACTCAACATTAGTCATAAAGAACTCACATACTTATTGCAAAACTCTATAAGTTATCAAAACAAAGTATTACGTGCATGCTCCTAGGGGGATAGATTGGTAGGAAAAGACCATCTCTCGTCCCCGACCGCCACTCATAAGGAATACAATCAATAAATAAATCATGCTCCGACTTCATCACATAACTGTTCACCATACGTGCACGCTACGGGAATCAGAAACTTCAACACAAGTATTTCTCAAATTCACAACTACTCAACTAGCATGACTCTAATATCACCATCTCCATATCTCAAAACAATCATCAAGTATCAAACTTCTCATAGTATTCAATGCACTTATATGAATTTTTTATTATTGCCATGTCGTTCTGAAGGACTCTCAAAATAATATAAGTGAAGCATGAGCGAACAATAGTTTCTATAAAACAAATCCACCACCGCGCTCTAAAAGATATAAGTGAAGCACAAAGAGCAAAAACTATATAGCTCAAAAGATATAAGTGAAGCACATAGAGTATTCTAATAAATTATAAAATCATGTGAGTCTCTCTCAAAAGGTGTGTACATCAAGGATGATTGTGGTAAACTAAAAAGGAAAGACTCAAATCATACAAGACGCTCCAAGCAAAACACATATCATGTGGTGAATAAAAGTATAGCTCCAAGTAAAGTTACCGATAGACGAAGACGAAAGAGGGGATGCCTTCCGGGGCATCCCCAAGCTTAGGCTTTTTGGTGTCCTTGAATTTTACCTTGGGGTGCCATGGGCATCCCCAAGCTTAGGCTCTTGCCACTCTTTGTTCCATAATCCATCAAATCTTTACCCAAAACTTGAAAACTTCATAACACAAAACTCAAAATAGAAAATCTCGTGAGCTCCGTTAGCGAAAGAAAAGAAAACACCACTTCAAGGTAATGTAATGAACTAATTCTTTATTTATATTTGTGTTAAACCTACTGTATTCCAACTTCTCTATGGTTTGTAAACTCTTTTGCTAGCCATAGATTCATCAAAATAAGAAAACAACACAAGAAAAACAGAATCTATCAAAAACAGAACAGTCTGTAGTAATCTGTAGCTAACGCAAGTTCTGGAACCCCAAAAATTCTAAAATAAATTACAGGACGTGAGTAATTTATCTATTAATCATCTGCAAAAAGAATTAACTAAATGTCACCTTGAAAATAAAAATGGCAGCGATTCTCGTGAGCGCTAAAGTTTCTGTTTTCTACAGCAAGATCAAAAAGACTTTCCCCAAGTCTTCCCAACGGTCTACTTGGCACAAACACTAATTAAACACAAAAACACAACCAAAACAGAGGCCATATAAATTATTTATTACTAAACAGGAGCAAAAAGCAAGGAAAAAATAAAATTGGGTTGCCTCCCAACAAGCGCTATCTTTTAACGCCCCTAGCTAGGCATAAAAGCGAAGATAGATCTAGGTGTTGCCATAATAATAGGATAAATCACGAAAACTCATTTCATATTCTCTACGTTCAGCAGAAAGTTTTCTTTGAGGGAAGCAAAAGTAATCAAAAGGGCTAAATTTAATGGGACAAAAGTCCCCAAGATCAAATTTGGAGGTATAGGTTCCTCCTTTGGCCCTTCATATTGCACAACCAATTCATCACTATAAGCATTCTTTTGACAAAACTTCGTGAGCCTATACTCGAGAGAATAGCAAAATCATCATTAAGTTTGGAAATTCTATCAACTAGAGCATTGGTAGGGACCTTTTTTCTAAGGTTCTCATTAAAAGCAACATAGTCTAAAGATTGGAAACGCATTATTTCCTCTTGATCAAAGAGGATTGCCTCTATGGGAGGACGGCCAGTGTCCACCCTATAGCGCGCAAAGATTTCTTTGGCCTCTTTTATTATAAATCTGAACTCATGAGCCAAAAAGATAGTAGCGGCACGCTTAACAGAAGAATGCTCAATATTAGAAAATTCTAGGAGAATCCTTTGTATGCAAGGATGCATGTGTATAAATTGCCTTTCAAGTTCAACTACAAGCATGGCGATAGCGTCCGCAAGACTACTATTTCTATGAAGGATAGAACTACCCATAGAAGTCAAAGCACCGGCACAAGTAAAGAAATCTCGGATAACTCCCTTCCCAACGATATTACCGCTACCAATCCAAAACTTTTTAGTATGTAAAATAGTAGAGTTTTCAGGAGGGTCATCAAAAGCATCAAAATTTTCCATATTATTATCCTTATCAACGATAACCTCTCCAGTTTCAGACATGATGGCAACAGGTCGCAAAAAGAACAAGCACACAGAAGGCAGCAAGGAAAAAGAGGCGGATGGAAAGAGAGGGAGAGAGAGGAAAAGAGGGCGAATAAAATGGCAAGGGAGAAGTGGAGGAGAGGAAAACGAGAGGCAAATGGCAAATAATGTAATGCGAGGGATAAGAGTTTGTGATGGGTACTTGGTATATTTTGACTTGGTAATGGCGCCAGAAATGACTCGTTGTGGGAGTCAAATCTTGACTTGACTTGGCACGAATCTCCCCGGCAACGCGCCAGAAATCCTTCTTGCTACCTCTTGAGCACTGCGTTGGTTTCCCCTTGAAGAGGAAAGGGTGATGCGGTAAAGCAACGTAAGTATTTCCATCAGTTTTTGAGAACCAAGGTATCAATCCAGTAGGAGATCACGCTCAAGTCCCATGCACCTACACAAACAAATAAGAACCTCGCAACCAACGTGATAAAGGGGTTGTCAAGCCCTTCTCGGTCACTTACGAGAGTGAGATCTGATAGATATGATAAGATAATATTTTTGGTATTTTTATGATAAACAGAAATAAAGATGCAAAGTAAAATAAACGGCAAAGGAAATAACTAAGTATTGGAAGATTAATATGATGGAAGATAGACCCAGGGGCCATAGGTTTCACTAGTGGCTTCTCTCAAGAGCATAAGTATTATGGTGGGTAAATGAATTACTGTCGAGCAATTGATAGAATTGAGCATAGTTATGAGAATATCTAGGTATGATAATGTATATAGGCATCACGTTCGAGACAAGTAGACCGACTCCTGCCTGCATCTACTACTATTACTCCACACATCGACCGCTATCCAGCATGCATCTAGAGTATTAAGTTTAAGAGAACAGAGTAATGCTTTAAGGAAGTTGACATGATGTAGAGGGATAAACTCATGCAATATGATATAAACCCCATCTTTTTATCCTCGATGGAAACAATACAATACATATCGGTTCCCTTTCTGTCACTGGGATCGAACACCGCAAGATTGAACCCAAAGCTAAGCACTTCTCCCATTGCAAGAAAGATCAATCTACTAGGCCAGTCCAAACTGATAATTCAAAGAGACTTGCAAAGATAAACCAATCATACATAAAAGAATTCAGAGGAGAATCAAATATTGTTCATAGATAATCTGGATCATAAACCCACAATTCATCGGATCTTGACAAACACACCGCAAAATAAGATTACATCGAATAGATCTCCAAGAAAATCGAGGAGAACTTTGCATTGAGATCCAAAGAGAGAGAAGAAGCCATCTAGCTAATAACTATGGACCCGTAGGTCTGAAGTAAACTACTCACACGTCACCGGAGAGGCCATGGAGTTGATGTAGAGGCTCTCCGTGATCAATGCCCCCTCCGACGGAGCTCCGGAAAAGGCCCCGAGATGGGATCTCTTGAGTATAGAAGGTTGCGGTGGTGGAATTAGGTTTTCGTGGTGCTCCTGGATGTTTGGGGTACGTGGATATATATAGGAGGAAGAAGTACGTCGGTGGAGCAACGGAGGGCCCATGAGGGTGGAGGGCACGCCCAGGGGGTAGGCACGCCCCCTGCCTCGTGCCTTCCTCTCTTGTTTCTTGACGGCCACTCCAAGTCTCTTGGATCACGTTTGTTGAGAAATTCATGTTCCGAAGGTTTCATTCCGTTTGGACTCCGTTTGATATTCCTTTTCTTCGAAACCCTAAAATAGGCAAAAAACAACAATTTGGGTTGGGCCTCCGGTTAGTAGGTTAGTCCCAAAAATGACTTAAAAGTGTAAAATAAAGCCAATTAACATCCAAAATAGATAATATAATAGCATGGAGTAATCAAAAATTATAGATACATTGGAGACGTATCACCCCCGTAGACCGAAAGCGGGAGCGTTAGGTGAACGCGGTTGATGTAGTCGAACGTCTTCGCGATCCAACCGAGTAAGTACCAAACATACGGCACCTCCGAGTTCAGCACACGTTCAGCTTGATCACGTCCCTCAAACTCTTGATCCAGCAGAGGGTCGAGGGAGAGTTTCGTCAGCATGACAGCGTGGTGAAGGCGATGGTGATGTGATCCGCGCAGGGCTTCACCTAAGCACTACGACGCTATGACCGGAGGAGTAAATTGTGGATGGGGGCACCGCACACGGCTAAAAGAACAATTGATGTGCCTTTGGGGTGCCCCCTGCCCCCGTATATAAAGGAGGGGAGGAGGGGGTGGCCGTCCAAGAGGGGCGCGCCATGGAGGGAGTCCTATTAGGACTCCTAGTCCTAGTAGGATTCGCCCCCCCCCCCCTTTTCCTTTCTTCACTGGAGGGAAAAGGAAGGAGAGGGAGTAGGAGAAGGAAAGGGGGGTGGCGCCCCCTTCCCTAAACCAATTTGGCCTCCTCCCTTGTGGGGGGTGCACCAGCCCCTTGTGGGCTGGTTAGCCTCCCTCCTATGGCCCATATGGCCCATATCTTCCACCAGAGGGTTCCTGTAACCCCTTCGGTACTCCGGTATGTACCCGATACACTCCGGAACCCTTCCAGTGTCTGGATACTACCTTCCAATATATCAATCTTTACCTCTCGGCCATTTAGTGACTTCTCGTCATGTCCATGATCTCATCCGGGACTCTGAACAAACTTCGGTCACCAAAAAACACATAACTCATAATACAAATCGTCATCTAACGTTAAGCGTGCGGACCCTACGGGTTCGAAAACTATGTAGACATGACCGAGACACATCTCCGGTCAATAACCAATAGCGGAACTTGGATGCTCATATTGGTTCCTACATATTCTATGAAGATATTTATCGGTCAAACCGCAATAACAACATACGTTATTCCCTTTGTCATCGGTATGTTACTTGCCCGAGATTCTTTCATCGGTATCCTCATACCTAGTTCAATCTCGTTACCGGCAAGTCTCTTTACTCGTTTCGTAATGCATCATCCCGGAACTAACTAGTTAGTCACATTGCTTGCAAGGCTTATCATGATGTGCATTACCGAGAGGGCCCGAAGATACCTCTCCGATACTCGGAGTGACAAATCCTAATCTCGATCTATGCCAACGCAACAAACACCTTCGGAGACACCTATAGATCATCTTTATAATCACCCAGTTACGTTGTGACATTTGATAGCACACAAGGTGTTCCTCCGGTATTCAGGAGTTGCATAATCTCATAGTCAAAGGAATACGTATAAGTCATGAAGAAAGCAATAGCAATAAAACTTAACGATCATTATGCTAAGCTAACGGATGGGTCTTGTCCATCACATCATTCTCTAATGATGTGATCCCGTTCATCAAATGACAATACATGTCTATGATCAGGAAACTTGACCATATTTGATTAATGAGCTAGTCAAGTAGAGGCATACTAGGGACACTCTGTTTTGACTATGTATTCACACATGTACTAAGTTTCTGGTTAATACAATTCTAGCATGAATAATAAACATTTATCATGATATAAGGAAATATAAATAACAACTTTATTATTGCCTCTAGGGCATATTTCCTTCAGCTTTCCCGTGTAAATAGTTTTTCTCATTCTTGTTTTTCTTTCTTTAGTTTGCTTCTTTCAAGAAAAACTAAAAACTTCAAAAATATTTCAATGCATTTCTCTGAAATTCTTTTCTTTTGTTGAGTCGTACTAAGGAGAATACCACGATGAAAATTTTGAGTAGCTCTCATATGCATTATTGTTGATCTAATAGAGAGCCCAAATTATTTTCTCTTCTCCTTTAATAAAAATGTTTACAGATTCCAACTTAGTCCATGTCACTCTTGCACTGTTATTATTTTCATATCATTCGGTCATGCAAGTGAAAGGCAATAATGACGATATATGATGAAGTGACTGAGGCAAGGAAAGGCGGGTATGAACTCAACTTGTTTTTTTATAAATATGTTTAACTTAGTATCCATGATTCAACATATTATGATTAAACATGTTTGTGCTGTAGTATGATGATATGGTATCCTCCTCTGAACGTTTCAAGTGGCTTGACTTGGCACATGTTCACACTTGTAGTTGATTCAAAACCAACATAGCCTCCACGATACTGATGTTCTTGGTGTTTATATCCTACTCATGCTAGTGTTCAATTTTAATTATTCACAATGCATGTTCTTGACCATTTTCGCTCTCTAGCTGGTCGCTTCTCAATCTAATTGCTAGCCTTCACCTGTACTAAGTAGGAATACTGCTTGTGCATCCAAATCCATAAACCAAAGTTATTCCAGATGAATCCACTATATCTACCTATATGTGGTATTACCCTGTTGTTCCAAATAAATTTGCATGTGCCACCTCTACATATTCAAATGAACATATGTTTTGTGTGCCCGTACGCTCATGGAGCGACAGGGGGTGGTCAGCATCTTTCATGCTAAGCGGGTTATTCTCATGATGAGTGTTTATTCACTCGTCCTTGCACGAGAGGGGCCGGTAATCGGGATGCCCGGTACCATGATAAAAAATTGCAAATAATTAAACAAAACTCCCACGGACTATTGTTGGTATGGAGGGCACCCTAGGATTCGGCTAGCCATGGCTTGTGTTTGTTGGTGGAGGGAGGGGGGTAAACTTTAATTTTACCGCTTGGGAACTGCCGCTAATTTGTTTAGCATGGAAGATATTGAAAATTCTTGGTCGTAACGTTGACAGGAAAGGTATACCTCCCAAAATTATATTTATCTTCAATTTAAGCTTTGAGCGCTGGCACCTCTATAAATCCCTGCTTCCCTCTGCGAAGGACCTATCTATTTACTTTTATGTTATTTTACTTTTATGTTGAGTCATCACCTTCTCAAAGAAGCACCAGTCCTGAGAGCACTACTGTCATCCTCATGCATCATGTATAATTAATGTTGTGTGCATCATGACTGGATCTCTTCTACCATGAATTACAATGTTTAGTCGCTGCTTGAACTTTGGAGGTGCTTTGCATTTATGTTTTGCGGTTTCAATAAGGGCTAGTGAGATACCATTATTATCATATTATATCATGATTGTTTTGACAAAGTGTTGGCAATTGAGATATTTTATTATTGCTCGCTAGTTGATTATGCTATTGATATGAATGAATATTGTTTCTAAGAGTTATCTTATGCATGGTTAGTTATGATCTTTGCTGAAAATCTGGGTGCTATTTAAGCATATATATAAACACAAGAACAAAAGAGTTCATAGAAGTTTTTCTTTGTCACTTTCAGTTTGTCAACTGAATTACTTGAGGACAACCAATGGGTTAAGCTTGGGGGAGTTCATACGTCTCCATCGTATCTACTTTTCCTAACGCTTTTGCTCTTGTTTTGGACTCTAATTGCATGATTTGAATGAAACTAACCCGGACTGACACTGTTTTCAGTAGAACTACCGCATTGTTGTTTTTATGCAGAAATAAAAGTTCTTAGAATTGGAAGAATTTTTTTGGAGAATTATTGTGGAATAAAAGAAAAATAATGGTGCCAAGACCCACTGGAGGGGGGAGGGCCCAGCTGCCCACTAGGCACCAGGCCGCACCACCCCCTTTGGCGCGCCCTAGTGGTTAGTGGGGCCCATGAGGCTCCGCTAACCCAAATTCAAACATTATAAATTCCTATTTTTGGAGAAAAAATATAGGAGAGGAAGTTTCATCGTGTTTTACAATACGGAGCCGACGTCACCTCATGTTCTTCATCAGGAGGCCAGATCTGGAGTTCGTTCATGGCTCCGGAGAGGGGGATCTTCCGTCTTTGTCATCATCAACCATCCTCCATCACCAATTTCGTGATGCTCACAGCTGGGAGTGAGTAATTCCTTCATAGGCTTGCTGGACAGTGATGGGTTGGATGATAGTCATCATGTAATCGAGTTAGTTTTGGTAGGGCTTGATCCCTAGTATCCACTATGTTCTGAGATTGATGTTGCTATGACTTTGCTATGATTAATGCTTGTCACTAGGGCCCGAGTGTCATGATTTCAGATCTAAACCGTTTATGTTTCCACCATTATATCTATGTTCTTGACTCGATCTCGCGAGTTATATGCACCTATTATGTGTTATGATCCGCATACCCCGAAGTGACAACAATTGGGATTCTTTTCGGTGACTCCCGTAATGTGAGGAGTTCATGTATTCACTATGCGTTAATACTTTGTTCCGGTTCTCTATTAAAAGGAGGCCTTTATATCCCTTAGTTTCCATATGGACCCCGTTGCCACGGGAGGGTAGGAAAAAAGATGCCATGCAAGTTCTTTTCCATAAGCACGTATGACTATTTACGGAATATATGCCTACAATATATTTATGAACTAGAGCTATGCCTGTGTCGCCCTAGGTTATGAATGTTATATGATGAATATTATCCAACGTATCACCGATCCAATGCCTATGAGTTTTTCACATATTGTTCTTGCTAAGTTACTACTGTTGTTACTACTGTTACTACTGCTACACACCACTGCTATTACTACTGTTACCGTTGTTGTTACTATCATTGCTACTGCTATCAAACTATCATACAACTTTGGTACTGATCACCTTACTGAAGATATTTAATATCCAGGTGTGGTTGAATTGACAGGTCAACTGCTAATACTTGCAAATATTCATTGGCTCCCCTTGTGTTGAATCTATAAATTTGGGTTGAATACACTAACCTGGAAAATTGTTGTGATCCCCTATACTTGTGGGTTATCACCGACCGTAGACCTCGCCAGCCCTGCGTGCTTGTCTCCTGCACCGCCACCGCCCTGTGCTCGCTTTTCGTGCTTGCTCGCCTTGGGAGAGGCCGCCACTACTGGGAAACCATCATGTTCCCACTCTACTCCGACACCGCTGCTAGCCCCTAGATTTCCTCCAACACCTTTGTCGGCCACTCTCCTTCAACACCATCACTGACGCACTCCTCTACTCCAACACCACCGCCACCGCCGACCCGTCTCCCACCGAGGTACATATATATTGCGGCTGACCCGTCTCCTCCAAGTAACATGAACACCATTATTTGAGCAATGCAAGGTGTTTGATGAAATGTCTACACCGGTTAATATAATATTTTTACAACCACCAAAGACACAGTTTATTTGTAGGACTTAATATATATGAGTTCCAATGTTCTGATGAAGCGTTGATTAATTTTCGTTTCTTCACATTTCTGGCACTCAATATGCCCCATAGCAAAGGTCATGCAGAAATTTCTAATCATTATTTCCTTTTTTATGTTTCAATAATAACTCTTTGTCAATTTTGCAGTTCGACGAATGGATCCCCAGGACGGAGCATCATCTCAAGAGGAACTCAACTACAACAACCCTGATGTTCAGATGGGCATCCCTGACGTCGAGACGGGTGACGACCAACACGAAGAACCGCCCATCGAGCGAGAAGAAATGATCCACACCAACATGAATTCCAGCACCACTGCCAGCAAGGATGCATAAGGCTAGGGAACCGTACAACCTTCATGAAGGTATCATTACAATAACCAGAGTTGGACCAGAAGGAGAGCCCGTCGCCCTAGATGCCGCGGCAAATACATATAGCAAAATGCTAGGTTGCATCTTGCGAAATAATCTCCCAATCGGTTGCAAGGATTTTGGCGGAGAAAAGCAGAAGCTACTCGAAGCATTACACCAGAGTTATGCATTTTCTCCTGACTCTAAAAAAGTCCAAATAGTATGCCCTCTCGAAATGGCCAAAGATGTTTAGGGACCGGAAGAGTAGTGCCCATTGTAATCTCTTGGTAAGGACTTCGAGACCGCGGATCAATCCTAATATGGCTCACGATGAATGGTCGAAGTTTTGTGAATCATCAGAAAGCGAGTCAAGCAAGGAGGTCAGCGATCATTTTCGTAATTTATGGAAACAGTTGCCAGGTGACCACCGTCTGGGCCCTGGTAGTTACAATGTTGCAATACACAAGTGGGAGCAGGAGGCCGCGGACATTGAAGCCGCGGGTAAACCACCCCATTCTCGGAACATCCAGATCGTCTGCGTGACTTCCCTTTCCTCGGGACCCGTGCAGTCCCACACCCAGATACTGACATGTCTCCAACGTATCTATAATTTTTGTGTTCCATGCTATTACAGTATCAATCTTGGATATTTCATATATACTTACAAGCAATTACATATCATTTTTTGGGACTAACATATTAACTTAGTGCCCGGTGCCAGTTGCTGTTTTTTGCATGCTTTTGGTTTTTCAGAATATGAGTACCAAACGAAGTCCAAATGCCACAAAACTTTTTAGTGATTTTTAGTGGACATAAGAGACCCTAGAAGCTTCGGGAGGGGACGAGAAGATGGAGTAGTGGCCCATGAGGCACCATGGCATGCCTAGGGGGTAGGGCACGCCCTGGTGGCTCGTGGGGCTCACGTGGCTCCGTTTGACCTAACTCTACCTCTATGAATTCTCTAAAATCATAAAACCAACAAAGGAGTCCATGAAAGAATTTTTCCACCACCGCAAGTTCCTGTTCTTGAGATATCCCATCTGGAGGCCTTTTCCGGCACTCTGCCGGATGGGGAATTAATCATGGAGGGGCTCTACATCAACCTTGCTGGCCTTCCGATGATGCGTGAGTAGTTTACCATAGACCTACAGGTCCATAGTTAGTAGCTAGATGGCTTCTTCTCTCTATTTGATCTTCAATACAATGTTCTCCTTGATGTTCTTGGAGTTCTATCCGATGTAATCAGTTTTTGTGGTGTGTTTGTTGGGATCCGATGAGTTGTGAGTTTATGATCAGATTATCGATGAATGTTATTTGAGTTTCCTCTGAAATCTTTTACGCATGATTGTTATAGCTTCGTATTTCTCTTCGATCTATTGATTTGGTTTGGCCGACTAGATTGATTTATCTTGCAATGAGAGAGGTGTTTTGTAATGTGTTCGATTTTGCGGAGCTCAATCCCAACGACAGAAGGGGACATGACACTAATGTATTGTTGCTATTAAGGGTAAAAAGATGGGGTTTATTCATTTGTGAGTTTATTTTGTCTACACCATGTCATCTTGCTTAAGGCGTTACTCCGTTCTTTATGAACTTAATACTCTAGATACATGCTGGATAGCGATCGATGTGTGGAGTAATTAGTAATAGATGCAGAATTGTTATAGTATACTTGTCTTGGACGTGATGCCTATATACATGATCATTGCCTTGGATATCGTCATGATTATTTGCTTTTCTAGCAATTGCCCAACAGTAATTTGTTTACCCACCGTATGCTATTTTCAAGAGAGAAGCCTCTAGTGAAAACTATGGCCCCGGCTCTACTTTATCTATATTAAAAATCCAAAAATACCTTGCTGCAATTTTGCTTTATTATTTTATTTTGTATTTTTCAATTTATTTATCTATCACCATACAATTTAATCTTGCAATCAACCGCCAAGGGATTGACAACCCCTTGTTCGCGTTGGGTGCAA
This sequence comes from Triticum aestivum, assembly GCF_018294505.1. Classification (NCBI taxonomy): domain Eukaryota; kingdom Viridiplantae; phylum Streptophyta; class Magnoliopsida; order Poales; family Poaceae; genus Triticum; species Triticum aestivum. Next base: position 570,617,149 of record NC_057794.1, read on the forward strand.
GGATTTGTTATTTTGTGTGCAGGTGTTGTTAACGAGTTGTTGCGTGATTCTCGTACTCGATTGATAACCTTGGTTTCATAACCGAGGGAAATACTTATCTCTACTGTACTGCATCACCCTCCCCTCTTCGGGGAAAACCAACACAGCTCACAAGTAGCAACAAGAATTTCTAGAGCTGTTGTCGGGGAGACATCATCAACATCTATCAAGTACATAAGCATAAACTTTCATCTCCTTGCATTTATTTTATTTGCCTTTGCCTCTCGTTTTCATCTCCCGCACTTCTAAGAAGTTTTTACAAAAATTACAGAAAATATTTTCCGTTTGCCTTTTACTAGTTTGCCTTCTTGTTTGCTCATTTGAAACTGTTATCATGAGTGATTTTGGCATGACAGAAATTGATGATGGTAGAACTCTTAAAATTGGAAGTTCTACCAATCTTGATGCTAAATATTTTGTGTTGGGACAAGGGAATGTTATAGGAAAAAGTGTCATCCAAGAGTTCTTTAGTTGCATTGACCTTGGCTTGTGATGATGCTCCTATACTTAAAAGAACAAAAAACTATGTCGAAGCTATTTCCGCACTTGTTCTTAAACTTGAAAGAAGATTTATTTGAACCCATCCTACTTTGCAAAGATTGTTTTATGAGTTTGCAGTTATAAAAAATCATAGAGCTAAAAAGATAGCTACCCTTGTCCTCAGGAATAAATTTGATCACATAGTGCGAGAAGCTAGAGAGATCTTTGATTTTTATGGTATGAAGCATGAAAAACCGGTAATAGATGAGATCCTTTACAATAGTTATTACTTGTTGAGGTATTTGTTTCGTAATGACCACATCTTTGATGAGAATACTAAAAAGGAAGTTCCTCCTTTGAATATAATCCAACAAGTTTTCAATAGTGTTAATAGTCAATACTCTTGGATTGTAGCCGATAATCAAGGGGGATTTGCAGATGGACAACTTGCTAGTGATAAAATTTCTATGGATTACGTGTTTCATATTACTTTTGAAAAGCCTCCTGATGAGAACGCATCCTTAGAAAAGAAGAAGAAAGATGCCAATACTTGAAACTTTTTTATTATGCCTAGCTAGGGGCATAAAACAATAGCGCTAGTTGGGAGGCAATCCAATAGTTATCTTAATTTTCTTGTTTATTTTTCTGTTTTCTTATGTGTGCACAATTATGCTACTGTTACGATTGTGTTTTTATGTTTTAAGTAGTGTTTGTGCCAAGTAAAGCCTTTAGGATGGTTTGGATGATAGTTGACTTGATTCTGTGAAAACAGAAACTTTTGGGCCTAGTTCTGGAATTTTGTAAATTCATAGAAACGTGCTTTTTCTTGAAGTTTTTACACATAATTGTTATACAAATTTCCCTGTTGTCCTAATTGTTCAGAAGTTTTGGAGTTACATAAGTATGGTCAATGTTTAGATTACTATAGATTGTTCTGTTTTCGTTGCATTTTTTTGCTTATTTGGATGAATCTATGGATTGTATCAAGGGTATAAGACATGGTAAAGTTAAAATACAGTAGTTATAATGCAATAATAAAATATGAATGTGTTTGTAACAATACTTAAAGTAGTGATTTTCTTTATAATACTAACGGATCTCACGAAGGTTTTGTTAAGTTTTGTGTGATTGAAGCTTTCAAGTTATGGGTGAGATCACAATGGATGAAGGAATAAGGAGTGGAAATAGCCTAAGCTTGGGGATGCCTGAGTCACCCCAAGTTAATATTCAAGGACTCCCAAGCAACTAAGCTTGGGGATGCCCGAGAAAGGCATCCCCTCTTTCTTCTAACGACCATCGGTAATTTTACTTGGAGCTATATTTTTACTCGTCACATGATACGAATTTTGCTTGAGCGTCATATATTATACGAGTCTTTGATTTGTTTGGTTTTTAGTTTGTCAGTATCATCTTTGCTGGACACACCTATTTTAGAGAGCCACACGTTTATCATGATTTGTTAGAATGCTCTAAGTGATCCACTTAATTTTTTTGAGCTAGGCAGTTGCTCTAGTGCTTCACTTAAATATTTTTGAGCACGATGGTGGTTATACTTTAAAGAAATACATGCACTCTCATGCTTCACTTATATTATTTTGAGTGTTGATAAATTTTGTGAAATACTTGCACTCTCATGCTTCACTTATATTATTTTTAGAGTTGGTATATTTTGAAGAAATACTTGCACTCTCATGTGTCATTTATATCTTTTTGATAGTCGATAATAGTAATGGTAATTTACACAAGATATGAATTTGGTCCCAAAGTGATGAATATTCAAGAGGGATGTAATAAAAACTTTCATGAAAGATCATCAGATATGATAAGTTTGATTCCTTGTAATAGTTTTGCAATATGGAGATGATAATATGTGAGTCATGTTAGTGAGTAATTATGGTTTAGTAAGAATATTGGTGTTAAGGTTTGTGATTCCCTATGCAAGCACATAAAGTCAATAGTTATGCAACGAAGTTATATTCAACTTATGGTGCATTATTTAGTGTTATTTATGTTCAATGCATGTTTATGGCCGTTTTCGTTTTTTGGTTGGTCGCTTCTCAATCTATTTGCTAGACTTAATTTGTACTAAGAATGCTGCCTGTGCATCCAATTCCTTAAACTCAAAGTTGTGCCAAATGCGTCCACCATACCTACCTATATGCGGTATTTCCATGCCGTTCTAAGTAAATTTGCATTTGCCAACTCTAATTTTTCAAAATAATTTTCCATTTTGTTTGCCCATATCGCTCATGAAGTGGCAGGGGGTGGCCAATATTTTCCATGCTAAGTGGGTTATTCTCATGATGAGTGTTTATTCACTTGTCATTGCACGAGAGTGTGACAGGTAATGGGGATGCCCAGTCCCGAAATGATTTTTTTAATATGATGATAATAATAAATTCCATGGAAAGTGTTGGTATGGAAGGCACCCGTGGATACGGCTAGCCATGTATTGTGAAAGAATGGTGGAAAGTAAATAAACTTTATTTTTTGTTTTGGAACCACCTATAATGTGTCTACCTTCAAAGATACTGGGAATGCTCGATCGTTTTCGTTGATAGGAAAATCATGCATCTCAAAATAATTTTATCTCTCAATTTAAGCCTTGAGCTCTGGCACCTCTGCAAATCTCTACTTCCCTCTGCGAAGGGCCTATCTATTTACTTTTATGCAATTTTTATTTTTATTTTGACTCTCCATCTTCTCTTACAAAGCACCAACTAGGTAACACTATTGTCATACTTGTGCATTTGATGTAGCTAATATTGAGTGTGTTTCATGAATGGATCAATGATTGAGCATAATGGGCTAGGGATAACTTTCTTTAGCATTGCTATTTTGAAAGACATGGTTGCTTGTTAGTATGCTTGAGTATTGATGTCTTCACATCAAACTATAGAATATTTCTTTGAATCATTCAAGTCTAAATGTCCATGCTACTAAAGAAATGATTATATGATGAATATGATAGGGAGCATTCCACATCTAAATTCTGTTTTTATCATTTACCTACTAGAGGACGAGTAGGAATTAAGCTTGGGAATGCTTGATACGTCTCCAACGTATCTATAATTTTTTATTGTTCCATATGCTATTATAGTATCAATCTTGGATGTTTTATATACACTTACAAGCAATTATATATCATTGGGACTAACCTATTAACTTAGTGCCTAGTGCTAGTTGCTATTTTTTTGCCTGTTTTTGGTTTTTTAGAATATAAGTACCAAACGAAGTCCAAATGCCATGAAACTTTTTAGTGATTTTTTTAGACATAAGAGCCCTGGAAGCTTCGGGAGGGGACGAGAAGATAAAGCAGTGGCCCACGAGGCACCAGGGCACGCCCAGGGGGTAGGGTGCGCCCTGGTTGCTTATGGGGCCCACGCGGCTCCGTTTGACCTGACTCCGCCTCTATAAATTCTCTAAAATTGGAAAACCAACAGAGGAGTCCATGAAATACTTTTTCCGCTGCTGCAAGTTCCTGTTCTTGAGCGGTCCTGTCTGGAGGCCTTTTCGGCACTCCGTCGGAGGGGGAATCAATCACGGAGGGTCTCTAACCTTGCTCCCCTTTCGATGATGCGTTAGTAGTTTACCATAGACCTATGGGTCCATAGTTAGTAGCTAGATGGCTTCTTCTCTCTATTTGATCTTCAATAGAATGTTCTCCTTGATGTTCTTGGAGTTCTATCCGATGTAATCACTTTTTGCGGTGTGTTTGTTCGGATCCGATGAATTGTGAGTTTGTGATCAGATTATCCATGAATATTATTTGATCTTCCTCTGAACTCTTTTATGCACGATTGTTATAGCTTCGTATTTCTCTCCGATCTATTGATTTTTTTTGACCAACTAGATTGATTTATTTTGCAATGGGAGAGGTGATGGTTAATGGGTTCGATCTTGCGGTGCTCAATCCCAGTGACAGAAGGGGGACATGCCATGTATGTCTCGTTTATATCAAGGTTAAAAATATTGGGTTTATTCATTCATGAGTTCACTTTGTCTACATCATGTCATCTTGCTTAAGGCGTTACTTCATTCTTTATGAACTTAATACTCTAGATGCATGCTATATAGCAGTCCATGTGTGGAGTAATAGTAGTAGATGCAGAATCATTTCGGTCTACTTGTCTCGGACGTGATGCCTATATACATGATCAATGCCTTGGATATCATCATGATTATTTGCTTTTCTGTCAGTCCAACAGTAATTTGTTTACTCACCGTATGCTATTTTCAAGAGAGAAGCCTCTAGTGAAAACTATGGCCCCGAGTCTACTTTATCATATATTAAAAATCTAAAAATACCTTGCTGCAATTTTCCTTTACTTATTTTATTTTGTATTTTTGTTCGATCTATCTATGTATCTATCATCATACAATTTAATCTAGCAATTAACCGCCAAGGGATTGATAAACCCTTCACGTTGGGTGCAAGGATTTGTTATTTTTTGTGTGCAGGTGTTGTTAACGAGTTGTTGCATGATTCTCCTACTGGATTGATAATCTTGGTTTCATAACTGAGGGAAATACTTATCTCTATTGTACTGTATCATCCCCTCCTTTTCGGGGAAAATCCAACGCAGCTCACAAGTAGCAGATACTAACGAGTTAGTCCTCCTGACGCCGTAACTTTGCTCGACAGAGGAGAACCTGGTAACGCAACCAAAGACTAATAATTTAGTACCTACTACAATTATTACCATACTAATAATTTACCACAACTTATGTATTTTTGTAGAGAAAAATGAAGGAGGAATTTGGACCAGGTCCTGAAGAATCTTCGTACAGCTATAGGTATGACGACCATCTTACACGGGATGGGAACGAGGCTTTGGGGTTGATAGGAAGCCCAAGACTGGGCGTGTGTAGGGCGCGGGTAGGATACTATGGGACCAGGCCTATCCTTAGACCAAAGAATTAAAAAAAATATAGAAAGAAAAACAGGGTTGATGACAAGATTGATGCCAAAGTAGATGCGAAAGTAGCTGCAGGAATTCAAAAAAACTTAGCTAAAATATTTCCGCAAGGCATGCCGAGTCCTACCCAGCACCATCTGCAAAGTAGCACCCAACAACCATGAGCATCGCAAGATGTTTCATGCTGGCTATTAGCCAAAGTGAACGGTGTGCCGATGAAGGTTGCCAAGGGGAAAATAATTCTGTTTACAGATGGTACTAGAATGATGCATGGGGTCATCGTGTCACTGGACATGACGACTGTGCTGGTGCAGAATGTAATGTCAGGCTTTGAATTATGTTTGTTACCTCACCCCTATGAAGAAGGCATCACTATGTTAGGACAAGTGACACGGGGCCACCTGTATAAGAGGCCACTCAGTGATATAGAGGATATTAATCCACACGGATTCTCCGGTACTGACGGCGATCCCGCCTTCGCAAACCTTGGCACCGTTTTCAACTTTGTCAGCACCGGATACATAGCTCAGGATATTCCGCAATTAGCGAAGAAGGATCTACATGCTGATTATGGACCATCTACGGATAAGCCACCTGTGCCAATTGTCTTCCTCGAAGGACATAAATGGAATCAATATAAGCCCGATGAACAGTCGCTATCGAACTCTATGTTTAGGACCCTCTCAACCAATCCTAATGTTCTACACGACGACGTGGTATATAGATCAAAATAAGGCCAACAAGGTTACATGGCCAAGGTTGTACATGGTTATAATTTCGTCCTTCAGTTTCCGACCGATCAAATTGATTTGCCATCTAATGAGGTGATCCATGGAAATATCTTCTATGCGAATGCACTCTCCTCGAAGTTAATGAGGCTTTGTGCACTTCATCGAGCTTCAGATCCCCTACTCTGGCATAATAAAGTGTGTTTAGCTGATCCTTTTTACATGCACTGTCATAACCTGGAATCCAAAATTAGCCATGAGTTCATCTCAGACTACTTGTTCCCCTACATGATTATGACTCATCCACAAAAGGGCACCTTTCTGTTGCCATACCGCGACAAGTAAGTTGTTAATGTTCACTTGTTTATTATGAAGCATATATCGTTGACCTTCTGGTTTGATCTCATCCATGCTACTTTCTTCGTTTTATTGCGCAACGACCGATATTGGATCGTACTCGTACTATTGCCGATGCAGGGCTTGGCTTATTTCTTCGATTTGAAGATAGACCCTCTGAAGCAAAGGACAAAATTGAAGGAGGTTTTAAATGATGCTCTACGCAAGTGTAAGAACTTCAACAACAAGGTAACTGAAGGAAATATGCCCTAGAGACAATAATAAAGTTGTTATTTATATTTCTTTATATCATGATAAATATTTATTATTCATGCTAGAATTATATTAACCGGAAACTTGATACATGTGTGGATACATAGACAAAACACAGTGTCCCTAGTAAGCCTCTACTTGACTAGCTCGTTAATCAAAGATGGTTAAGTTTCCTAACCATAGACATGTGTTGTCATTTGATGAACGGGATCACATCATTAGGAGAATGATGTGATGGACAAGACCCATCTGTTAGCTTAGCATAATTATCATTAAGTTTTTTTTCTATTGCTTTCTTCATGACTTATACATATTCCTCTGAATATGAGATTGTGCAAATCCCGAATACCGGAGGAACACCTTCTGTGCTATCAAACGTCACAACGTAACTGTGTGATTATAAAGATGCTCTACAGGTGTCTCCGAAGGTGTTTGTTGGCTTGGCATAGATCGAGATTAGGATTTGTCACTCCGAGTATTGGAGAGGTATCTCTGGGCCCTCTCGATAATGCACATCATAATAAGCCTTGCAAGCAATGTGACTAATGAGTTATTTGAGGGATGAGGCATTACAGAACGAGTAAAGAGACCTGCCGGTAATGAGATTGAACTAGGTATGATGATACCGACGATCGAATCTCGGGCAAGTAACATACCGATGACTAAGGGAATGACGTATGTTGTCATTGTGGTTTGACCGATAAAGATCTTCATAGAATATGTAGGAACGAGTATCCAGGTTCCGCTATTGGTTATTGACCGGAGATGTGTCTCAGTCATGTCTACATAGTTCTCGAACACGTAGGGTCCGCACGCTTAACGTTCAATGATGATTTGTATTATGAGTTACGTGTTTTGGTGACCGAAGTTTGTTCGGAGTCCCGAATGAGATCACGGACATGACGAGGAGTCTCGAAATGGTCGAGAGGTAAATATTGATATATTGGAATGTAGTATTCGGACACCGAAAGGGTTCCGGAGTGTATCGGGTATATACCGAAGTACCGGAGGGGTTACCGGAACCCCTCGGGGAAAGATATGGGCCATATGGGACATAGGAGGGAGGCTAACCAGCCCACAAGGTGATGGTGCGCCCCCTACAAGGGAGGAGGCATAATTGTACTAGGGAAGGGGGCGCCACCCACCTTTCCTTCTCCTACTCCCTCTCCTTCCGTTTTCCCCCTCTGGTAGAAGGAAAAAAAGGGGGGCTGAATCCTACTAGTACTGGAGTCCTAGTAGGACTCCCCTCTCCTTGGCGCGCCCCTTGTGGCCGGCCTTCTCCCCTCCTCCTTTATATACGGGGGCAAGGGGCACCCCAAAGATCAACAATTCTTCTCTTAGCCGTGTGCGGTGCCCCCCCCCACACACACATTTTACTCCTCCGGTCATAGCGTCGTAGTGCTTAGGCGAAGCCCTAAGAGGATCACATCACCATCACCGTCACCACGTCGTCGTGCTGGCGAAACTCTCCCTCGACCCTCTACTGGATCAAGAGTTCGAGGGAAGTCATCGAGCTGAACGTGTGTTGAACTCGGAGGTGCCATACGTTCGGTACTAGATCGGTTGGATTGCGAAGACGTTCGACTACATCAACCGCGTTAACCTAATGCTTCCGCTTTCGGTCTACGAGGGTACGTGGACACACTCTCCCCCTCTCATTGCTATGCATCTCCTAGAAAGATCTTGCGTAATCGTAGAATTTTTTTGAAATTGCATGCTACATTCCCCAACAGTAACACCATATTTAGAATTCAAGTTCATCACTAGCGCTTGTTGCTATCAAGAACCAAATGTTAAAACCTCCCACATGTCTTACTACTTTGCCATGGCCGTCACGAACGACTTTTTGAAGAAAAGTCAATATTTTTGCGAAATCATAGCCAAATTATCAAGTGGTCCGTGGAGATGGAGAAGAGCATTGACATAGGGGAATTATTAAGTGAGCCTGAGCGCATCCAAAAGGTGTTGGCCAAAATCATGAACGCAGAGGTTGTAAATGAGGATGTGAAATTCCACTATCAGCCAGAGTCAGATGAAGAATGACTTCACCGAGTCAAAGACACATTTCGGACATCGATTGCCAGCGACTAGCCAAGTCGATACAGACAATTTTGTCAAAACAGCTTCAGAAACTATTGATTATGTGTTGAGACATGCATGTTTGTTTCCCTGCACTTTTTATACTCATTGCTTGGCTTCACAATTATTCTTATTTATTGTGGCGACATTGTAATAAAGTACTGTATGCATGCATGTGCATGATTGTTTGAATGTTGAGACAACATTCTACTCCCCCCTTTCCGGTTTATAGGGCTTCTCAAATTTTTAGTTTTCCCATTTTATAAGTCTCAATTTGGTTGTTCCCCATCACATCTTCAGATTTCAAGGTGCAATAAATCATTGCATGCAAGTATTAAGAGAAAATTGACCAATGCATGTATTTTATGCATGCATGCATTGCAATTAATGCATTGGTCAACACAATTTTTTAAAATTGAGTGGTTTTGCAAACTACAAAAATTATTTCACCACTCACCATCTACCTTGGTTGGCGAGATTTTTGAATTGAGCCCTATAAACCGGAAAGGAGGTAGTATATTTGTATTGCAATGTGATAATTAAATGTAAAATACAATAACCGCGTCATTAAAATGCTGCCATAGCAGGAAAAAACGTTGTTGTGGCAACACTTCTTTTATAGGCCTAGACCACTACCAGTGACGGGCAGAGAGAATAGTTGTGGCGAGCAATATTTCCCGCTCGCCACTGATGCCATAATAGCAGTGGCGGCGGCCCCGAGAGCCTTGCCCGCCATGAATGGGCTTTTCCTACCCGCCACAGCTAGGCAATCATGCAGTAGTGTGATCAGCTATGTATGCATTGCCTTCACAAATTTTCCAACGCATGAGTATTTCCGCGCAATCCCCACGACAGGGTGTAAACCCATGAGCGGCGAAAATATGAAAACTTTCGTTGTGGGGTAGTAGATTAGTAATGGTCCCATGCATTCCAAGTTGGAGCTCAAACCAGGGAATTAATCATGCTATCAAACACATATATGATGTGGCTCATAAGATCTGTTGACAATAGGGTCTCAACGAGTCAAAATTATTGTTAACGAGCCCAAGACAACGAGGTAGACCCTGGAATGTCGGTAATAATGTTTTTTTTAGATTTTTCCATGTTGTGTTTTTCTTTGACATGCTACAAGCTTGTGTTTATTTATATACATACACACATGCGACATGTGACTGTGACTTTGAGCTTCAATTACACAGGATGGGTTCATGATACAAAGTTGTTTCTAACGTTGTGGCATGCATTGGTTTTTTTGTTGCATACATTGCGATCAATTCTCTCAAAGATTAATTGGAACTAGCAATGATTTGTTACATACTCCATTATGTTTGAAATATTGGTAGGTGTCAGTAATTTTGCACATCTATTAACTGTGCTACAATTTTTTTACAATAATTACAAAAGACCATTTTTAGTGGAACTACGTAAATAAGCCTACCAGGCAGTTGATGTGAATATCCTATTTAGTGCTAAAGGCACTGATAGTTCGATATTCGTACAAAACACGCACCCTGGAAGGTAATGGGCCGGCCCATGAATATACTCAAGTATTGCATTTTCCCCCTGTTTTCTAACCTTCTGGAAAGTCCTGCCTGCCTTGTTTTTACTTTTCCTTTTTCTGTTTAAAATTCATGATTTTTTGAATGTTGTTTTTGAATCCCTCATTTTTTTAACTCAAAATATTTTTCAAATCCAATAACAATTTTCAAACTCCGTAGCATTTTCAAATTTGGAAACATTTTGACCAAATTTTTGCCTATTTCAATTTCGCAAGCGTATTTGTGTATATTTTAGAACTCACAAATATTTTAAAATTTTAAATTTCTTAAAATTTATGAAGATTTTAAAAATCATGAAAATTTTCAAATAATCGAATATTCTAAAAAAATCGAATATCTTTATGAAATCTGTAATTTTTTATTTGACCAACTTTTCAAAACTAACATAAAAATTGGTAGTCATTTTTTCCTTGAGAGAACAACAAAGGAGGGAGAGAGAGAGAGAGAGAGAGAGAGAGAGAGAGAGAGAGAGAGAGAGAGAGAGAGAGAGAGAGAGAGAAGCAAGCAATCAAGCAAGCGGCCTAATGCGTGTTTTAGGGGAAACTTCGGCGCCTAAAGCCCCAATGGGCTAGACTACCATCGTCACTTGCTGTAAGGACGCGTGAGCTGGGCTTCATCTAGTGCCGCTTGCCACGAGAGGGTTGATTACTACTATTCTATGAACCTAGTTCGGATTACACTTTTCACATCATTATCATCGCACATACACGTGAACACGAATGCGAGACAGACACATAAGTCAACATCATCTATAGGTGATATTTTGTAGGTTTCACCAGAGTTTGAACAACACATATTACTTACATTGATAATGCATGTTGTAGCAATTATTCTGCTACCAATATTATTATTATGAAATGATGCCTCGATAAATTTCCAATCTTGTTCATTCCATATATCATCGACAATGATGAAGTACCGGCATTGAATATTATTCATTTTAAGCAATGTCGTAATTGTGGTGACCGACACTAGCAATTCGTTTGATATGTGCAAACAAATACATAAATGAATCCTACTTAAATTTTGTAGTAATTGTTTTTTTTTTGCATCAATCAAACTATTAGGAGCTAGTCATTGCATCCATATGGCAAGTAAAAACAAAATTAACATAGCATATATTACTTGGACTAGAATTTCCATTGATACTAGAAATAAACAAGTCTACATATGGCAATTATTCTGCTACCAATGTTACCCCGATAAATGATTACCCTGAAGAAACTGCCGATCACATGATCTTCGGGTGTTCGTTTGCGGTTCAGTTCTGGCGGTGCGTTGGGCTCTCGCCCGCTGGTGCTTCCGTGGGGAGCCTGCACCTTTTTGATGCTTCGCCCGCTGTCGGCGTTGCCTCTCCGGCATCCTTCGTCCTCCTTTGCTGTTGGAGGCTATGGAAACGACGGAACGCTGTTGTCTTCAGGGAAGACTCATGGTCCCTGGCTGCTACACTGAAGGCATGTCGGGACGACGCAGTGTTGTGGCGTGCCAGATTGCGGGAGGGAGACCGCTCTCATATCGACGTCTGGCTAGCTATTCTTAGGACCGGTAGTCTGGCATGATGGCTAGCTGCCTGGCTAGATCTCCTTTCCTTTCCCTTCTGTAAGCTCTCCCTCTCTGTAATCTGACTCTCAGGGGTTTGTCCCCTTTACGCAATATATTTTCAGGTGGTGGGGGGCTCCCCCCCCCCTCCCCCGGTGAAAATTCAAAAAAAAAATGTTCGCCCTTTTGAGAAAATGCCTTAAAGTTCACATAACATTTTATTTTTTCTCAAATTTCATAAAATCGCTTGCCTTTAATTTTTATACATTTCCATATTTTATTAAAACCGACTAAAAAAAGGCTTGAAACAGTACCTGGGTCGCGAAGTGAGCGGCTCGCCGCCGCCTCCTGAATGGGCCGCCCAGTTGGGGACGGGAGCTCCTATACAGCGCTGCGAGCGCTGATTCGCGCCGCTGGTGCCTGCAGCGTCCAGAAACGTGGTAAGGCCAGGATTTGAACCCTGACTGCCTGTGCGGTCAAATTCGAACAAAGCCACTAGGCTGATCTACCCACACTGTTTATTCTAAGGACAAACAGTCCTTATTATATACCAACATGTATTATTTTATGATAAAATGAAAAGAAAAATGAATGCACAATATAAAAAGCGTGAATTTGAAGAAAGTTCATAAAATTGAAAAGGTTTGTACAAACTAAAAAAACATGAATTTGATAAATCTTCACGAATTTGATATAAGTTCGCAAAATTTAGGATAAGTTCATGAAATTTTGAAAAAGTTTGCAAATTTGAAAAAAGTTCATCGATTTTGAAAATAGTTCACGATTTTGAACAAAAAGTTCACCAATTTAAAAAAAGTTCATCGATGTTGAATAAAAAAGTTCATCAAATTTAAAAAACAACTCACTAATTTGAAAAAAGTTCGCTGATTTTGAAAAAAGTTCATCCAATTAGAAAAGTTTCATCGGAAATTAAAAAAAGTTCATCAAAATTGAAAAAAGTTCATCAAAAATTGATAAAAGTTCATCGAAAATTGAAAAAAACTTCATCAAAATTGAAAATAGGTTCATCGAAATTGAAAATAGGTTCACCGAATTTGAAAAAGTTCAAAGAATTTCAAAATAATTCATAGAATTTGAAAAAAAGTTCATCAAATTCAAAAGGATGCAGGGGAACCTGTTCGTACAAAAAGGAAAAGAAAAAAGGAAAATGGAAAATGAAAAAAAAAAGAGAATAAAAGAAGGAAAAAGTTGAAACGTTTTTTTTGACATAGGAAAAGGTTGAAACTTATCAGTACTTGGTGTGTGGCGGGGTGGTAATACAAGCATGGAAGGACAGGTGAGGTCTCAGGTTCGAAACAGCTCACTCGTTGTAAAGATGGCTCTAACTTCTCAGGTTGCGACAAGTGACGCACATAGAGTGTGCCATTTGTCGTAGAAGTTTTTCATTTTTTCGTAGATCTGTTTATTCAAAACACTTTATCTCTCAAACCGTGCGTCCAAATCTCAATCCGCTTTCACCGTTGGATTCCTCGCGTTAAGATCTTTAAAACTAGATCTCATGTTGATAAGTTTTACCAAACTTTTTTTCAAGAAAAAATCGGTCAAAAAACCGGATAAAAACCGAACCGGGAGCACGAGTTTTTTCCCTTTCCAAAAGAGGCACGCCCGTGCCTCTCACGAAATCACAACCGTGCCTCTCGCGAAAGCAAAATCATGACTCTTCCAAAAAAAAAAACGTTTTTTCATTTCCGAGGAGGCACAGCCGTGACTCTCGCAAAAGCACACCTGTGCTTCTCGCGGAAGCAAAATCATGACTCTCGCAAAAGGATAAAAACAAAAAAAAAACTTTTTCCGTTTCTGAGAGGCACGGCTGTGACTCTCGCGAAAGCACAACCATGCCTCTCGCAGAAGCAAAACCGTGTCTCTCGCGAAAGGAAAAAACAGAAAACACGTTTTTTTCCGTTTCTGAGAGGCACGGTCGTGACTCTCACAAAAGCATAACCGTACCTCTCGTGGAAGCAAAACCGTGACTCTCGCGAAAAAAACAGAAAACGCGTTTTTTTCGTTTCCGAGAGGCACGGCCGAGACTCTCGTGAAAGCCAAACCGTGCCTCTCGCGGAAGCAAAATCGTGACTCTCGCGAAAGGGGAAAAAAGAAAATGCGTTTTTTGTGAATTTTTTTTTCAAATTTTTTTGTCAAAAAGCTAAGGAAGACCGGTGAAAAACCAAAACGTTGAAAAAATCCGAAAAAAACCGTTTAAATACCCGAAAACGCGGGCGAAAAAAATCCGAAGGGAGCACCCAGAACGCCACATGTTGCGAATGGCTGAGAGCGCGTCAAGTGACGTTGATCGTTGCGAGGCTTCCGAAGGAGCGCTCGTTAACTAGTGGCTCCTTTAATCAGCAGACCATCCGAACATGGTCTTTTCCGAATCGGTTTCAAGCTTTCATGACCTGTTTGGACATGTTTTAGAAGCTTAGACGTTTTTTTTTCATTTTCCGCTTTCCTCTGTCTTACATCAGTTTTTTTTCTTTGTCTTCTTTTTCTCTACACATATCTATTTTTTCAGTACAGTGTAGATTTTCATATACGTAAAACATATTTTTCATACATGTTGGATAGTCATTATTTTCACATTTTTTCCAGTACATGTTAATTTGTTTTCAAATATACGTTGGAATTTTCTTTCAGTGGCATGAAACATTTTTTAAAACTACTCACACGTTTTTTTACATTGTATGAACAATTTGTAAAAAAGTCATGAACATATTTTTGAAACATGTGAACATTTTTTACAATGACACGTATATTTTTTTAATTATGTGGTCATTTTTCTACATTGTATAAATATTTGTAAAACTATCACGAACTTGGAAACACGTGATCATTTTTAAATGTCATGAACATTGTTTTGAATGATATCAACACTTTTAAAAGTTCTGTGAACATTCTTGAACATTTTTTAAATGTGCGGTGAACGTTTATAAAAATTAAGTAAATTAATTTTGTGAATATATGTATTTAGTATATTTTAAAATATAAATAAAGTACAAAAGAAATTATAAGGAACAAAAAACACTTGCATAACAAACCTAGACCATCCTATTGGGCTGGCCAGCTCCAGCCTCGCAACTGAGGCTAGCATCTAACTCGCCTGAGGTGATGTATAGAATAGACACACCCGAGCGAGAGAGCTAACTAATGGTTACCCCTTGGGGGCTCCCTCAAGGGCCACTTTTATTGCTTGAAAGTGCGTCAAGTGGTGCGCCCAACCGTCGCCACGTGTAGCACATTGGATGCTCTATCTGGGTTTTGGTCTTTTTATTTTTTTTGTACGCGGTTCAGGTCTTCAGATGCTTTCTTCCTTTTTTTGGCTTTTTGATTTTTGCCTGGTTTTTCCTAAGTTCCGAAGGAAGTTTTGGTTTTTTGGTTTTGCCTGGCTGATGATAGACTATCTGTCCCCAGTGGCACAAGTTGGTTCCCTAACCAAATTCCCTAGTCCAAAGACTTGGTTCCGAAGATGAAGATCGAAAGGTTTTGAAGACTCATTATTTCAAATCTAGACCGCCTCAATAGTATCAACAAGATCACACATTGTAACCACATTATTCATACAAGAGAGAACGTGGGGCCTGAACCTGGGTAAAACCTCCACCATGTGAAATTCGGCACCTTGATCGACCACGTGTGCATTACCTTCATAAAATTTCCAACCCATGAGTATTGCTGTGCAATCCCCATGATAGGGTGTAAACCTATGAGCGGTGAAAATCTAAAAACTTTGGTGGTGGGGTAGTAGATCAGTAATGGTCTAATGGATTCCAAGTTGTAGCTCAAACCAGGTAGTTAATCATGCCATTCTGATCCAATGAGCAAAATCATCATTGACTAGCCCAAGACGACGAGGTAGGCACTGGAATGTCGGTAACAAAGTTTTTTTTTAAGATTTTTCAATGTTGCAGTTTTTTGACATTCTACAAGCATGTGTTTATTTCCATACATACACACATGCGGCTTTGAGCTTCAATTACAGAGGACAGGTTCATGCTACAAAGTTGTTTCTAACGTTGTGGCATGAGTTGGTTTTTTTGTTGCATACATTGTGATCAATTCTCTCAAAGATTAATTAGAACTAGTAGTGATTTGTTACATACTCCATTGTGTTTGAAATATTGCTAGGTGTCAGTAATTTTGCACGTCTATTCACTTTGCTATGATTTTTTTGTTACAATAATTACAAAAATGGACTTCTTTTAGAGGAACTACGTAAAGAAGAACCAGGCAGTTGATGTCAATATTCTATTTAGTGCTAAAGGCACTGATAGTTCAATATTCGTACAAAATGTGCACCGTGGAAGGTAACGGGCCGGCCCAAGAATATACTAAAGTATTGTGTATTTTTCCTGTTCTCCGAACCTGGAAAGTTCCGCCTGTCTTTTTTAATTTTCCTTTTCTATTTAAAATTCATTATTTTTTAATATTGCTTTTAGAATCCCTCATTTTTTAACTCAAAATATTTTTCAAATCTAATAACAATTTTCAAATTTAGGAGTGTTTTTGAATTTGGTAACATTTTGACCAAATCTAA
Source organism: Triticum aestivum (assembly GCF_018294505.1). Classification (NCBI taxonomy): domain Eukaryota; kingdom Viridiplantae; phylum Streptophyta; class Magnoliopsida; order Poales; family Poaceae; genus Triticum; species Triticum aestivum. The sequence continues at coordinate 570,633,650 of NC_057794.1, forward strand.
TCCCTTGTTGTTAAGGACGTGTAAGCTGGGCTTCGTCTAGTGCCGCTTGTTGCGAGAGGGTTGATTACTACTATTCTGCGAACCTAGTTAGGATTACACTTTTCCCATCATTATCATCGCACGGACACGTGAACACGAATGCGAGACAAACACTTACATCAACATAATCTATATAGGTGGTATTTATAGGTTTGACCAGAGTTTGAACAACACACATATGAGTTCCACTGATAATGCATGTTGTAGCAATTATTCTGCTACCATATTATTATAAGGAAATGATGCCCCGATCAATTTCCAATCTTGTCATTCCATATATCATCGATAACGATGAAGTACCAGCATTCAATATTATTCAATTTATGCATTGCTGTAACTGTGATGACCGACATTAGCAATTAATTTCCTACTTAAATTTTGTAGCAATTGTTTATTTTTTTGCATCAATCAAGCTATTAGGAACTACTACCTCTGTCTTGGTTTATTGGTCCTCTTCGTAGTTCGTGCCAAACGTTGACCATAGATTTAACTAACAAAATGTCAATGCATGTCGCAAAAAATTATATCATTGGAAACTGTATTCAAATATGAATCCAATGATATATTTTTTGGCAACATGCATTAATATTTTGTTAGTTAAATTTATGGTTAAAATTTGACAAAGAATACGAAGAGGACCAATAAATCAGGACGGAGGTAGTAGTCATTGCATCCTCATGGCAAGTAAAAAAAGAACATGAACGAATCATATATTCCTCGGACTAGAATTTCCATTGATACTAGAAACAAACAAGTCTACTTTACCCCGCTAAACTATTGCCCGAGTTGAAAAAATGTTCGCCTTTTTGAGAAAATGTTTAAAAGTTCACATAACGTTTTATTTTTCTCTTCAAATTTCATATAATTGCTCGCCTCTAATTTTTTATATATATTCCCATTAAAGACAGTATAACCGCACCTAAAGCGAGATCTCTCACGTCCCCTGTGATTTTGGCCGTCGGATTTTGTGTTGAACAGTATCTGGCCGTCAGATCTAGGTTTGAGCACCGATTTTACCGCACTGGGCTGGCTGTCCTAATAGGCTGCTGTTTTGGGGACTTTTTTGGAGGCCTGTCGTTGAGCGGGCTTATTGGCCCATTTATCTCTACTACACAGCGATCTGTTTTTTTTTTGAATTTTCAAGGGGGGGGGGGGGGGGAGATTTCCTCACCTGAATTGTATTCATTTGCCTATAAGACTTTGTAGCCTGTCGCAGGATAGGTTCAAGTGAACCGGAATTACAGGGGGCACAGAGAAGAAGAGGAAAGCAAAAAAAAAACACGCCACAACACACATACATGGGGTACAGGGAGGAAGACACAACAAAAACACCATAGGATGGAGGCGAACGGCATCGGCCAGCCAAAACCAAACCACGACACTGCACCGTCAACGCAATCGAAAGGCTCCGCGCATCCGAGACTGCACAACGCCGTGACACCACCTGTGTCACGAGGCACGTTCGAAGGGGCACGCGGATCCGAGACGACGCCACGGCACCTGTGTGCCACCAGCGTAGTCGAAGGGCATCGCCAAGCAGACCAAACCACGACACTGCACCGTCGACGCAATCGAAAGGCTCCACACAACCGAGACTGCACAACGCCACGACACCACCTGTGTCGGGGGTACATTCGAAAGGTTGCACGAGGCCGAGACGACGCCACAGCACCTATATGCCACTAGCGTAGCTGCAGGGCACCGCCTAGCAGAGACACACCAAGAGAGCACTCAACCACGACACACACCACCGTCGACCCCAGACTGGCCGCACCACCACCACCGACCACCAACCTCAAACCAGCCAAGCAGCACCCCAAACCTCAGGCAAGCAGCATTGAGCAGCGTCTCCGAAGACAGGCGCCACGAAGGTGGTAACGACGTCGAGGACACCGCCGTTGTCCGATCCAGGAGTTGGATCTAAGGCTTTCACCCGGAGAACAAACAGAGTGAGCGAGGAACCAAGGCATCGTACGACGGCACCTCCAAGGAGGGATCCGACACAACAGTGCGTCGCTGCCGCCGGTGCCGATAGAGGCCGACACAGAGCTTTCGCCCATAGCCATCATCCTCGCCGCCCTTCTGCTGAGCCGCGGCACTGCTGAGACCGGAACCACCACCGCACAGGGGCAACAACCTTGAGTGGCGACAGAGACCGAGCGCCCGCTCGTCGAACCACCAGACCGCCGAATCAGCAGAAGGTGGAACAGAGCAAGGCAGCGACAGGGGTTGCAAAAGATCCGTCGGAGGTCGAGAGCAGAGGAGGAAACCTTGCCGCCCCCGACCTGGATCTGGCTGGGAAGAGAGGAAGTGGCAAGCCAGCGGCCTGGCCCCGCGCCCCACACCGCTCGTGCGGCCGCAGACGGCGCGACCACCACATCGACGCAAGGGACCGAAGCCCCCGACGCCACAGCCGCCCGCTGGCCCAGATCCAGCGCGCCGGCCAGATCCGCAGCAGAGGGAAACGCGCGCGCGCCACCCCCAAGCGCCGGCGAGCAGGCCTCGCGACACCTCGACGCCACCCTGCTCCCCACGCGCGCCCCGCGCCCCACGACTTCGAGCCCGGCAGAGCTCACCACCAAGACGACCGCGGCCACCCAGCCACCCGACCACCACGCGTCCGCCGCGGATCTCCCCGAGCCACCTTCGGAGGCAGGGGGCCGCCGCCACCGCGGCCAGGCCAGCGGCAGCAACGGAGGAGAGGAGGCGTGGGAGAGGGGGCCGCCGGCGACTGGCGAAGTTCCCCCCGAGTCGCCCGAGCGGAGCGACGCGGGGGTCAGAGACGCAAAAAAAAAAAATTAAAAAAAAATCACACAGCGATCTGTGGATCCATCCGACGCGCGGGTGGGGAGCCAGGCGACGCTAGATCCGCAGCGGGAGGGGATGAAGCCGACGCGACGCTCGCGTGGGAACCAGCGGACGCGCGCGAGGGAACCGACAGAGGATCCAGTCGACGCAAGCCGAGCGAGGGATCCAGCGCTCGAGGGATCCAACAACGCTTGCCTGTCTGAGTGCCTGACCAGTTGCAGGCGCACCAGGACAATCCCCTCGAGGAGACAGGAGTACCCGGTCTTGCCTTGATCTGATTTCGTTGGCCTGTAGTCAACTTTCTTGCCCAACGGTAGATTTTTGCTATTACATGGTTGGTGTTCATATTGTTAGCTTCTGCCTCGTTTCGTCGTTGAGTTCAGAAATATGGCTTTCGTTCGAATGTTCTTCTGATTGTATGTCTTTCACGCAGGAATAGCAGAGGCCAGCCACTATTTCCTTCGATTGCAGCATCTCTGCACGTACGAGGTTCACCCATGGCTCCTAGATAGATTAGCATCTTTCATGGCGATTCATTGTGCCCCTTCCTTTCATGTATGCATCGAGTACATCTATGCCCTTCTCCCATATTTTGTTGTTTCTGGCCCAATATATTACAGCTTTAATACTAAACGAGAAACTGTGTTGGTTCGGTACACAGAGACTATTCCAGCAACAAAACCAGGGAAAAAACTTGCCGGGCTGCAAAGCTTGCACACGTATTTTGGTTGGATTCCATGGCTGGCCTTTTTACAGTGGATTCAGGGCATGTAAGTGCATTTGGAATGAAAAAAAATGGTACCATAATGTATGCGTTCAAATCATATGCATCTCTTTTCAATGTGTTAATAATCTGCTTCATGAATATTTTTCCAAGAGACACGGTACATATGGGAATGAAACAAATAGCAAGAATTCTTTCTTGACAAAAGTCTGTATTAATGGCAACCATACTTTTGAATAACATTGTTTGCATGTATTAAGCTAAAAAGAAAAGATATATATGTCTTGTTTGTTGGATTACCCGTTAACATGATGTATCAGATGTTACTTTTCACAATCAGGGTTGTTGATTTCTTCAATTGTACAGTTTGGGTATATGTTCACTTTTCTTTGCTATATTTTACAGCTTTGAGAAATCATTATTCGATAATTTTATGCCATCAACCCCAATATCGATGCCTCGATTAAAATTAATACCTTTTCATTTAGTTTATTAAGTTTCATCCTAAAACAATCCCAAATATTATTAATCAAAGTTAATTGTTCGACCTGCTATGAAGAAACGGTCTGATGGTCCCAATCCCGAAGAAATAAACTCAATTACAATGTTTTCCCAATCCGGAAGAAATAAACTGAATTGCAAGGTTTTCCCAAATCCTGAAGAAATAAACTCAATTGCAAGGTTTTGGAAAGATGTTACATAGCCGTCCCCAGATTCAGAATAGGCTAATTGAGAATTTTCCAGACCACCCAAGATTATATAAAGCAGCGATACTTCAATTTGTATGTCCTTTGTATCCTACTTTCATTCTCTTGAACTATGACATCCCCGCACCGACTTGCTGCCGCCTCATGCAAAAAGGAATATTTTGTCTGACGCCTCTACATTTCTACCTTGAAAATGTGTGATCAGATTTTGTGATTTTCTTTTCATGATGTAAATTCCTATCATTCTATTGATAAATTTAACGGGCACGGCAACGCGCGCCATCAATGGTCTAATATATTATTAAAACCGACTGAAAAATGGGCATGAAACAGTACCCGGGTCGCGAAGTGGGCGGCTCGCTGCACCGCCTCTGAAGGACGTGTGGGCTGGGCCTCATCTAGGGCCGCTCGCCACGAGAAATTTTACTACTCTACGACGGATTTACTACTGCTGCTGGAATCCTAATTCATCATCGCGAGACGGACACTTGAATGAGAATCCTAATTCGACTCCAAATGCATATCCACGTACGTACCTCGGCACAATATATATACCCAAATCCTAAAAAGTGCAGCTGTGCTCGTTAGCACACTCGAGCGCACACGTCTCTGCGCCGTCCGATCGCGATCACGCCCACCAGGTACGCCGCTGTCTGTTTTTCCTCGCTCGCGCGTTTCACTTGGTCGGCTCGTCGCCCGTTGGGTGGGAGCGTCGGTTCCGGGTCCCACCACTTCCTCTCCTCTCGCGTCCGTCTCCCCTCATTTTCGAAACTGTTCACCCACTCCGCCCCAAATCCCGCAATCTCTCCTGCCTCTGCCCCAAATCCGCCACCGTTCGTCCCGCCGGGGTGGAGCTATTCACGGCGAAGGGGAGGTAGCCAGCGCCGCGCGACGGCCAGTTGCGGGCGGCCATTCACGGCGAAGGAGAGGTAGCCAGCGGCGCGCGGCGACCAGGTGCGGGCGGCGGTTCCTGGCGAGGGGGACGATAGCCAGCGGCGCGTGCGGCCTCCAGGTGCGGGCTGAGTTTACCGGCAAGGGGGAGGTAGCCAGCGGCGCACGGGCACCAGGTGCTTATGTTGCGTTCCCTGTTCCCGGAAGAGGAGAAGTAGGCCGCTCACGGTCGTCGGAGTACAAGTCGTCGACAGGGGAGGAACGGCCGTTGCGAGCGCCGTGCCGTTCGCGCAGAGGTCAGGGTTGCGTATAGGACGACCATCTCCCTGCTTCGCAATCGTTTGGTAAGGAGATCTGGCCTCGTTTTTCGTTTGCGCTTGTTGCCCTTGTCTCCAAATTGACGAGTAGATAGTTGACGAGTAGATAGTGGACGTTTGGGATTGTTTGGCAAGGTGATTCCACTACTGGTTGGATGTAGGTGGTTTGAAGCCAGTTTGTCGGATGTTTTTTGGGATGCTGGGTTGAAGGTGAAGTGTTGTTTGGGATGCTTATCACAGAGGTAGTTTAGTTTTTGTTCACATTTTCTGTAGTGTTGTTGTACTGTTGCCATAGTGTTGAGAGCGAATTGCTCAGTATGGTGCAAAAGTTGCCCACACTGAAACTCTGTAGTTTGTCCCCTTTTTTTTGTCAAGTTGCTCTAGTTTTGCGAGCGACTTGCTCAATATGTTTTCTGAAGTTGCCCATACAGAAGTTCTGTAGTTTTTTTTTCGTTTTTTTGCTTCACTGCGGTGAATGACTTGCTCAATATGTTGCCAGAAGTTGCTCAATGAAGTATTTGGGCATCAGGAAAAAACCTGTATGTTGGTATCAAAACCTGAATTAGGGTCATTGTAGTATGTTGTCTGTCCATATGTTCCTATCTCTTATATGTGTGAACAATACTTTCAGATCAAGCAACCCGCAATAAGGCCATGGGTAGATATAGAATAGAGGGAACTAGTTTATTGGTGTCAATTCTTTACACTTTAGTCCAACTTTATATAGCAAAACAGAAATAAATTCAGCTTTAGTTTTAGTTCTAGTTGCCTTATATGACTACCCGTTTTGCCAGCATGTCATGTTTTCTTTCTGTATGAGTTTGCCTGACACTTTTGCATCAGTTTTTTAGATTTGTTTTTTTAGTGTGATCATGCATTTTATGTGTGTCATTCTGTGTTTACATGACTAGGCTGAACACTAGGAAATTTGCAGTTTTTTTACTCCTTTTTTTCATGTGTGATGATGTTCTTTTTTACGTGCAGCACGAAAACATGTCGGGGGCAAGCAAAAAAGGCATACAGGATGCCCCCCCTGCATTGGATTCTGTTGATGGCGCATCTCATGCAACTGAAGCCCGTAGGATGGAGGTGTGCAGAATTCATTTCGAAACATTCTACCTTTTTCCTTATCTTCATTCTTGGTTTATTTTTTCATAACTTCATGTTATGGATTGTTATTTATGTGTTTATCTTCATTTCTCAGGCTCAAAGCAGTGAACCGTTAGTTGGGTACAAGCGCCAGAGGAGTAAGGCAATTATCTGCCGAGGGAAGCGCCCTGATGATATTGTGAGCAATGAGAGTCTTCCCGGAGATGCTGAAAATGTGAGTGACAAAAGCGGTGGTGTGGATAAGCCACCAAATCCAAAGCGGCAGAAAACCGGAGGAAACGAGGTATTTTCTGCTTCACCTTATTGAAACAATTGCCTAGTAGTGGTGTCTAAATTGCTTTGCATATTCCATTTTTGTTGATTTTTGTTTCTTCTGTTTTTCAAACTATTTTCCCATAGGGTCGTAGGAATAGGGCATCGCCTGCAAGGCTGTTCAAATTGAATAAAGAGTTGGTTTCTAATCAAAAAGGTGTTATTATTGGAAAAGAGTTTGGAGGCCTGCTGGACCTTGCAGCGAACAGCATGCCTGGCGATCTTAGTCAATGGATAATGAAGCATTATGATCCAGAGATGTCACAGATAGTTATTCCAGAGAGGGGGAAGATTCCAGTAGATGCTGCGAGTGTTCGGAGGATATGGGGTTTGCCAAATAGGGGGAGAAAAGTCTGTTACGAAAACCGCCCTGAGATCACAAAGGCAATGTTCAGGATTTACAATATTACTTCAAAGAATTCACCATCTCTCAAAGCATGGTGCAAGATGATCAAAGATATGGCAGGAGCTCACGATGACGACTTCCTACGCGCATGGTTGTCTCTTGTCTTCTCTTGCTTCCTTGCACCATCTACAAGTTTAAGCATTTCACCAAAAAGCTTCCCTGCGGTCATGGATGTAAATGGAATAACTGAAACCAACATATGCCAGTTTGTGGTTGATCAACTAAAGCTAGCATTCAAATCAGGTCGTGCCAAGAAGGCCGTTTGTTGCTGTGTTTTCCACCTCGTAGTAAGTCCACCTACCTTTTGAATCTGTATGTTTCCTATGTGCTCTATGTTTTCTTAAAAATCATATCATAACTCAAACTTTATGTTTTTCTTATCCGGAACTCAGTTGCTGTATCTAGACTCTTTGGATGTTGATGAACCAATTCCCAGCTTGGTACCAAGAGTTTCAGTTTGGAGTTCAGATTTGATGGCAAGAGTTATCAAGAAGGACAGGAAAGCTCCCGGGGAATATGGGAAACTGCGGGTAAGCTATTTTTTGTCATCACATCTGTATTCAGCAATTGAATTTTATTTGCTTTAAAAGGCATAAGGTTAGGCAAATCTAGCTTCTCATAGAGGAGGCAATTGAATTATAAGGTCCAAACAAGTACAAAGTTTTTGTGGTCATTTTTTTTGTTATCTTGTCACTATTTTTGTAGCTGATGTATAAGATTTTGTCAACAAGTAGGCAAGTCCAACACATTGCCCGTAGCAATTTGTATATTGGACAGTAGCAAGTTCAAAAGTACTTCATGAACCAACTTTGTAGTTTTCTACTCATTTTGTTTACCCTTGTTTGCAACTGCCTGCAACAGGTAGGATTTTTGCTGGGGCAGTTATAGCAGCTGACGTCTAAATTTTTTGAGAAAAAATAGGCAAATCCAATAATTTCACCATAGCAAGTTGCACACTAAACATTAGCAAGCTCATAGTTTTTTATGGCAACTTGATGGTTTCCTATAATTGATATAGTCCTGCTAAGTTATATATTGAAAAACTAAGCGATTCTACATGCTAGAAACCCCATCCACACATGATAAGGAAATTTAGGCAAAAATGATGCCACAGTGCTTGACTTGGGTTAAAGCATGCATTTGTTTTTCTGTAAACTTGGCAACATGATAGGCTAGTTTTCTAACTAAAAATGGCAGTTAAATCAAAGTACTCTCACGAGCATTTTACGGTTTCTTTTTTTTCTGTTGTCAAGCCAGTGCCAGAATTCACTAATTCCTTTTATCCCATCCTTTATTGTTTTTTTTGCCAACCCAACGAGCAGCTGAAGACTGAGTTCTCACGGTGTGCGGATGATAGCTTGTTTGGTAGCATGGACCACGTCACAAAATTTGTAGCAGCAAGATTACCTGAGTCATATGACCAAAATGTAAGTTATCAAGTGCCTGTTATGCACACTAGTTTTTCCATTTTTAATCTCAAACCAACATATTGTCAAGACTTATCATGTTCATCCTTTTTTCTACTTTCCTGTTGTTTTGCAGAAACAAAAGAAGCTGACACGTATGGTGCACGAAATGTGTTCAACTATTTCACATGCAGTTGGGAAGCTTGTTTCTGGTATTGGGGGGATAGATGATGCGCAAGAGGGGACAAGCAGATCAGAGGCTGTTCATGTGGAAAAGAGGAGGCAAGAACCTACTAGGAGATCCAAACAAGCTCTAGCTGTGAGAGAAAGCTTATCGAGTGAAGAAGACTCGTTCAAAACTGACAGTGAGGAAGATGCAAGTGGCAGTGACGAAAGTGACTGGGACAGAGGGGGTGATGAAAGTGACAACGACGACCACTCAAGCAATGATGATGGTGACGACTTTGTAGTTCAAAAAGCTGGATGCAACAACAACGAGGAGGGAGAAGCAACTTTTCAGGAGAGGGGAGCAGTAATGGATGAAAGCAAGGAGGATAAGGAGGACGAAGAGGAGGAGGAAGAAAAAAAAGATGAGGATGAAGAAAAGGAAGACGATGATGATGAAGAAAGCGAAGACAATGACAACGACAATGACAAAGACACGGGGGACGATGATATGCAGGGTGATGAGGAAGACCAGGATGACAACAATTCTGGTGGCAACAGTGGCAATGGCGGAAACAATGGAGGGAACGAGGATTCTGCAGGTGAGGAAACAGAGACTGATGACGAGCAATCCACACTTCAATATTTACTCGAAAAGAAAAAGGATATGAAGCCAAAGGGGCTTGACGAGGCAGTTAGCATCTCTGTGAGAGATGTTGTTATGATGGACGAGGAAAGTTACTGCAAAATGCCACGCATCCGCATGTTTGAAGTGAAAGAAATGTTGGATCTCGACGAGCAGCCTATTGCAGTGCTAGCGAGCAAAATTTTCCAAGAGCTATTGAGAAAAGAAGAAATGGAACTGGGGATGGCATTCAATCTTGAGGATGTCTGCCCCAAGTGGATTCGCAAGAAAATCATGAGGGAGATAGGGGCTCCACATGAACCCAAGGAAGTTGGTGTACCACCACTTCCAACACCAAAGAAGAAAAAGAGTGTGAGTTTCATATCAGAGCCAACGGTGTTGACAGAGACAGTGGAGGAACTGCGAGCTATGCGTGCCCAAAATGTTCAAGAACTGCAAGGTGGAAAGGAAACAAAGTCAGCCATGAAGAAATCTGGGCCTTTTCAGTTGCAACATCAGGCATTACATCATGCAAAAGAGGCAAGTTCTAGCACTCACAAGAACCAGCTTGAAACCAATACATCATCAAGCTCAACAACACGACATGCAGATCTCACCAGTGACAAAGATACAAATGTTGCAGTTTCACCAGGGACTGTTTCAAAACAAGAACCAAGTGCCTCACAAATTCTAGCAAGTCATCCTAGGGAGGAAGCAAGTTCATCTGATTTTCAGGCAAGTATTGCACATGCATCAATTCAACCCACAGCAGGAGGAGCAACTCAAATGAAACAGGATGCATCATTGCAAGTAAGCAGAGCAGTCCCTAGTACAAACCGTAGTGGGAGGCAACCACTAAGCAGTCTAAATGGTCAAGCACAAAAACTTGTTCTAGGGAATGGGATGCAATCAGCCACTGACATCTAGAGGGGCAAATTGTTTCATTATAAAGCATCACAACAGGCTGTACCATTATATGCAGGTCAGGAGAACATACCTCCAGTGTCAATCACAGGGGTTGGAGGGATGGAAGATGTCATCGGCGGCAACATTAAACCAAGTTCGGAAGCAAAGTTGCTAAAAGTTCAGGGCAAGTTGCCTGCTTTTATTCCTACAGTTGCCCAATCACCTCCCCATCCGCAGCTGAAGGATACCAAATTTAGTTATGCTAACAAGGCGGTCAGTCCAATGGAAATAAATGTGCTAGATGTTAGTGAGCTCTTGGCAAGGTGCATTCCCCCATCTACCAACGATCTGCTAAGCAAGTCAGCAATTCATATTCCAGCAGAGATGGATGGACAACAGTTTCAGCATAGCAGAAGTGAAAGCTCAAATGTCTTTGTTAGTGAATACTGCCCAGCTCCAAGTTTTGATATTTTCAAATACGATTTTCCTACAGCACATGTAGATGATGGAGCAGATCGAGATGCCAGAGAAAATGCATTGGCTGACCATGAGTCATCGCAGTGCCAAGTAACCAAGGAGCCAGTCATTGAAATTATTGAAGATGAAAAAGTTGGTAATCTCGAAGGCATAGATGAAGGGTATGCACATGCAGAAGAACAGGCTATGAAGTGTGAGCATGAGTCCCTGCAGTATCAAGTACCCAAGGAGCCACTCATTGAAATAATTGATGACGATCATGTTGTGGATCTTGAAGGCATAGTTGGGAACATTTACCAGACACCTGAAAAAGTTACCCACAACCAAGTAGTAGTGGGATCAGGCAGTAATATTTATAGCAGCAGCAGCTCAGGAAAGATGGTCCCACAACAATTTGAGAGAAGGATTATCAAGCCACCTCCTTGCAAGAGGTCACCATTCTTGGACTATAATGAGAGGAAAGTGTACATATGCAAACCTGAAGTAAGCAGGCTGTATGCATCGGTTATTCTGCACGGGAGATTGAATGAAGAAGAATCACCAGATGTAGATACTAGGTATGAAATTTTTTATGAGGCATTTTTTACATGTTTTTTCTAGGCAATTAAAATGCACCATTCAGGCAATTCAGGCTGAATTCATAGGCAAACAGAAGTAAAACAAGCAGGCAAAAAATCACCCCATGAAGAATACATGCTAACCAGAATGCACTTTCAGGCATTAACACATTTTTCCCATGCCTTATATATGCTAACTAGACATGCACTTTTTAGGTAGAAAGAATTCATTGCAAATTGTCACAACCCCAAGTTTATGTTCCTTAGGCAAAACAGGATCTATTTGTAGGCAATCAAAAGTACAACAACAGGCAACTTGGGTGCTAACTAGACATGCACTTTTAGGTAGAAAGAATTCATTGCAAATTGTTACAACCCCAAGTTTATGTTCCTTAGGCAAAACAGGATCTATTTCTAGGCAATCAAAAGTACAGCAGCAGGCAACTTGGTTACTTTTTTCTCATGGTTGTCCTTTTTTGGTTTCTCGTTTTTTATTGCAGCCCGAAGGTAATTGACTACAATGGATATGATGTGTCGGTGAGGGAGCTTGCAAACTCTATGAAAAAGGAAGGATATGTCTTGACACATGTAATGGAAATTGGCATACTGTCCATAATGATGAATTTGCATGCAGACTCCAAGAAGGTTGTCATGCCCCTGAGGTTCTCGGTAAGAAAAAGGACTAGGAGTCATTATTACTTCATGTTCTGCATTTTTTTGTACTTGGTTCCTACTTGGTCATTTCTAACCACCTTGTCCCTTTTTGTGTTATAGACAAGGATGCTGCAGATGACTTTCCTCTCCAATGATATCAACAACCAAGAGATTATTTCCCGATTCAAGAAATCAAATCACCTGGACCGGAAAGACATGGTAAGTCCATGTTTCTCGAATTTCCACTATAGTACTCTTCTCCCATTCCTTTTTTCCACCCGCATGTGAATAGCAGAGTACTAGTTTTCAGGACATGCATGAAAGTTGCCAGAGTGCAGAATCACAATTAGCTTTTCCTCATAGCATGAGAAAACTTTTACATGCTTTCCATATCTCTTCAAGTTGCCTACAGACTATGTTCTTACCCTCAGCTTTTGTTTTCTGCACTTTTCCCCACAGATAATGTTTATTGTGTTAGAGAATATCGACAAGTCAAAGAAGGTTTCAGGCAACCATTATTGGGTCTTCAACGTGAATATAAGGGATCGAAGGTTCGAGGTGCTTGATTCATGGAGGACACTTCAGGACAAGACTCTAGATGTCTGCGCAAGGACTATGGTTGCTAGTTTTCGGGCTCTGTGGGAAGAGCACTATCCGAAGTCTCATATCTCATTAGATGACTTCACACTAAGAAACATTGATGTGCCAAAACAAACTAACAAGTAAGCATCAATTCCCAGACAAACTGCAAAACAAATTCCTAACAAATTCATACTTGTTTCATAGCTGACCTGAAACATTCTCTATAGATATGACTGCGGCATTTTTGCTCTCTCAATTGCAAATGGGTGGGAAGGAAGGAACGTTCCAAGTTTTACAGCAGAGGATGTTCAAAGTATCAGGAAGCAGTTGACAAACACGTGGGTTAACACCAAGCGCAACAAGGCTCCATGGGAAGCTGTATTGAAGTTAGCTTAGGTCAGTTATTTTCCATTCATGTTTTTTTACTGACTTTTTCTTTTTGCTTGCGTACAAACTGAAGTTTGCCAGCATTATTTTTACATGAATAATATTTTCATCATCGCCCTTTTTCCAGAAGTCATATGTAATTTTTTGAACATTCAAGGAGTTGCCTGAAACCATTCTGTAACTTGCAACAACACCAAACAGAATTTGCCTACCCTTTTCAATGGTGAAATGTAGTCATGGAACACCCATATTTTTTGAACAATCAAGGAGTTGCCTGAAACCATTCTGTAACTTGCAATAACACCAAAACAGAATTTGCCTACTTTTTTCCACGGTGAAATGTAGTCATGGAACACCCATATTTAACACCAATCTGTTTAACTATAGTACCAGGCAATCTAAACATAATAATCACGCAATCCATTGTACTAATATAGTTATCCAGAGCACTTTTGAACCTTACAGGCTTAAAAAGCAAGTTGTCTTTTTTGCATGAAAGACAGTAATTCAAATGAGGGTAAACATATCATCGGGCATCTAGTAATTGCTCATTTTTTTGTCTTTCATAATCGAAACTCCATCTGTGTTCCCGCATTCCTGTGGTGTTCATCACGCCAATCTTGTGGGGCACAATGCACTGTTGTGGTTGTAAGACCCACAGTAACTGCACTTGTTCTTCCTCTTCGGATGCAGCTCGAGTGCTGATTGCAACCTTTTCGACTTCGTTCTCCCTTTTGTAGTCGATTTTGGGGGGTCTCTAGGAACTCGGGTGTCAGGTGTAGTAGAACCACCTTTTCGACTTCGTTCTCCCTAGTACAAACCGTAGTGGGAGGCAACCACTAAGCAGTCTAAATGGTCAAGCACAAAATCTTGTTCTAGGGAATGGGATGCAATCAGCCACTGACATCCAGAGGGGCAAATTGTTTCATTATAAAGCATCACAACAGGCTGTACCATTATATGCAGGTCAGGAGAACATACCTCCAGTGTCAATCACAGGGGTTGGAGGGATGGAAGATGTCATCGGCGGCAACATTAAACCAAGTTCGGAAGCAAAGTTGCTAAAAGTTCAGGGCAAGTTGCCTGCTTTTATTCCTACAGTTGCCCAATCACCTCCCCATCCGCAGCTGAAGGATATCAAATTTAGTTATGCTAACAAGGCGGTCAGTCCAATGGAAATAAATGTGCTAGATGTCAGTGAGCTCTTGGCAAGGTGCGTTCCCCCATCTACCAACGATCTGCTAAGCAAGTCAGCAATTCATATTCCAGCAGAGATGGATGGACAACAGTTTCAGCATAGCAGAAGTGAAAGCTCAAATGTCTTTGTTAGTGAATACTGCCCAGCTCCAAGTTTTGATATTTTCAAATACGATTTTCCTACAGCACATGTAGATGATGGAGCAGATCGAGATGCCAGAGAAAATGCATTGGCTGACCATGAGTCATCGCAGTGCCAAGTAACCAAGGAGCCAGTCATTGAAATTATTGAAGATGAAAAAGTTGGTAATCTCGAAGGCATAGATGAAGGGTATGCACATGCAGAAGAACAGGCTATGAAGTGTGAGCATGAGTCCCTGCAGTATCAAGTACCCAAGGAGCCACTCATTGAAATAATTGATGACGATCATGTTGTGGATCTTGAAGGCATAGTTGGGAACATTTACCAGACACCTGAAAAAGTTACCCACAACCAAGTAGTAGTGGGATCAGGCAGTAATATTTATAGCAGCAGCAGCTCAGGAAAGATGGTCTCACAACAATTTGAGAGAAGGATTATCAAGCCACCTCCTTGCAAGAGGTCACCATTCTTGGACTATAATGAGAGGAAAGTGTACATATGCAAACCTGAAGTAAGCAGGCTGTATGCATCGGTTATTCTGCACGGGAGATTGAATGAAGAAGAATCACCAGATGTAGATACTAGGTATGAAATTTTTTATGAGGCATTTTTTACATGTTTTTTCTAGGCAATTAAAATGCACCATTCAGGAAATTCAGGCTGAATTCATAGGCAAACAGAAGTAAAACAAGCAGGCAAAAAATCACCCCATGAAGAATACATGCTAACCAGAATGCACTTTCAGGCATTAACACATTTTTCCCATGCCTTATATATGCTAACTAGACATGCACTTTTTAGGTAGAAAGAATTCATTGCAAATTGTCACAACCCCAAGTTTATGTTCCTTAGGCAAAACAGGATCTATTTGTAGGCAATCAAAAGTACAACAGCAGGCAACTTGGGTGCTAACAAGACATGCACTTTTAGGTAGAAAGAATTCATTGCAAATTGTTACAACCCCAAGTTTATGTTCCTTAGGCAAAACAGGATCTATTTCTAGGCAATCAAAAGTACAACAGCAGGCAACTTGGTTACTTTTTTCTCATGGTTGTCCTTTTTTGGTTTCTCGTTTTTTATTGCAGCCCGAAGGTAATTGACTACAATGGATATGATGTGTCGGTGAGGGAGCTTGCAAACTCTATGAAAAAGGAAGGATATGTCTTGACACATGTAATGGAAATTGGCATACTGTCCATAATGATGAATTTGCCTGCAAACTCCAAGAAGGTTGTCATGCCCCTGAGGTTCTCGGTAAGAAAAAGGACTAGGAGTCATTATTACTTCATGTTCTGCATTTTTTTGTACTTGGTTCCTACTTGGTCATTTCTAACCACCTTGTCCCTTTTTGTGTTATAGACAAGGATGCTGCAGATGACTTTCCTCTCCAATGATATCAACAGCCAAGAGATTATTTCCCGATTCAAGAAATCAAATCACCTGGACCGGAAAGACATGGTAAGTCCATGTTTCTCGAATTTCCACTATAGTACTCTTCTCCCATTCCTTTTTTCCACCCGCATGTGAATAGCAGAGTACTAGTTTTCAGGACATGCATGAAAGTTGCCAGAGTGCAGAATCACAATTAGCTTTTCCTCATAGCATGAGAAAACTTTTACATGCTTTCCATATCTCTTCAAGTTGCCTACAGACTATGTTCTTACCCTCAGCTTTTGTTTTCTGCACTTTTCCCCACAGATAATGTTTATTGTGTTAGAGAATATCGACAAGTCAAAGAAGGTTTCAGGCAACCATTATTGGGTCTTCAACGTGAATATAAGGGATCGAAGGTTCGAGGTGCTTGATTCATGGAGGACACTTCAG
This sequence comes from Triticum aestivum, assembly GCF_018294505.1. Taxonomy (NCBI): domain Eukaryota; kingdom Viridiplantae; phylum Streptophyta; class Magnoliopsida; order Poales; family Poaceae; genus Triticum; species Triticum aestivum. Next base: position 570,649,886 of record NC_057794.1, read on the forward strand.
GACAAGACTCTAGATGTCTGCGCAAGGACTATGGTTGCTAGTTTTCGGGCTCTGTGGGAAGAGCACTATCCGAAGTCTCATATCTCATTAGATGACTTCACACTAAGAAACATTGATGTGCCAAAACAAACTAACAAGTAAGCATCAATTCCCAGACAAACTGCAAAACAAATTCCTAACAAATTCATACTTGTTTCATAGCTGACCTGAAACATTCTCTATAGATATGACTGCGGCATTTTTGCTCTCTCAATTGCAAATGGGTGGGAAGGAAGGAACGTTCCAAGTTTTACAGCAGAGGATGTTCAAAGTATCAGGAAGCAGTTGACAAACACGTGGGTTAACACCAAGCGCAACAAGGCTCCATGGGAAGCTGTATTGAAGTTAGCTTAGGTCAGTTATTTTCCATTCATGTTTTTTTACTGACTTTTTCTTTTTGCTTGCGTACAAACTGAAGTTTGCCAGCATTATTTTTACATGAATAATATTTTCATCATCGCCCTTTTTCCAGAAGTCATATGTAATTTTTTGAACATTCAAGGAGTTGCCTGAAACCATTCTGTAACTTGCAACAACACCAAACAGAATTTGCCTACCCTTTTCAATGGTGAAATGTAGTCATGGAACACCCATATTTTTTGAACAATCAAGGAGTTGCCTGAAACCATTCTGTAACTTGCAATAACACCAAAACAGAATTTGCCTACTTTTTTCCACGGTGAAATGTAGTCATGGAACACCCATATTTAACACCAATCTGTTTAACTATAGTACCAGGCAATCTAAACATAATAATCACGCAATCCATTGTACTAATATAGTTATCCAGAGCACTTTTGAACCTTACAGGCTTAAAAAGCAAGTTGTCTTTTTTGCATGAAAGACAGTAATTCAAATGAGGGTAAACATATCATCGGGCATCTAGTAATTGCTCATTTTTTTGTCTTTCATAATCGAAACTCCATCTGTGTTCCCGCATTCCTGTGGTGTTCATCACGCCAATCTTGTGGGGCACAATGCACTATTGTGGTTGTAAGACCCACAGTAACTGCACTTGTTCTTCCTCTTCGGATGCAGCTCGAGTGCTGATTGCAACCTTTTCGACTTCGTTCTCCCTTTTGTAGTCGATTTTGGGGGGTCTCTAGGAACTCGGGTGTCAGGTGTAGTAGAACCACCTTTTCGACTTCGTTCTCCCTAGTACAAACCGTAGTGGGAGGCAACCACTAAGCAGTCTAAATGGTCAAGCACAAAATCTTGTTCTAGGGAATGGGATGCAATCAGCCACTGACATCCAGAGGGGCAAATTGTTTCATTATAAAGCATCACAACAGGCTGTACCATTATATGCAGGTCAGGAGAACATACCTCCAGTGTCAATCACAGGGGTTGGAGGGATGGAAGATGTCATCGGCGGCAACATTAAACCAAGTTCGGAAGCAAAGTTGCTAAAAGTTCAGGGCAAGTTGCCTGCTTTTATTCCTACAGTTGCCCAATCACCTCCCCATCCGCAGCTGAAGGATATCAAATTTAGTTATGCTAACAAGGCGGTCAGTCCAATGGAAATAAATGTGCTAGATGTCAGTGAGCTCTTGGCAAGGTGCGTTCCCCCATCTACCAACGATCTGCTAAGCAAGTCAGCAATTCATATTCCAGCAGAGATGGATGGACAACAGTTTCAGCATAGCAGAAGTGAAAGCTCAAATGTCTTTGTTAGTGAATACTGCCCAGCTCCAAGTTTTGATATTTTCAAATACGATTTTCCTACAACACATGTAGATGATGGAGCAGATCGAGATGCCAGAGAAAATGCATTGGCTGACCATGAGTCATCGCAGTGCCAAGTAACCAAGGAGCCAGTCATTGAAATTATTGAAGATGAAAAAGTTGGTAATCTCGAAGGCATAGATGAAGGGTATGCACATGCAGAAGAACAGGCTATGAAGTGTGAGCATGAGTCCCTGCAGTATCAAGTACCCAAGGAGCCACTCATTGAAATAATTGATGACGATCATGTTGTGGATCTTGAAGGCATAGTTGGGAACATTTACCAGACACCTGAAAAAGTTACCCACAACCAAGTAGTAGTGGGATCAGGCAGTAATATTTATAGCAGCAGCAGCTCAGGAAAGATGGTCTCACAACAATTTGAGAGAAGGATTATCAAGCCACCTCCTTGCAAGAGGTCACCATTCTTGGACTATAATGAGAGGAAAGTGTACATATGCAAACCTGAAGTAAGCAGGCTGTATGCATCGGTTATTCTGCACGGGAGATTGAATGAAGAAGAATCACCAGATGTAGATACTAGGTATGAAATTTTTTATGAGGCATTTTTTACATGTTTTTTCTAGGCAATTAAAATGCACCATTCAGGCAATTCAGGCTGAATTCATAGGCAAACAGAAGTAAAACAAGCAGGCAAAAAATCACCCCATGAAGAATACATGCTAACCAGAATGCACTTTCAGGCATTAACACATTTTTCCCATGCCTTATATATGCTAACTAGACATGCACTTTTTAGGTAGAAAGAATTCATTGCAAATTGTCACAACCCCAAGTTTATGTTCCTTAGGCAAAACAGGATCTATTTGTAGGCAATCAAAAGTACAACAGCAGGCAACTTGGGTGCTAACAAGACATGCACTTTTAGGTAGAAAGAATTCATTGCAAATTGTTACAACCCCAAGTTTATGTTCCTTAGGCAAAACAGGATCTATTTCTAGGCAATCAAAAGTACAACAGCAGGCAACTTGGTTACTTTTTTCTCATGGTTGTCCTTTTTTGGTTTCTCGTTTTTTATTGCAGCCCGAAGGTAATTGACTACAATGGATATGATGTGTCGGTGAGGGAGCTTGCAAACTCTATGAAAAAGGAAGGATATGTCTTGACACATGTAATGGAAATTGGCATACTGTCCATAATGATGAATTTGCCTGCAAACTCCAAGAAGGTTGTCATGCCCCTGAGGTTCTCGGTAAGAAAAAGGACTAGGAGTCATTATTACTTCATGTTCTGCATTTTTTTGTACTTGGTTCCTACTTGGTCATTTCTAACCACCTTGTCCCTTTTTGTGTTATAGACAAGGATGCTGCAGATGACTTTCCTCTCCAATGATATCAACAGCCAAGAGATTATTTCCCGATTCAAGAAATCAAATCACCTGGACCGGAAAGACATGGTAAGTCCATGTTTCTCGAATTTCCACTATAGTACTCTTCTCCCATTCCTTTTTTCCACCCGCATGTGAATAGCAGAGTACTAGTTTTCAGGACATGCATGAAAGTTGCCAGAGTGCAGAATCACAATTAGCTTTTCCTCATAGCATGAGAAAACTTTTACATGCTTTCCATATCTCTTCAAGTTGCCTACAGACTATGTTCTTACCCTCAGCTTTTGTTTTCTGCACTTTTCCCCACAGATAATGTTTATTGTGTTAGAGAATATCGACAAGTCAAAGAAGGTTTCAGGCAACCATTATTGGGTCTTCAACGTGAATATAAGGGATCGAAGGTTCGAGGTGCTTGATTCATGGAGGACACTTCAGGACAAGACTCTAGATGTCTGCGCAAGGACTATGGTTGCTAGTTTTCGGGCTCTGTGGGAAGAGCACTATCCGAAGTCTCATATCTCATTAGATGACTTCACACTAAGAAACATTGATGTGCCAAAACAAACTAACAAGTAAGCATCAATTCCCAGACAAACTGCAAAACAAATTCCTAACAAATTCATACTTGTTTCATAGCTGACCTGAAACATTCTCTATAGATATGACTGCGGCATTTTTGCTCTCTCAATTGCAAATGGGTGGGAAGGAAGGAACGTTCCAAGTTTTACAGCAGAGGATGTTCAAAGTATCAGGAAGCAGTTGACAAACACGTGGGTTAACACCAAGCGCAACAAGGCTCCATGGGAAGCTGTATTGAAGTTAGCTTAGGTCAGTTATTTTCCATTCATGTTTTTTTACTGACTTTTTCTTTTTGCTTGCGTACAAACTGAAGTTTGCCAGCATTATTTTTACATGAATAATATTTTCATCATCGCCCTTTTTCCAGAAGTCATATGTAATTTTTTGAACATTCAAGGAGTTGCCTGAAACCATTCTGTAACTTGCAACAACACCAAACAGAATTTGCCTACCCTTTTCAATGGTGAAATGTAGTCATGGAACACCCATATTTTTTGAACAATCAAGGAGTTGCCTGAAACCATTCTGTAACTTGCAATAACACCAAAACAGAATTTGCCTACTTTTTTCCACGGTGAAATGTAGTCATGGAACACCCATATTTAACACCAATCTGTTTAACTATAGTACCAGGCAATCTAAACATAATAATCACGCAATCCATTGTACTAATATAGTTATCCAGAGCACTTTTGAACCTTACAGGCTTAAAAAGCAAGTTGTCTTTTTTGCATGAAAGACAGTAATTCAAATGAGGGTAAACATATCATCGGGCATCTAGTAATTGCTCATTTTTTTGTCTTTCATAATCGAAACTCCATCTGTGTTCCCGCATTCCTGTGGTGTTCATCACGCCAATCTTGTGGGGCACAATGCACTGTTGTGGTTGTAAGACCCACAGTAACTGCACTTGTTCTTCCTCTTCGGATGCAGCTCGAGTGCTGATTGCAACCTTTTCGACTTCGTTCTCCCTTTTGTAGTCGATTTTGGGGGGTCTCTAGGAACTCGGGTGTCAGGTGTAGTAGAACCACCTTTTCGACTTCGTTCTCCCTAGTACAAACCGTAGTGGGAGGCAACCACTAAGCAGTCTAAATGGTCAAGCACAAAATCTTGTTCTAGGGAATGGGATGCAATCAGCCACTGACATCCAGAGGGGCAAATTGTTTCATTATAAAGCATCACAACAGGCTGTACCATTATATGCAGGTCAGGAGAACATACCTCCAGTGTCAATCACAGGGGTTGGAGGGATGGAAGATGTCATCGGCGGCAACATTAAACCAAGTTCGGAAGCAAAGTTGCTAAAAGTTCAGGGCAAGTTGCCTGCTTTTATTCCTACAGTTGCCCAATCACCTCCCCATCCGCAGCTGAAGGATATCAAATTTAGTTATGCTAACAAGGCGGTCAGTCCAATGGAAATAAATGTGCTAGATGTCAGTGAGCTCTTGGCAAGGTGCGTTCCCCCATCTACCAACAATCTGCTAAGCAAGTCAGCAATTCATATTCCAGCAGAGATGGATGGACAACAGTTTCAGCATAGCAGAAGTGAAAGCTCAAATGTCTTTGTTAGTGAATACTGCCCAGCTCCAAGTTTTGATATTTTCAAATACGATTTTCCTACAGCACATGTAGATGATGGAGCAGATCGAGATGCCAGAGAAAATGCATTGGCTGACCATGAGTCATCGCAGTGCCAAGTAACCAAGGAGCCAGTCATTGAAATTATTGAAGATGAAAAAGTTGGTAATCTCGAAGGCATAGATGAAGGGTATGCACATGCAGAAGAACAGGCTATGAAGTGTGAGCATGAGTCCCTGCAGTATCAAGTACCCAAGGAGCCACTCATTGAAATAATTGATGACGATCATGTTGTGGATCTTGAAGGCATAGTTGGGAACATTTACCAGACACCTGAAAAAGTTACCCACAACCAAGTAGTAGTGGGATCAGGCAGTAATATTTATAGCAGCAGCAGCTCAGGAAAGATGGTCTCACAACAATTTGAGAGAAGGATTATCAAGCCACCTCCTTGCAAGAGGTCACCATTCTTGGACTATAATGAGAGGAAAGTGTACATATGCAAACCTGAAGTAAGCAGGCTGTATGCATCGGTTATTCTGCACGGGAGATTGAATGAAGAAGAATCACCAGATGTAGATACTAGGTATGAAATTTTTTATGAGGCATTTTTTACATGTTTTTTCTAGGCAATTAAAATGCACCATTCAGGCAATTCAGGCTGAATTCATAGGCAAACAGAAGTAAAACAAGCAGGCAAAAAATCACCCCATGAAGAATACATGCTAACCAGAATGCACTTTCAGGCATTAACACATTTTTCCCATGCCTTATATATGCTAACTAGACATGCACTTTTTAGGTAGAAAGAATTCATTGCAAATTGTCACAACCCCAAGTTTATGTTCCTTAGGCAAAACAGGATCTATTTGTAGGCAATCAAAAGTACAACAGCAGGCAACTTGGGTGCTAACTAGACATGCACTTTTAGGTAGAAAGAATTCATTGCAAATTGTTACAACCCCAAGTTTATGTTCCTTAGGCAAAACAGGATCTATTTCTAGGCAATCAAAAGTACAACAGCAGGCAACTTGGTTACTTTTTTCTCATGGTTGTCCTTTTTTGGTTTCTCGTTTTTTATTGCAGCCCGAAGGTAATTGACTACAATGGATATGATGTGTCGGTGAGGGAGCTTGCAAACTCTATGAAAAAGGAAGGATATGTCTTGACACATGTAATGGAAATTGGCATACTGTCCATAATGATGAATTTGCCTGCAAACTCCAAGAAGGTTGTCATGCCCCTGAGGTTCTCGGTAAGAAAAAGGACTAGGAGTCATTATTACTTCATGTTCTGCATTTTTTTGTACTTGGTTCCTACTTGGTCATTTCTAACCACCTTGTCCCTTTTTGTGTTATAGACAAGGATGCTGCAGATGACTTTCCTCTCCAATGATATCAACAGCCAAGAGATTATTTCCCGATTCAAGAAATCAAATCACCTGGACCGGAAAGACATGGTAAGTCCATGTTTCTCGAATTTCCACTATAGTACTCTTCTCCCATTCCTTTTTTCCACCCGCATGTGAATAGCAGAGTACTAGTTTTCAGGACATGCATGAAAGTTGCCAGAGTGCAGAATCACAATTAGCTTTTCCTCATAGCATGAGAAAACTTTTACATGCTTTCCATATCTCTTCAAGTTGCCTACAGACTATGTTCTTACCCTCAGCTTTTGTTTTCTGCACTTTTCCCCACAGATAATGTTTATTGTGTTAGAGAATATCGACAAGTCAAAGAAGGTTTCAGGCAACCATTATTGGGTCTTCAACGTGAATATAAGGGATCGAAGGTTCGAGGTGCTTGATTCATGGAGGACACTTCAGGACAAGACTCTAGATGTCTGCGCAAGGACTATGGTTGCTAGTTTTCGGGCTCTGTGGGAAGAGCACTATCCGAAGTCTCATATCTCATTAGATGACTTCACACTAAGAAACATTGATGTGCCAAAACAAACTAACAAGTAAGCATCAATTCCCAGACAAACTGCAAAACAAATTCCTAACAAATTCATACTTGTTTCATAGCTGACCTGAAACATTCTCTATAGATATGACTGCGGCATTTTTGCTCTCTCAATTGCAAATGGGTGGGAAGGAAGGAACGTTCCAAGTTTTACAGCAGAGGATGTTCAAAGTATCAGGAAGCAGTTGACAAACACGTGGGTTAACACCAAGCGCAACAAGGCTCCATGGGAAGCTGTATTGAAGTTAGCTTAGGTCAGTTATTTTCCATTCATGTTTTTTTACTGACTTTTTCTTTTTGCTTGCGTACAAACTGAAGTTTGCCAGCATTATTTTTACATGAATAATATTTTCATCATCGCCCTTTTTCCAGAAGTCATATGTAATTTTTTGAACATTCAAGGAGTTGCCTGAAACCATTCTGTAACTTGCAACAACACCAAACAGAATTTGCCTACCCTTTTCAATGGTGAAATGTAGTCATGGAACACCCATATTTTTTGAACAATCAAGGAGTTGCCTGAAACCATTCTGTAACTTGCAATAACACCAAAACAGAATTTGCCTACTTTTTTCCACGGTGAAATGTAGTCATGGAACACCCATATTTAACACCAATCTGTTTAACTATAGTACCAGGCAATCTAAACATAATAATCACGCAATCCATTGTACTAATATAGTTATCCAGAGCACTTTTGAACCTTACAGGCTTAAAAAGCAAGTTGTCTTTTTTGCATGAAAGACAGTAATTCAAATGAGGGTAAACATATCATCGGGCATCTAGTAATTGCTCATTTTTTTGTCTTTCATAATCGAAACTCCATCTGTGTTCCCGCATTCCTGTGGTGTTCATCACGCCAATCTTGTGGGGCACAATGCACTGTTGTGGTTGTAAGACCCACAGTAACTGCACTTGTTCTTCCTCTTCGGATGCAGCTCGAGTGCTGATTGCAACCTTTTCGACTTCGTTCTCCCTTTTGTAGTCGATTTTGGGGGGTCTCTAGGAACTCGGGTGTCAGGTGTAGTAGAACCACCTTTTCGACTTCGTTCTCCCTAGTACAAACCGTAGTGGGAGGCAACCACTAAGCAGTCTAAATGGTCAAGCACAAAATCTTGTTCTAGGGAATGGGATGCAATCAGCCACTGACATCCAGAGGGGCAAATTGTTTCATTATAAAGCATCACAACAGGCTGTACCATTATATGCAGGTCAGGAGAACATACCTCCAGTGTCAATCACAGGGGTTGGAGGGATGGAAGATGTCATCGGCGGCAACATTAAACCAAGTTCGGAAGCAAAGTTGCTAAAAGTTCAGGGCAAGTTGCCTGCTTTTATTCCTACAGTTGCCCAATCACCTCCCCATCCGCAGCTGAAGGATATCAAATTTAGTTATGCTAACAAGGCGGTCAGTCCAATGGAAATAAATGTGCTAGATGTCAGTGAGCTCTTGGCAAGGTGCGTTCCCCCATCTACCAACGATCTGCTAAGCAAGTCAGCAATTCATATTCCAGCAGAGATGGATGGACAACAGTTTCAGCATAGCAGAAGTGAAAGCTCAAATGTCTTTGTTAGTGAATACTGCCCAGCTCCAAGTTTTGATATTTTCAAATACGATTTTCCTACAACACATGTAGATGATGGAGCAGATCGAGATGCCAGAGAAAATGCATTGGCTGACCATGAGTCATCGCAGTGCCAAGTAACCAAGGAGCCAGTCATTGAAATTATTGAAGATGAAAAAGTTGGTAATCTCGAAGGCATAGATGAAGGGTATGCACATGCAGAAGAACAGGCTATGAAGTGTGAGCATGAGTCCCTGCAGTATCAAGTACCCAAGGAGCCACTCATTGAAATAATTGATGACGATCATGTTGTGGATCTTGAAGGCATAGTTGGGAACATTTACCAGACACCTGAAAAAGTTACCCACAACCAAGTAGTAGTGGGATCAGGCAGTAATATTTATAGCAGCAGCAGCTCAGGAAAGATGGTCTCACAACAATTTGAGAGAAGGATTATCAAGCCACCTCCTTGCAAGAGGTCACCATTCTTGGACTATAATGAGAGGAAAGTGTACATATGCAAACCTGAAGTAAGCAGGCTGTATGCATCGGTTATTCTGCACGGGAGATTGAATGAAGAAGAATCACCAGATGTAGATACTAGGTATGAAATTTTTTATGAGGCATTTTTTACATGTTTTTTCTAGGCAATTAAAATGCACCATTCAGGCAATTCAGGCTGAATTCATAGGCAAACAGAAGTAAAACAAGCAGGCAAAAAATCACCCCATGAAGAATACATGCTAACCAGAATGCACTTTCAGGCATTAACACATTTTTCCCATGCCTTATATATGCTAACTAGACATGCACTTTTTAGGTAGAAAGAATTCATTGCAAATTGTCACAACCCCAAGTTTATGTTCCTTAGGCAAAACAGGATCTATTTGTAGGCAATCAAAAGTACAACAGCAGGCAACTTGGGTGCTAACTAGACATGCACTTTTAGGTAGAAAGAATTCATTGCAAATTGTTACAACCCCAAGTTTATGTTCCTTAGGCAAAACAGGATCTATTTCTAGGCAATCAAAAGTACAACAGCAGGCAACTTGGTTACTTTTTTCTCATGGTTGTCCTTTTTTGGTTTCTCGTTTTTTATTGCAGCCCGAAGGTAATTGACTACAATGGATATGATGTGTCGGTGAGGGAGCTTGCAAACTCTATGAAAAAGGAAGGATATGTCTTGACACATGTAATGGAAATTGGCATACTGTCCATAATGATGAATTTGCCTGCAAACTCCAAGAAGGTTGTCATGCCCCTGAGGTTCTCGGTAAGAAAAAGGACTAGGAGTCATTATTACTTCATGTTCTGCATTTTTTTGTACTTGGTTCCTACTTGGTCATTTCTAACCACCTTGTCCCTTTTTGTGTTATAGACAAGGATGCTGCAGATGACTTTCCTCTCCAATGATATCAACAGCCAAGAGATTATTTCCCGATTCAAGAAATCAAATCACCTGGACCGGAAAGACATGGTAAGTCCATGTTTCTCGAATTTCCACTATAGTACTCTTCTCCCATTCCTTTTTTCCACCCGCATGTGAATAGCAGAGTACTAGTTTTCAGGACATGCATGAAAGTTGCCAGAGTGCAGAATCACAATTAGCTTTTCCTCATAGCATGAGAAAACTTTTACATGCTTTCCATATCTCTTCAAGTTGCCTACAGACTATGTTCTTACCCTCAGCTTTTGTTTTCTGCACTTTTCCCCACAGATAATGTTTATTGTGTTAGAGAATATCGACAAGTCAAAGAAGGTTTCAGGCAACCATTATTGGGTCTTCAACGTGAATATAAGGGATCGAAGGTTCGAGGTGCTTGATTCATGGAGGACACTTCAGGACAAGACTCTAGATGTCTGCGCAAGGACTATGGTTGCTAGTTTTCGGGCTCTGTGGGAAGAGCACTATCCGAAGTCTCATATCTCATTAGATGACTTCACACTAAGAAACATTGATGTGCCAAAACAAACTAACAAGTAAGCATCAATTCCCAGACAAACTGCAAAACAAATTCCTAACAAATTCATACTTGTTTCATAGCTGACCTGAAACATTCTCTATAGATATGACTGCGGCATTTTTGCTCTCTCAATTGCAAATGGGTGGGAAGGAAGGAACGTTCCAAGTTTTACAGCAGAGGATGTTCAAAGTATCAGGAAGCAGTTGACAAACACGTGGGTTAACACCAAGCGCAACAAGGCTCCATGGGAAGCTGTATTGAAGTTAGCTTAGGTCAGTTATTTTCCATTCATGTTTTTTTACTGACTTTTTCTTTTTGCTTGCGTACAAACTGAAGTTTGCCAGCATTATTTTTACATGAATAATATTTTCATCATCGCCCTTTTTCCAGAAGTCATATGTAATTTTTTGAACATTCAAGGAGTTGCCTGAAACCATTCTGTAACTTGCAACAACACCAAACAGAATTTGCCTACCCTTTTCAATGGTGAAATGTAGTCATGGAACACCCATATTTTTTGAACAATCAAGGAGTTGCCTGAAACCATTCTGTAACTTGCAATAACACCAAAACAGAATTTGCCTACTTTTTTCCACGGTGAAATGTAGTCATGGAACACCCATATTTAACACCAATCTGTTTAACTATAGTACCAGGCAATCTAAACATAATAATCACGCAATCCATTGTACTAATATAGTTATCCAGAGCACTTTTGAACCTTACAGGCTTAAAAAGCAAGTTGTCTTTTTTGCATGAAAGACAGTAATTCAAATGAGGGTAAACATATCATCGGGCATCTAGTAATTGCTCATTTTTTTGTCTTTCATAATCGAAACTCCATCTGTGTTCCCGCATTCCTGTGGTGTTCATCACGCCAATCTTGTGGGGCACAATGCACTGTTGTGGTTGTAAGACCCACAGTAACTGCACTTGTTCTTCCTCTTCGGATGCAGCTCGAGTGCTGATTGCAACCTTTTCGACTTCGTTCTCCCTTTTGTAGTCGATTTTGGGGGGTCTCTAGGAACTCGGGTGTCAGGTGTAGTAGAACCACCTTGCGCTGCTGCAAGAGCTGCACGTAGGGATTCCATGTTGAGTGGTTGGCGTGCATGTCCACCAGGAGGTTGCGCCAAAGAAGATGAGACTGGGGCAACATGTGCTTGTTGCACAGTAGTAGAAGTTATATACAGCCCAGAAGCACAAGCAATTGTTGCAGAATCTGTAGGGAATGCTGCAAGGCCAACATTTTTAAGACGACTCATGTCTGCTCGTGTAGTAACCATGGATGGTGGTGCATCCCCCCTAAGTGGTAGTGCAGGCCAGTAGGTTGTTTGGGGAGCCCTCATCGTTGTTGGTTCAGGCTCTATGGTTAGTGTTCCAGGTCTGAACAGTTGTCGCGGAGCCCCCCCTCAGTTTTTGGCCAGGCCCACTGTTTAGGGTCGGAGTCGCCAACAGTTGTGGTGCAGGCCCCCTGGTTTGTGGCGCAGATCCCATACTCTGAGGTACAAATCCTAATTGTTGCCTTGCAGCGAACGAGCTTGGCACCGCAGACCCCTTGTGCACTGGCGCACCCCCAACTGCTGTGTGTGGATGCACACCCTGCCCCATACTGTTTGTAGGTAGTGATGTTGCATTTTTTGGCTGTTGGGCAGAAATAGTTTGACGCTGCCTAGCACTAGCAGGGGCATGCGCAGCTTGTGGTGGTGCGTTGCCACTACTCGCTGAAGCATTTGTCATTGGTGGCACAGGACCACCAGCTGATGGCGGTGGCCCACCAGTCGGTCCACTGGGAGGGGCTGCTGTTTTCTTTTTCCTTGACAGGCTGAGATTCTTTATTTCGTGACGCGCTCCACGCATATGCTTCTTTACAATATTTGTCGCAGCATCCGATGCACTAGCAACCTTAGCAAGTCCACCAAAGTCCATCATCAAGTTTGCATGACGGAGTTCTTTCTTCGATTGTTCCGGCAACTCATCAGGCTTATCCTCAACAGCAGGCGGTGCATCCGTGATTGCTAGAGGTGTCCATCTTCTTTTGATGTACTGCGTTGGGATTTCATCAACCCCAAGATGGTTGAAAACCTTCAATATATGGTATCAAAGCATCCCATCCCTATGAAACTTGCAACACTCACATCTGTAGTCTCCACACTAGTTTCAACAGTCACAAAATAGCTCCTAGAACCATACTTAGCAACCCATTCTTGATTGGGGTAAAGCTCATACAAGTTTTCACCATGGGGTCGCACGTTGTACCTTGTAGTCAACTGAAATTCATCGCGGAATTTCTCGTACAAGTCTCTAGTGTATGAATTGTAGGCTTGCTTTTCAATTGGGTAAGATGACCACATTTCACTTTGCAAATGTCCTGTCCTGTAATCCTTCGCACCCTCTCGAACTAGTATGTGTGTTTGGATTTTCTGATATTGCTTCACGAAGTTCAAGATGGACTTGTGTGGGTTCACATAACGCTTAAGGACAGCGTTGAACCCCTCACTGCGTTGTGTTGACTGCAAGAAAGGGAAGAATTGATGCTTGAAGTAACAGGGCACCCATGTTTCTCGGTACTTGTATAGATTCTCAAAGTGGGAGTCAGTCATAGCCTCATACTTCATCATCAGCTCACACCAACCTGCCTCAAACTCTTGTGGTGTAAAGCTAAAGTCAACACAATTGTTGAAATCTTTAGACAAGCCAGGGTTTCGTCCCAACAATGGCCCAAGCTTCTCTTGTGCTTTCTTCATAATATGCCAGCGACAACAGCGATGCACACTTGTAGGGAAGATTTTCTTAATTGACTGCGCCATTGCAATGTCCTGGTCGGTTATGATGTTGGTTGGCGCTACTCCATGCATTGCTTCAAGGAAGGTTTCGAATAGCCAATCAAAACTAGAAGCCAACTCTTGCCTAACGAAACCACAGCCCAACATAAATGATTGCCCATGTCTATTAATTCCAATAAACAGCGCAAAGGGCATGTTGTACATGTTAGTCATGTATGTTGTGTCAAAGGAGATGCAATCATGATAAGCTTCCACGTATGCCTTCCTTGCTGCACCATCGACCCAGAAAATATTCTCCACTCTGTCTTCTTCATCATACTTTATCTTGTAAAAAAAGTCTGGATCTTCTCTTTGCTGATCTTTGAAATATGCTACTGTCTCTATCATGTCGCCTTCTCTTGTAGCATCCTTGTTCAAGACCGTCTTCAGGTTTGTAATGTGCTTAGTTCCATAAGGCACAATTAGCTCTGTCCCATAGAAGTCTGACATGATGTGCATCATGCGCCCTGCATTCAATGGAGTCAAAATGAAGTCAAAATGGTGGTCAAACCCTTGTTACCTAAGAACAGTACAAAAAAACAATTTTGATTTCTTTCACCAACTAACACAACTAAGAACAGTCAACTCAGGTGGATATTTTAGGCATTTTCATCCTAATGTACAAGCAACTAACACAACAAACATGCAGGTAGGCAGGTAGAAGAAATAGAAGAACAAGCTTCATAAAACCAGTCAGACAAACTTATTTTTGGGCTGTGGTTTGTACTAACATGCATTTGCACAAAAGGCAGGTAGGCAGGTAGTAAATATACATTGAGCAACTAACAGACAATTTATAGGCAAGTCCATCTACCACATTTCACAACAAAGACAAGACAACAGAGGCACGACCCATCGCATTTGTTTTCTGATCAAGAGCAGGCAAATAATACTTAAAAACAAGGCAAGTTTTAATGGGTAGCAGACCTTTTTTCATAAAAAACAAGCATGTTTGTGTGCTTAGTCTGGCAAATCACACACATGCTGCAAGCAAGATGGATACAATACTTGGGCAAGTCTGGGCAGTTAAATTTGTCGGAGAGAAGGGTAATATGGTTATAGACCTGTTGTCAAGTTGCAGTTATGTAGGTGGGTAAGGAATGCCTTTTCTTCTGGTGGGATACCTTGGTGCGATCTCAAGTACTTAGTCAAACTTGGTTTGTCAACTAGTGGATGGTTGTGCTCGCCAACAAAATATATCACTTCCCATCTGCCATCTATCAGTTTGACAACCATCTTAGCTTTGCAACCAGTTTGCACTATTTTATCTCTCTTCCGCTTCTTGCTCCTCTTTTTGGTTTTATTATCATCATCAAGAAAGACAATATCCTCGTCTTCATCATCATCTTTTGTTTGCTCAACGATATCATCCAACACATGAATTTTTTCTGCCCCTCCATCATCAGCTTCAGGCTTGCGAAACTTGTTGCAAACAAACTGTTGTTTTATCAACACTCCAGTTTTCATAGCCTTCCTTGAAGTATTCATTTTGATTGAAAAACCAATCTGCAAGGCATATGCATTGTAGTGCTCTTTTGCGCCTTCCAAAGTGTCAAACCTCATGCCCACATGAGGCTCATTCGGTTGTGACCAAGCCTCTTCATCATTTTCAGCACCAAAGCCTGTCAAACCATTACCAATAGTCACACTTGTATCACCCGCGGCATCCGTGCCATCAAGGGTATGGCCATCAGTCTCAGATTCTTGCGCTGCAGGTGCTTGCTCATCTGTCTCCACTGTTTTTGCCACAGGAGCTGTGGCATTTTGCACTATATGAGGAGTAGGAGAATCACCGGTTAACTCAGGATTTTGAGCAGCCTGTTGTGTAGAGTTCACTGGATCACCAATATCCATATCATCTGGTTCCTCATTTAGGTCAATCATCTTTTTTACAGCCTGTGCAACATTTAAACCAGAAAAACCAAAGCTAGTTAGTTTGATGTCAAGCAAGTAAGAAACTAAACCCAGGCAATCACAACTGAATGATAAGATAGCATTTTTTGTTGTTGTAAGAATGACTTCAACACAGAACATTTTTTGTTGTTGCTGAAAATCACAAACTGAATGATAAGACAACATCTTCTTTTGAGCATCTGTTTTTTGATTGTATCATAATTTTTACTAACCTTTTATCATTTTAAAATGCAGGCAACTCATACATATGCATGGTTTTCAAGGATCTCAAGGGGGAAGCAAGCTAGATGCCAGAGAATAGACATTTTTTTGGAGTGTTTTCAGCATGGATTTCACACCAAAAAAGAGAGAGAGCAGCAGCATGTTTTGTGTCAGAATATCCGCCTTCTGTTCGCCAGTTTGATGAACTCCACTGCCATCTTCCCCATCTCAACGCAATCACGAATGCAATGATAGTGGAGATCAACAAGAGCATGTTTGGCAGCCTTCTACTCCTCTAAATTCTCAACTCCACTCCTTGCTTCTCAACTCCTAACTCTACCTGCACATTTTATAATTTGGCAAAACGTTCGGCCCCCAACTCCAGCTCCTCGACGCGTGCAGCCGTGCACATGGAGAAAAGGAATCAGGATCGAACGAATGAGGACAAGAGATTAGTGGGGTTCTGTTCCTGTTTTATCTCCCGAACCGGTAAGTAATGGCATTGGTTGGTAAAATACACTCAACTCCTGGGCCAATTTGCTACGAGGCACGAGACGGAGCACCGGGAGCACCACTTTCGCGACTCCGACAATTTGTACTACGAGCCGCTCCTCTCTGGATTATTTAATCTGCAGAGTTGACGCGTTCGTTGCCGCTCCGCCAGCTTCAAAAGCGGAGTTGAGGAGCGGAGGACTCCCGAACATGCTCTAAGTAACTATAAATGCAATTTCAAATGTGTGAAAGAAATGAATCCTGTAAAACGAGCATAGGTCACCGGCTAAACAGCAGAAACAAGGTTGCAAATTATGACTGGGTATTTCAGTTTGAAATAGTGATCTTAATGACTTGCTGACAAAGTTATATGACTTGCATGCAAAGAAACAAAAATTCATACTACATACTTCTAGACAAAAAACTATTCTAAACAAAGTTGAATGACTTTCATAAAAGCAAGTGGTTCATACAAAGATATATTAGCTGCAGCCTGTAGTGCTACCAGTTTACATAGGACGTGAATCAGGAGAGAAACAACCAGTACCAACTGAACTTAACACATACTGTACGTACTAGTAATATTCAAACGTCTTGTACATCTGTGAGTTTGGATTTGAATCTTGACCTTTGGGACCGCTTCATGAATCCTGATTTGCTTCAAACATGGGTAAGAAAAGCATTGCATTGCTGAATGAAGTAAATCAGTTTGCAGTTCATCACAATGGTGAGATAACATTACTACATTAGACAGACAAACAAGGGCACCAGAAAGGCTATATATCTAAAACATAATTGATCTAGAACATCTATAGCAACCGTCCACAGGGCCTATCACAGTTGTACGTCTTGTACATCTGTGAGTTTGGATTTGAATCTTGACCTTTGGGACCGCTTCATGAATCCTGATTTGCTTCAAACATGGGTAAGAAAAGCATTGCATTGCTGAATGAAGTAAATCAGTTTGCAGTTCATCACAATGGTGAGATAACATTACTACATTAGACAGACAAACAAGGGCACCAGAAAGGCTATATATCTAAAACATAATTGATCTAGAACATCTATAGCAACCGTCCACAGGGCCTATCAAAAGGGTCCGCCACCGAAAAATCATGGGTATGCCTATGGTGTTTGAAATCTTGTCGTACATCCCTCTTTAGTTCAATTTGTGCATCTTGAGAAGCTCTATTCTCCACCTGTAGCTCTTCATGTAGATACTGCATCCGTTTGTCATTGCCGTGGCCGAGGACTCCGATTTCCATTTCCTCCAGCACTTTGGCATTCAAAATAAAGAACTTGGCAAAATTAATTATTGCCCTCTTGATACCATCATAATTCTTCAACACCACCTTTTTTAGATTGAGTTCAAGGCATTCAATTGGATCAAGTGGGTCATGCTCCCGCACATTGTTAATATCCTTTTCTAGATGCAACTGCGGATAGAAAGAAGAATCCCTTTCTGGATGTGACTGCAGATAGACAAAAGAAACCCCGATATAAAGGCAGTTGTTAAAAAATTAGGAACAAAAATAGTACTAGCACTATAACACAAGCTACTGCTGAGTTTGACATTAGATATGAATACTCTCAACAATGACATACAACTTCTCCAAGCAAGGGAAGCACTTGAGGAAGTTAACAACCGAGTCCAGATTAGGACCAATAGTGTCAAGAAGTAAAATCTTAACTGTGTGCATTTTGGTTATCAAGCTGACAGCAACCATTTTCTGAAGAAAAGGACAACAAGTGTGATATGAGAATAATAATACCATGCATACAGAAAGCGGCGAATGGCCCGACCGTTTGTGCTTGCAGCTAACCTGAAAAACGGTGGTTCCAATGCGGAGTGTGGATATGCCTCCAGATAACAAACCAAGTATCTTCAGTTTAGGTGCCTGGATTATGCGGATGGTCGCTGGACCACCGTCTGGATCAAGTGGTACCAACCTCTCAAGGGAAGGGGCGTCCTCAATGACCAGCTCCTGAAAAGTGATGACACTTCTCCAACGGCCGTAGAAGCTCATGCTCCTGATAGTCGGCGAGTTGATGCAAAGGCGACCACATTCCATGTTGTGGAGTGAAACGCTTTGCAAAACAGAGCACCTGGAGATGAAGGTTTTGAAAGAGTCCTCCGAGATACCGACATCGTACATGATAAGCTCCTTGAGGTGCGGAAAACTCGGTGGCACACCCAGGTCCGGAAATCGACACTGGCTGAGGCTGAGCAGGCAAAGCGTGGGCGCGAAGCGGATCAGAGCGCGCGACGGCAGCAGCACGTAGCGGCTCGATTTGTTGACGACCTCGAGGTCCTGAAGGCCGGAGAGTGGCCTGGAGCGGAACCAGCCGTCGACAACGCCCGGGATGTTGGGCCAGTATACGAGGTGGAGCGCAAAGCGTCGGGTCGGGCCTGGGTGGTCGGCGAGGATCTTGGAGACGAAGGCGATGCGCTTGTGCATGCACTCATGGGTGGCACAACAGAGGGTGCACTCCTCCCCACGGAGGGCGAAGTCAGCGCCGAGGTTGAGCGGCGCATTGGACGAGAGCCAGAGGGGACGCCACCGGCGCCAGAGGACCTGCGTGCGCGCGCCGTCCCTGGTGGGGAGGAGGGAGATGATGGTGCCGAGCACGTCGTCGGGGAGGCGGCTGATGAGGTCTAGGTCATCGAGGCCTACATGCTCCTCGCCGCCGCCATCTCCAGGTGGTACTTGCTGGTCGCCGGCTCCAACGGATGTAGGGCTCTTGGGGGCTACCTCCTCCATGGCCGTGGTGGAGTTGCCCTTGTGTCAAGGGTGATCCAGGGCGGGAGGCGGCCTTGAGAAGCGTCCTTTTTTTTGAGGGGAAATATTGCCGCATTTATTTAATCAAACACATTCGGAATGTCATCCGAGATTACATCAAGCACACACTCGGGGGTGACCCCCACCCAAACCTTGCAAAGTTCATCTCCTACTCCTATTTTTGCTAATTTATGAGCGGCAACATTTGCATTACGACGAACCCAAGTGACTTTGGAGCTAGGAAACGAAGATAGCAACGCCTTAAGCTCTTGAATCAATGGGCCAGCAGCTGACATCTCCTTGTGCTGACTGTTGAGCATCTTAACTACACTTTGCGAGTCCATCTCCACATGTATCTTGTCTACTTGTATTTCCTGCGCCAAAACAAGTCCTCTCTTGCATGCAAGAATCTCTAGCATCTCTGGATCGATTATACCTTGGACCAGATGGCACAGCCCTGCACAAAAGGCTCCCTGCTCATCCCTTATCACAGCTCCAACGCCTCCTTTTCTCCCTGCCCTAGCTACCGCCCCGTCTGAGTTGAGCTTGAGCCACCCCTCGTCCGGTGGCTTCCACTTCTGCTTGATCTGTTGCTCTCTGGGAGATTTGTTTTCGTTGTGGACAGCTCTCCACTCATCCATTTGAGTGATGACCCGCTCCATGATTTCATGTGGCTGGGCTATGCTCTTTCCTTCCCTCGTTTCATTCTGTGCTAGCCAGAGCTCGTACGTGGCCTGAATCATTGCACCTCGCTCGTCATTTGACGCCCCGGCAAACCATCCCAGGAGCCAGCGAGCCAACGCACTCTGAGAGTCGATCGGACACGGTGGTTTGGCCACCATGACTCCCTTTTCTGAGTACAACAGCTGCCAGAACAAGGTGGAGTGTGGACAGGACCAAAAACGGTGCAGCACCGTTTCTTCCCTCCCACACGCCACGCAAAAAATCCCGGGTTTGATTCTCCTTCGGTGCAGTTCTGCTCCCACTGCCAGTCCATTCCGAATCATCCTCCACATGTGAATTTTGGCCTTTGGGGGCGCATTGGTATCCCATAGTGCCAAATATCCTTTATGCTTTTCAACAGAACTCGAAGATTCCGGCCTTCCATTCCTCGCAGCATCCAGCGCCCTCCGTAGATGATACCCAGATTTCACCGAATAGACACCATTGTGTGTGAGGTTCCAAGCAAGATAGTCCTCACAGCCCGGTCCCCCAATCGCTATTTGCTGTATATCTTTTGCATCATCATCCGAGAACATCATCTGAACTCTCTCCATATCCCAGCTACTCCCGTCTGGTGTTAGCAAATGAGCTACCTTGATTGCGTCATCAACAAACACTTGCCCGAGGGGTTTCATACTGCCTGTACGTGGAATCCAATTGTCATGATGTATGTTAACCGCAGTGCCATTCCCAATGCGCCATATGAGCCCTTCCCTTAACAGGTCCCTCCCCCACAGAATGCTACGGAAAGTGAACGAGGCCGATGCCGGGGCAGTAGCAGATATGATGGAGTCTGCACTATAGTAGCGGGCCTTGAGCACACGTGCACACAGTGAGTTGGGCTGTTCAATGAGTCTCCATGCTTGTTTCGCTAGCAGCGCTTGATTGAAAGCCTCTGGATCACGGAAGCCCATTCCTCCTTCCCTTTTCGAAGCACACATCTTCTGCCAAGAAATCCAGTGTACCTTGTGTTCACCATGTGTTGCCGCCCACCAGAATTTAGAAGAAATTGATGTTAGGTTCCGGCATATTTTCTTCGTGAGCTGGAAACAACTCATGGTGAATGTTGGTACAGCTTGCAGCCCTGATTTGATCAACACTTCCCTTGCTGCCTTTGACAAGCCTTGCCCCTTCACTCCATTCACTTTGCCCTTCGCACTTTCAGTCACATATTTGAAGGTTCCGTCTTTGGATCTCCCAACCAGTGTTGGGAGACCGAGATACTTCTCACTTAACGCTTCCGACTGGACGCCCAAGGTGTCCTTCAACTCCTGCTTGTCCTCCTCTTGCTGCCCTTTCCCGAAGAAGATCGACGACTTCTCTAAGTTGACACGCTGGCCCGATGCCTCCTCATATTGCCTCAAGATTTCTTTCAGCTTATGCATGTTGCTCCGTGTCCCCTCTAAGAAAACTATACTGTCATCCGCGAAAAATAGATGTGTGACATGGGGGCCAGTGCTCCCGAAAGTCACGCCCTTGACCTCCCTCTCCTGCTGTGCATGTTTGAGTAGTGCCGAAAAGCCTTCAACGCAAAATAGGAACAGATAAGGAGAGAGAGGGTCGCCCTGTCTGAGCCCCCTGGATGGGGAAAAACCACGTGATAAATCTCCGTTGAGCTTGACAGAGAAAGTTGCCGACTTCACGCATCTCATTATCATCAAGATCCAGTCATTTGCAAAGCCTATCCGTTCCATCATTTGCTGCAGAAAAACCCACTCTACATGGTCATACGCCTTCATCATGTCCAGCTTCACCGCACACAAAGGGTTCTTCCTCTTCCTCTTCCTGATCGCATGAACACATTCATAAGCAACAAGAACATTATCCGTGATCAGTCTTCCCGGCACGAAAGCACTTTGCTCCTATCATATAAGAATAGGTAGTATGCCTTTTAATCTGTTTGCTAGCACCTTCGTCGCAATCTTATAGAGAACATTGCATAGACTAATTGGACGAAACTGGGATAGTAGCTCCGGTGAGTTACACTTTGGAATCATAACAATGATCGTTGCGTTGAAAGCATCCGGCGCTGCCACCCCATGTAGAAAATCCTTCACCGCCCTACACACGTCAGCCCGAACAAGCGACCAGTGTCGCTGGTAAAAGAGCGCCGGCAGTCCATCTGGCCCCGGGGCCTTAGTTGGCCCCATCTGAAAAAGCGCTAATTCAATCTCCTCATCCGTGATCGGTGATAGTAACTTCTCGTTCATAGCATCCGTCACCAAACAGTCAATATGCTGGAGAATGAGGTTGGCTTCCTGTGAGCCCTCCGTTGTGAACAGATTCTCGTAGAACGCCGCAGCCATGTCACGCATATCATCATCGACCTTACACCTGGTTCCATCCGTGCGTCGGAGCGCCTTGACCGTGTTTTTCCGCTTTCGATGCGACGCACGTTGCTGGAAGTATTGTGTGTTTTTGTCTCCTGCACGTAACCAATCAACCCTTGACCGCTGTCGGTACATTACCTCCTCCCGGGCATAGATTTCCCGGAGCTGCTCTTCAATATGGCGGCCTTCCAGTGAAGACCCCGTGATTAGAGCTCTCTCTTTTGCTTCCAGCAACTGCGCCTTAAGCGTTTTTATTTGTCTCCTGATGGAACCAAAAACCTCTCTTGCCCAACGTTGCATAGAGCCCGTCATCGTAGCGAACTTCCGCCATGCAGCAGATAACCCTTCATCTCCCGTCCCCGCCGCCATCCAAGCCTGTTCAATCATTGTGTCATATTGTTCGTGCCTAGTCCAGGCCTCCTCAAACCGGAATGGCCTCACACTCCCATTGCACCGCCTTGGAGCCGTCTCCTGCGCACGCACAAGGATGGCCTGATGGTCCGATTCCTCTGTTAAGATGTGCTCGACCTCCGTCTCTGGGAACAGTTGTAGGAACCCTTCATTGCATGTGGCCCGATCGAGCCTTACCTGTATATTCTCAGCACCATCACGCTTATTATCCCACGTATACGGGTAGCCCGAGAAGCCCAAGTCTGCCAAGCCGCAATCGGCAAGACAGTCACGAAAATCTTCCATCTGCAAAAAGCCTCTCTGATTACCACCGATCTGGTCTGTTTGGAAAAGGGCCTCATTGAAGTCCCCTAGGCACATCCATGGAAGATCATCCTGCCCACTCAAGTAACGTATAGCATCCCACGATTTCTTCCGTAGTTCCGTTCGAGGTTCTCCGTAGAATCCAGTAATCCTACATATTTGCCCCTCACAAGAGACCTCCGCATCTATGAAATATTGGCTCCATGGCCTCACATTGACATGAATATGATCTCTCCACCATCTGTCTTTAACAAAGCGAAATTTGCCATAGACAAAAAGGATATTTGTTTACAAAAAAAATTGAAAATGCCTAAAACCTACTATGTGTACAAAAAATGAAAATTAACTAAAAGACCACATGCACTAAGTATTTTTCCATGTAGTGTGCAGAAATAATTACCCGTCTAATATAATACCAAGAAATTAGGGTGTGTTTGGTTCAGGTCATCAACTGAAATATAATGGGTCCGTCCCGTTCTCAGGGGTGATTCTCGCGTTTGGTTGGGTCGAAGAACCGGAACCAAGTCATTCCCTGGAATGGCATATTCGCCCCAGATGCGGAACCCGCTGGTACCTCCAAATCGGAGGAACCACACGGAACGCCTCGCGTCTTCCCTTCTCCCCTGACTCTGCCCTCTCTCCCTCGACCAAACCATGCCCCAACCTCGACCCTTCGCTCATGTCTCACCGCCGGCACACTCCTGTCCCTCGTGTCTCCCCATCGAAAGGACGACCTGGTCACTGCGGCGGGATCCTGGGGTCTGACCGGGAAGATGTGGAGTAGCGGCGGGCGTCCGATCTGACATGCAGAGTCACGCGGCGGCAGCCGATCTGACAAGCGGAGCAGCAGCGGCGGCGGCCGATCTCGGAGGCAGAGCAGCGCCCACGACTCCTACTACCTCCTGCTCAACGCGGCCTCCCAGCACCGCCTCCACATGGGCACCATCGTCCATCAGCTCTGCTTGGCTTTCCCTGCCGCCGCCATCACTGGGCTACGTGCTACAGATGGGCAATCAGCGGCAAGCAGTCACAACAATCAGCGGCAGTAACGACCATTTTACTTGCTAGCTTCTCGTAATCACAGCAAGCTCTAATGGGAAAAGAATTATCTTCTGCCCCTTGCTAGCTTCCTTTTCCTAATCACGGCAAGCTCAATTTTGAGTAAATGACTTGTATTTTGACAGATCTTTTGACCTTATATGGGTTGATGCCTTGTATTTGACATGAATATAGATGGATGCCTTATATTTTGGTAGACTTTTAACATGTAGATGAGTGAATAAATACTCCCTCTGCTCACTTTTATAAGTCATTTCAGACAACTGAAAATAGGCTATTTTGCACATTACCTGAAATGTCTTTAAGGCCTTATAAAAGTGAACAGAGGGAGTAGTATTTTCCTTGGCAATTATTTATTATGTGTCAAAAATATGAAGACTAGTGACAATTGTGCCTATATATGTGAGAAAAAACATCATTATTTTTATGCAAAAGGTGAGATGAACAAAAATGCATTCCATTCCATATCTCTAACCAAACACTAAAATGGAACCGTTCCATTTCACCTATTTGTCCAAACCAAACATAGGAACGGAACCAACCCATTCTAGTGGAATGGAACCATGACATTACATTCTACTTCGTTCCCCAACCAAACACATCCTTATAGATGAATAAGAATGCAACAATGAGATACCTTAGTTAAAATTGTATTCTTTCTGGCAGCGTCTTGAAAAAAAGAATCTTGCCATGGGCACTAAACTGAATTTGCTGTGGGACATCTAGTGAATTTGGCATGTTAAAAAAAAGTTGACTTCGTCTTGAAAAAAGAAACTTGCCATGGGCATTAAACTGAATTTGTTGTGGGACATCTAGTGAATTTGCCATGGCAAAGTTGACATCATCTTCAAAAAAGAAACTTATCATGGGCATTAAACTGAATTTGCCGTGGCAAAATCAGTTTAAAAATTGCCATGGTAAAAAATTTGGCATCGTCTTGAAAAAAGAAACTTGCCATGGGCATTGAACTGAATTTGCCGTGGGACATCTAGTGAATTTGCCGTGGCAAAATCAGTTTAAAAATTGCCATGGTAAAACATTTGGCATCGTCTTGAAAAAAGAAACTTGCCATGGGCATTAAACTGAATTTGCCGTGGGACATCTTGTGAATTTGCCATGGCAAATCACTTTAAAAATTGCCATAAAAAAGTAGACATCGCCTTGGAAAAAGAAACTTGCCATGGGCATTAAACTGAATTTGCCGTGGGTCATCTAGTGAATTTTCCATGGCAAAATCAGTTAAAAAATTGCCATGGTAAAACTTGCCATGATCTACGAACTAAATTTGCCATGGCTAATTATTAAATTTACCGTGATCCATAAACTAAATTTACCATGGAAAATTTAGGACACAAAATTATTTATCGTGTCCTAAAAAACTTGCCATGCCATCTAGACAAACTGTGATTTCCCTAGAAGAATGGTCGTAAATATGCATGTACAGTGGCCATGAAAAAAAGACTCATATTAAGTTTCCCATGTCAATACATCTTAAGTTTGCAAATAATGGCAGAAAAACAACACATCTTAAAGTTTTGCATGGCAAACTCGATCTTGTGCTACCCATAGCAAGACATATTAAAGAGTTGCATTGGCAATATCACATTATAGACAAATTAAAAGTAATGGACAACCATCCAGGGAACAACACAACTACTTCCCATATACATGTTTAGATCAAAGGAAAAAAAAAACCCATCAAAAACACCATGAACAAAACAACTACTTCCCATGTACACTATGAATCTGTGATGCATCTACTCCAGCAACAAATTGTGACCAAACTAAAAAATCCATCTCATCTCTGCCTCGATTTTCAGCCATTAACTTAAATTGCCATGCTTAATTGGAAACTACATTTGCCATGGAAAAAAGTGGAGACATGCCAGTTTTTTCAATTGTCTCGTGATCATGGTAAATTAAAGTTTGCCATGAGACTATAGGGGGAACTCCAAGCACTTGCCATGTGACAGCTACAAAAAGAAACAAGAGTCTGCAAAATTGCCATGATGAAAATAACACATTTGTTGAGAAAATTGCCATGGGCTTGAACAAAACTTTACTAAAATTTGCCATTGCCCCCATTTACTATCACATATCATCTTCAGCAAAAAGAAAGAGAACTGGCCTACTGCCCACATCTAAATTGGACAGTACATACATTGGAGGTACAACTTCTCCCAGAAAATGCATGCTAACTGAATTTTTTGCCATGGCAAGTATATATAAACATCATGGCAAAAATTGCAGTAATTTTGAAAATGGGGTCGCACAGTGTTAACAATATGGCAAAAACCAAACAAAAGGGCATGTCACAAGCTGTGAATGTTCTTAACATTCAGAAAAAAGGGAATCTATAATCAATGCCAACGATTGCATTAAATCTGTAAAATACAGAAACTGTAAGTGTTGTGAATGATTGACATGATTTTTGAAGACAACAAATAGTACGTTGATAATTTCAGGTGTTCATGCTTCCGTTGTTGGTAAATTCAGGCATTCAGGCACGGGATGAATTGTGGAGAATTGATAGCGAATGACATAAGGATTGAAGCATTGCCCACCTTGAAAATGCTTTCCTCATCGATCTGGCAGAACTCACGGGTCACGGCGGACGCAACAAGAACAAGCTATGGGCGCGAAGGCGACGCTGGTACTGATGTACAGTAGGAGCATGACCGAGGGCATAGTCTGCGACGGCGGCGGCTGGCACCACAACGTCTGTTGGAACTTCACCCGCAGGATCGATCACATTAAATCAGAATGAACACGCGCACACGAAAACTTTGAGCAAGGGCATGTGTCGTGCCCTTTCTTTTCCTTCTTTTTGTTTTCTCCTTTTTTTAACTCGGTCTCAATGTTACAATAGCTAGCCCTGCCTGTATATATATACACGCAAGACCAAGGACAAACCCAAACCTAGACGTATACAAGACTGCTAAACGTGTGGACACGTACAAGTCCTAAACCCACTACTAGAAAAAGGGCTATAGATGGGATTGACACTAATGGCGCACCAGACAAGCGGTGCGCCATTAGTATATACTAATGGCGCACCACCTTCTAATACGCCATTAGAGTTGAAACTACTAATGGCGCACCTGGCCCAGGGTGCGCCATTAGTATCAAATTTTTTTTAACTAGTGCGCCCGTCCAAACATACTAATGACGCATCCAGGCACAGTGCGCCATTACTAGTTGTAACTAGTAATGGCGCACCTGCCGAAAAGTGCGCCACTAATGTTGTTTTTTTATTATATTTTTTATTCCCTTTTTTGCAAAACTACTAATGGCGCACTGCTCCACCGTGCGCCATTACTAGTTTAAACTAGTAATGGCGCACTGTAGGACAGTGCGCCATTAGTATGTTTTTTTTGCAAAACTACTAATGGCGCACCACTAGAAGGTGCGCCATTAGTAACCTGGATTACTAATGGCGCATTTAGAGTTGGTGCGCCATTAGTAAGTGGGCAGCAACAAAATATTTTGGACAGCCTCTCCTACCCACACTCACTTTCTTCCCACTTCATTCTCTCCACCTCCTCCTTGTCTCGGGTGCCTCCTCTTTTTCACCTCATGTCCACCATAGATTCATTCAATTTAAGTGATTAAATTACCTTGTTTTGATAGGTAAATAAGGGGGGAAGCTATATTTATGTTGTTCTCCCTACAACAATGTGCACATGCACTTTTTATGGCCTAGCTAGATCTATGTATGTTCGTGGTGTTGCATATGTTTGTGGTGTTGCATATGTGTTTGTGTTTGGAGGTGTACCAGTATTTGAAATGCGATAGTTGCCAATATTTTGCCGGAATATTGATTCATTTCCGTTTCGGCGAGAATTTTGGCATTAAGCATTCTTTTGGTCCTATTTTTAGGGAAAGTCATGCCAAATTTTTTCTTGGTTCTAAAATATCGTTTTGCTCTACCCCGCAGGCGACCATGGTCCGCATGATGACCGAAGGCATCGTGAATAGGTTTTTGAGGTCCGTGAAGGCCGAGATGCTTCAAAAGAACGAGACGGAGATAAGATGTCCGTGTCGAAGATGCAAGCTGAAGAGCCTTATTACGGACCCGGAATTCGGGCAGGTGCGGGACCACCTGCTCTTGCGTGGTTTCATGGATGGCTATCGGTGGCAAGGTGATGAAGATGACTACGAAGTCGTCCATGGGGGCCAGGCAAGAAATCGGTCATTTTGTATTTTACCTTCATCGCCAGAAAATCGTGTGTCCTCTGGATTTACCGCACGTGAAATACCATGTGTGCATGAACAATTGCATCATTTATCGGGACGAGCACGCGGAGTTTACCATATGTCCGGTGTGCAGCGTCACTCGATACAAGAAGAGGAAGAAAGCTCCTTGAAAAGTGGTGTGGTACTTTCCGATCACTCCTCGTCTGCAGCGGTATTTCGCGGACCCTAAGGTAGCAAAGCTCCTGCATTGGCACGCGGATAGGGAGGAGAAGAAGCGAGAAGATGACGCAAATGATCCGGAGATAGATAAAAAAGACAAGATGCTGAGTCACCCTAAGGATGCGAGCCAGTGGCAAGCGTTGAACTTCGAAGATCTAGAATTTGGGAACGATCCAAGGAACATCGTGCTGGGCGCAAGCACCGATGGAGTCAATCCGTTTGGCAGCCAGAGAAGCACACATAGCACCTGGCCTGTGTTTGTGTGGATGTACAACCTTTCCCCCTGGTTGTGCATGAAGAGGAAGTACATTCACATGAGTATGCTAATTGAAGGACCGAAACAACCAGGGAACGACATCAATCTGTATCTGGGGCTGCTGAAAGAGGAGCTTGACACGCTGTGGAAAATGCCAGCCAATACGTGGGACGCCGCAGAGAAAGAATATTTCCCTATGAGAGCCGCGCTGCTCACGACGGTGCACGACTATCTCGGTTACGGATATGTCGCGGGGCAGGTGGTCCACGGATTTTCTGGATGCGCCAGGTGCATGGATAACACAACGTATCACCAGCTAGATAGAGATCCCGGGTCTTCGAAAACCGTGTTCATGGGACATCGAAGGTAGCTTCGCGATGATGACCCATGGAGAAAACGCAAGGATCTGTTCGATGGTGAAACCAAACCCCGAGGACGCCCGCGTATGAGGAGCGGCGAGGAAATAGACGAGCTGTTGAAAAATTGGAAAGACTACCCACTGCCGGGAAAGAAGCAAAAGGCGCCAGAGCCGGGAAAGAAGCGAAAGGCGCCAGAGCCGCTGCTGAAGGTATGGAAAACGAGGTCTGTTTTCTGGGACTTGCCGTACTGAAAGATCCACCGTGTGCCTCACAGCCTTGATGTCATGCATATCACGAAGAACGTGTGCGAGAGTCTGCTTGGTACCCTGCTCAACATGACAGAGAGGACCAAAGATGGGCCGAAAGCAAGGGCAGACTTGAAATCAATGGGCATCAGGCAGGAGCTTCATGCTATATATGATGATCATGATGATGATGAGGCGAAGCAGGACACGGAAAGTCTCGCAAAGGCAAGAAGGCCAAGAAGACCGGAAATGACTACCCTCCCACGTGCTTCACTATAAGTCAGGAGGAGATCGAGCAGTTTTTCACCTGCCTCGTAGGAGTAAAACTTCCTTACGGTTACGCGGGGAAGATAAGTAGATACCTAGACCCAGCGAAGCTGAAGTTCAGCGGGATGAAGTCTCACGACTGTCACATGCTGATGACGCAGATACTTCGAGTTGCAATCCTTGGGTGGTACAGCACAAAACCTTTATTAAGAAGATGTACAATGACCGAGGCCAACAGAGGACGGACGGAGATATACTCAAAGAGCACAAATCATGTTTCACGCGTTGGTTCAAGCAGAAGCTTCTGTCGTACCCTTTACATGAGGATTCTTCCGCGGAAGAACAACTCATATTCGCCTTGTCACAGGGCGCCGAGCACAACCTGATGACCTATGAGGCGTACGATATCAACGGCTACACATTCTACACCGAGGCCAAGGACATGAAGAGCGATGGTTATCAGAACTCCGGGGTAACGATGGAATCCTACACCGGTAACGACAAGGACAGATACTATGGAAGGATCGAGGAGATCTGGGAGCTGAGCTACGCTGGAGAGAAGGTCCTGATGTTCCGTGTCAGATGGGCCAAGAGCGTCCTAAAAGAAGACCGGTATTTCACCACCATGGTTATACCCGAAGCCAAATCCAAGACCGTGGGCGCAAACGTCACCGCGAAAAATGAGCCATGGGTACTGGCTTCCCAAGTGGACCAATGCTTCTTCATTACCGACCCGTCAAAGCCCAGTCGTGTTGTCGTGAGGAGAGGAAAAAGGAAGATCATCGAAATGGATGGAGTAGCCAATGAGCAAGACTTCGACAAGTACGGCGACCCCAGGATCGAACATGACGACGATGATGAAGTAGCAGCATACACCACAAGAAGAAGCAGGACCACCCTACCTAAAGGACGTCCGTTCCACAGAAGAACTCCATTTGCGAAAAAGAAGGGCAAGAAGATTGTGAACAGATAGCTTTTAAATCGTAGCCTTCATTTCTCGATTATATTTAAATCGTAGCCTTCATTTCTCGATTGTATTTCATGGGCACTTTTTGAACTATCATGAATATTTTTAAATTTCATGGACACTCGAGCTCGATCCCCCTCCATCTCGATCGCTATCCCACCTCGCCAGATCCGGTCCCCCTCGCCGACGAGCACCCCCCGGTCCACCGGCCGCCGCCGCCGACCCCCCGCACCCTCGATTCCCCTACTCAACCGCCGCCGCCGACCCCCCGCACCCCTCCCCTACTCAACCACCGCCGCCGATCCCCTGCACCCCGCGCAACCTCCCCCGCTCCACCGGCATTACTGTTTGATGATATTATTTAAAAAATTATTACTGTCTTATAAAAAATATTATTGTTATGATTTAAACAAGTTTGAACATATTTAAACACAAATAAGTATCAAACAACATTTTAAATGCATAAAAAAAATTTGTGAAGCCTGGGAATCGAACCCAAGACCTCCAGGTGTGAGAACTGGCTGCTGACCAGTCGAGCTAGTAGAGGGAACTTGGTGTGTATCAGGTCAGGTGGAAGATAACCTGTAGGCTCGAGCAGAAAAAAAAATACTAATGGCGCACCACGGTGAGGTGCGCCATTAGTATGGATGTACTTATGGCGCACCGAGGGGTGGTGCGCCATTAGTATTGTGCCATTGCTATAAGAAAAAAAACTACTAATGGCGCACCACGGTGTGGTGCGCCATTAGTATGGATGTACTTATGGCGCACCGAGGGGTGGTGCGCCATTAGTATTGTGCCGCCCCCATCCATATTTCCTCCCGGCCCCTCTCCCTATCCCCTCTCTCCCTCGCCCTCGCCCTCGATCCCCTTCCCCTCTCCTCTCCCGACGCCGCCCTTTCCTCTCCCGACGCTGCCGCCCCGCCGCCCCGTCGTCCTCGTCTCCCCACCGCCCCGTCGTCCTCGTCTCCTCGGCGCCGCTCTCCCCGTCGCCCCACCTCGTTGGACGCCATCGCCCCTCTGCCCTCGTCGCCGGTGGCCCGGACGCCGCCCCGTCCACACCACCGTCGCTGGAGCACCACCACCACCCGGACCTCGTCGCCTCCCGGACCTCGTCGAACCACCACCACCCGGACCTCGTCGCCTCCCGGACCTCGTCGAACCACCACCACCCGGACCTCGTTGCCCCACCTCGTCGCCCCATCCACACCACCGCCCCCGTGATCTCCCCCTCCTCCTCTCCCCCTCTCCCCCTCTGTTGCTTGCTGCTTGCTGCTTGCTGCTTGCTTGCTGAAGAAATTTTGTTACAATGCTGCTTGCTGCTTGCTGAAGAATTTTTTTTTTAAAATCTATGTGAGATATTCATAGCCATGAAGCCCAGTAGCCTGTAGTTCACTAAAATTATAGCCCAAGACCCAATTTACATGCTATACCCTTCAGCAACATTGCTTGCTAGAACTACTGTCACATGTGCACTTGGCAGGTAACACTAACTAAACCTAGCATGCAAAAAGGATCACATGTTTTAGAGCAGTATCTTCTACTACAACCTGAGGGTTTTCTTAGCTAAATTAGGCTATGTTCGTTTTGTGTCAGCTACTTACTGTCCATGTTAACTTCTTTTCATGGTACCCATAGATTTGACTTTCAGTGTTGGTGATTCTGCAGTTGCTGTAGACTACTATAGTGATGAGTGTCTAGCTTTTGTAATCTACACTTCTTGCATAAGGATTTGCATGTGCCTTTGTACCATGAGTGATTCCTCTAATTAGCAGAAACCACTCATTCTTACTCCCCGCAGGTGGCTGGTAGTATCATCCTTGATCTATATTTTTTGGATGGTTAGTCAAAGAGCATGTGATTAATAATTTAGAGGAAGTGCATGTGATTAATAAATTGTGGATACCACTTGCATCTTTTCTATGTACACATGAAAAAGCATGACGGTTTGCTTCAGTTTGTATGTGTCCTATTGTTTTTTTTAATTTGACTGAAACTATCTATCTTGGTGGCACTTGCATCTCCTGTACATACATACATATGAATCAGCACCGCACTTCTCTTCAGTTTGTATGTGTCATTTTTTTGGTTGAACTTTGACTGAAACCAACTGGATGTACTTGGCATTCAAATAGTATAAATCTGTTCAAATGGTTGTCTAGCCATTATTCTAGCTGATTAGGTTGGTTCTTTAGCTGTCCCCATGTAATTACTCAGCCCGATCAAATTTCCTGGAACTCTTTGACGAAAACCATTAGTAATTAGATAAGTGAACTTTTGCATCTTATTTTTCACACAAAAACCCTCTTTTGGCACTTGAAAAATGAAAATTTATTTTTTTATTACAAAAAGTTAGAACCTCCCATGTGCAATCTTGTTTGGCATGCTAAGCACCATGTTTGTGCCAACTATCGTCACATTATATAAAATTGACATGGATAGAGCCATGAACTTGGTCATTTGGCTTGAAAGCCGTGTACCCTAGGATTTCTTTTCTTTTAGTTCTTTTCTTACAGAAAATTTACTGAAAATTCAGAAACTTGGAGTAACCTGTGGACTGTACTTTTGTGATCTCCTACTCCTGAATTTTCATGTCACTTGTGCTATTGCCAAGCATGACATGGCCATTTTTTATTCTGTTTTTGATGGAGCTTGGTGTGTGTTGTTTCGTACTACTAAGCAACCTATTTTGAAGTGAGTAATCAGCATGAGCAAAAATAGACGTTAGATCTTAGCGCTAATGAGAGATGAAAATGTCACATATATATGGTCTACTGCTTGCATACAGAGAACAACCTATGAAGCTGTATTTCTGAAATGTGGTGATGATCTTATCTGCAAGAATGAAAATGATGAGCTATGTTTCTAAAATATGGTGATGATCTTATCTTAGCTGTATTTCTGAAGTGGTAGCTAAGTGTATTACTTGTGATGATGCTGCTGCTGCTGTTGTACTACTTGTGATGATGTTGCTGCTGTACTACTTGTGATGCTGCTGCTAGTTGTGATTTTGTCAAGTGATGCTGCTGCTACTTGTGATCTTCTAAAATGACCCCTTTCTCCTGAAACGTTGATTAATTTCCGTTTCGGTTGAGAAATGGGGCACTCCTAGGTCAAGAAAATTAGCAAAGGTCATGCCCAATTTTCTTGACCTAGAAGGTGCTCGATTCTCAACCGAAATAAAAATTAATTTGCTTTAGTGGTTAGATTAGTTTAGTATTTTTTTCACACACTCAGACACCCTTGCTTGCCATGTGTGTGAGAGAGATAGTGAGAGGAGACAAGAAGAAGGGGGTTAGGAAGATGTTGCCTGCTCATCAAAGCTAACCATCTCCCCCTTTTCACCCCTTTTCCTTTGTCTTTTGTGGGTTGCAAGGAAGCTACTGTCTTAGCTAGCTTAGCTTGTGCACAAATCCCAGTGTTACAATCTAGAAAATTAGCCTGCAAAGATGAGGTCCCATGCTGGCTGTACCACTGCATCATGCAACAGTGCCTTCAAGATCCAAGGCAATATCACAAACATCATAGGCAATTTGACCAAACTCACAACCTTGTATCTTTGCAGCAACCAACTTTCTAGACACACCCCTCAAGAACTAGGTTACCCTGAGAACGTGGACTTGGACCTTAGAAACAACACACTAACAGGTTCTATCCCAAAACACCTAGGCAATATCACAAACATCTCTTAATTGTTCCTTGACAATAACCAACTTTTTGGCGACATTCCTCGAGAATTAGGTTATTTGGTCAACTTAGAGATCTTGTTCCTTGACAATAACCAACTTTTTGACCAAACTTTGTTCCTATTTAGAGAGAAACATGGCCAACAACGATGAGGCCGGGGGTTCGCGCGTCAAGCCATTCTGGGAGCTGTCCCAGGAGATGGTGGAACAACCTCACTTGTATGAGGACGCCGCCTTCCCCACCGATCCTGAGACCACTGATGGTACCGCCGAGGATGACCCCACTGATGCCACCACTGATGGTGCCGCCGAGGATGCCACCACTGATGATGGCGGCGCACACACAGATGGCAGCCAACCGAAGAGGCAACGGAAGGACCGGCGCCCGATCGTGCTCCGCACCCTCAAGGAGGAAGTTACTGAAGTGGAATCTGACGGGAATCCAACGGCGCCCGAACTAATAGTCAAGGGGTACTCGCTTCAGCTCGGGTGCATTCTCCGGAGCACCGTCTCGATCAACACTGAGAACCTGAGGCATCCTGACCGAGGGAATTTGCGCAACCTCCTCTTCACGAAGCTGCACGAACGATACAAGTTCCCCGCTGAATTTGAGAAAACAAGCCTCAAAGGGAATAAAGTGAATAATGCTGCCCTCACGAAGATGAGCAAGGCCCTGTCTACTTGGAAAAGCAATGTGAAGAGAATGATCGAGAAAGGTGAGAGTTATGAGAAGATCAAGGAGAAAAATCCTTCGATCACCGAAGATGACTACAACGACTTCAAGATCAATTGCTCGAGCACCGCAAACTCTGAATCAAGTAAGTGGGGGAAAGAAATGCGGGAGCTGAACTTAGGGGAACACACACTCAGTCCCGGCGGTTACAGAGTGGCGGAGCCTATATGGGACAAGGAGGAGGCGGACCGTGCCGAGCAAGGCCTACCGCCCCTCTTCGATAAATACGGTGACAAGCAGACCAGGAACTTTGTCAGGGCCCGGTACAAGAAGGACCCGAAAACAAAGGAGCTTACCACGGATCCGAAGACCAGGGCGCTTGAGCTTGTTCTGGTAAGGAATACACCCCCGCGTAATTAGCTCCATATGGTTGCATTCTAATTAATGAAGCCAAATTTCTAAATGGTTCACATTCCTTCCGCAGGCGACTGAAAGCAGTAGCGCGGGGTCGACTAAGAGCAACCCTTGGGACACCACTCTAAATAGGGCGTTGAATGTAATGAAGAACAAGGATAAGCTCAGTAAGCCGACGTCAGCTGGTCGTGTGGCCGGCAAAGGCTTGTCGACAAAATGGTCGTCATACTATAACACTGGTGGGCGAAAGGAGAAAAAGACCAGCTCGGAAAGCCAGGCGCGCGTGGTTCAAGAACTCAGGGCACAGGTAGCGTGAATTCCGGAGATTGTCCAAGAGCAAGTGCAACAACAACTCGAAGCGACGATCACCGCCATTGTGCCTACCTTGATCCAGGGGATTAGTGCGTGGATTGCGGGCGGCCAACAGGGGCCGCCCCCGATTCGTAGCTTCACGGCCAGCAACTCGCAGAACGCGATGGCGGGGCCATTGGTGTCTCCGGCGGAGGTGGCATTGGTGTCTCCGACGCCGGCACGAGAGCTTAATGCACCCGGGTGTACGTCGGCCGGCACCACTGCAGCAAGCGGCCCCTCCGTCAACTGCACGCCCGCTGTTGGCGGTGCCTCGACATTAGCCGAGCTCGACGCCATCATCACGGTAACTAATTAAGCCTCTCTCGGCCGAGGACTTCATCTCCTTGCCTTTGACTGGGCATCCCTGATGCCCTACATGTTTTTGCAGGGCGCCGCCGACGTTCCATGCACTCTCCTGCACTTTGTGAACAACAAGTTGGTCGATGTCGCCAAGGGCAAAATCGTTCAATCGGGCAACCCCTTGTTCCACGGTACCCAGATGCCACCCAACTTGTTTAGGGATCAACTGGTTCGGGTGCTGCCAGGCTGCGACGAGTTGTTACCTCCGATTCGACCCGTCGGGGCCGACGATGATGACGTGATGACCCTCAGCGCCTGCCTGAGCTGGCCCCTGCTTTGGCCGAAGAGCCAGATTCGTTTGGGGGCGGGGGACACCACCCCAAAGAAAACACCGCCAGTCGTGCCGGCGCCAAGTCGGCCCCATGGCAAGACCGCCGCAACGGTGCCGGACATCCCTATGCCACTGGATCCAAACATGCATATGGCACGGGATCAGAACGATGACGACGACGATACATTTGCCAACGTCGATCAGTACTTTGCCGATCATGGGTACGGTGGCGACTTCATGGGGCCTCCTTCTCAAGAACCCAACCCAACAAAAGACGTGCGCGATCTAGCTGGTACCGCGGAGAAGCCAAGTTGCAACAGGCGTCGTCTGCAGTTCAGCTCTCAGGAGACGCCTCCAGCTGCCGACTTCACCGAGCCTCAGATAGGCGAGGTGCGAAATATGATCAGCCCCAACACACTCAAGAAGGCGGTCTGTGAGCAGAACTCGGTCCCATTACAGGAGAAGAAGAAGGCACGCAAAAGAAAGACTAACAAGGGTGCGGGCCAGCCGGCACCGAGTACGATCCGTGCTCAGGACGGGCCACCTTCACCTGAGGATATCTCGAGGAGGGTGCATGTGGCGGGTAGGCCGATGCTACCGAGAAATATGCTCGATGCTGCAACCGGTGCTATGCGGAGTCTGCATGACAGTGTTCTTTCTTTGGAGAAGTGGCGTCTCGGAGAGAAGGATGTGGCATACCCGGTTTTCGCGGCCAAGGTGCCAGAGGGCAAGGGCTTTGTGGATAACTCCATCGGGGGTACGATCGTCCTGCGGTTTGATGACATCCACGCTATGTTGAACCTTCATCCGCTGCACTTGACCTTCGTTCGGCTATTTTCGCTGAGTATGGAGATGCGGATCATTCGCGACAAGACCCTGGACATCGTGATAGTCGACCCCTTCTACATGCGTGCCAAGATCTTGGGCAGCGCTGGGGACCGGCAAGTTGCGAGTTCTTACCTCGAAGGCGTCATTCTGGCAAACCAAGATAAGGATAACTTCCTCGTGCCTTACTTTCCCGAGTAAGTCCTCCCCTCAACCGCCCCGTAACATATGAATTCTTAGATTTAGATCGTTTTTCTTTTAACATTCCGTGTTTTTTGCAGTGACACATGTTGCACGCTCATCCTCCTAAGCCCCAAATATTCCATGGCCACGTATTTCGACTCGGACTGTCAGTCGAACGTAGACTACACAAATGTCAAGAAGGTTCTTGATGATGTTCTCCCCGGCTACGTCAAATCTGGAGGCACCTTCACCAGGCCTATTCGTAAGTACGGCAAGCACGTGTTCTACCACAATACGATGTTCTGCTGCGTCAAGCAGCCGCCTGGCGGTCAGAAGGGTGCCTACTACGCCATCCATCACATGCGGGCGATCGTACGGGACCATCATCAACTTCTGCTACCGAGTAGACTCAAAGATTGGGCCGCGAGCGTGTCGGCGATCCAGGACGCGGACATCAGACAAGAATTCTTTCGCATCCAGTCGGAGTTTGCGGAAATCATCCATCAAGATGTCCTTCGTACCGCGGGGCAGTTCTATCTCAGAAATCAACCGTCCAACAGTGATATCGACACAATCCTACAAATGCAGGCTGACAACGCCCGTTGTTTCATGACTCCCACGATAGACGGCGGCTTCATCCATGCTCCGGTCCCTTGAGTCGAGTCGAAAGCAGTGATGCTGTGTCTAGTTCTGAAACATCGATTGGCTCATGTTGTAATTAAACTTTAATGAACTTGTAGTATGTCTCTTTGGTTTCGAGAGTCGTTCAACTTAGATGTAATCGATGCTATTAATGTCTTACTTTTCTCTTCCGATCGTTCTGTTGCATACTTATATATTGCTTATGTATTGTCTGTGAATTGGTACTAATGTTTCGTTTGGCTACTGCATAGCGATGCCGTGGTATGTCGTGTACAAGGGTAAGGTTCCCGGAGTTTACGACGACTGGGAGGAGTGTCAGAGATAGGTTCATCGATTCAGCGGTAACAGTTACAAAGGGTACGCCACTAGGGCCGAGGCTGAATCTAGATACGCCTGCTATCTAGCGGGAGAGGGGATGGAGCGTTGGAGGAACCGGATGAAGACGAGTTTCATCGTGATGATGCTCATCGTGATGACCGCAGCTCTCTTCTATGTGATGGTAGTTTAGATGATCGATATCGACTTGTAATGTGAAGACAAACTCGCAGTCTCGAGACTTGTAATATAATGTTCTATCTTTGTTCGGTCTTTTCAATTCGGAGACTAATATGATGAATTATATTCGGAGACTAAAATGATGAATTGTATTCAGAGACTAATCTTCTATTGTATTCGATGAATCTGTTGTTGATGTGTGCTGTCTATATTTTGTCCAATTATACATTTTATAACCTGTGCAAAAAACAGAAAAATAAAAAATAAAAAAACCTAATATTCTTACTAATGGCGCATCACATCATAGTGCGCCATTAGTATGCCAAAGGATACTAATGGCGCATCATTAAACAGTGCGCCATTAGTATGCCAAATTTACTAATGGCGCATCCTGTTGTCGTGCGCCATTAGTATGCCAAAGCACCTGGGTATACATGGCCCCCTAGGAGGCATACTAATGGCGCACTATTGTATATACTAATGGCGCATCTGAGATGCGTCATTAGTATACCAGATACTAATGGTGCATCAGTGGTGCGCCATTAGTAAAATATACTAATGACGTGCTACTAATGACGCACTACTAATGCGTCGTTAATGGTCAAATTAGATGCGCCATTAGTAGGCTTTTTTCTAGTAGTGACCGGACTCCTACTAATACACGAACTAGCAAGCCTAATCCATCTAATACTAGAACTCTGACGTACTGTATCTTACCTAATTACACGGCCACGCTGATCACCATGTAGACCTAACATAACACGTCTAATACTTCCTAATATAACACAAATACTACTTGGACTTGACACTATTCAAGATTATGCTAACAATCTCCCCTTAATCTTGACATGTCATCTCCTTGTGCTTCCTTTGGTCTTGACTCGCTGAAGATCCGCATCTTGTTGATCCAAACTCCGACACATGATCCAGACTACCAGCCCACACGGTCGCATCTACGCGTGCAACGTGCAAGACTGGACGCATCATCAGTCTTCACGTCATTCAACTTAACTGGTCACTGTTCCACTACATGCCGAGCTTGATCTTCAACTGTCATATCCGTACACTAAGTATGATGACCCGTCTGGAAACATGCAATGCACCTCCTTGCCCTGTCATGTTGTGCCACCGCCATTGCTTGGCCTCTGCCTTGCACTCGGTCCGCACCATACTCCTTGTACTTGCTTGCGATCCACTCTTCACTGCTTGCACACCTCCCCTCTTTACGATGGCTTCGCCTACCATCGTCCGCCTTCGGCATCACACCGAATCCACACTGGCCGCAACCAGGACGCTCCACGAGGACATGGACATGACTCACGGAACACCGTGCACACCGCTTTCACTTCAATAAATCATCACCAAGACGAGCACTTGGATACGACGACGACTGACGGACGCAACGACGACTGACCGTGCAAACTCGCACGACACCTTGACTCATCCGACTCCCCCGAACGACGATCTTGACGAACTTCCGGCACCACATCCCGGCACCACCTCTCCCGTCAACGATCTTCTTCCACCGCCTTTCCGACGACAGCCTATCGCCTCCCTCCTTGTCGCTCCGCCGAATGATGATTACGTGATCCTCCTCGTCGCTGCAGCACCTAGCAACAACATCGCCTGCTCTTCCTCGCCGCTATACCACCCAGCGACCATATCGTCCGCCCCGAGGCACTAGCAGATCGCCACCCCGGGGCAAGCACGACTTCAAATCAACCTTGCTCTGATACCAATTGTTGGAACTTCGCCCACAGTATTGATCACATCAAATCAGGATGAACACGCGCACGCGAAAACTTTGGCCAAGGGCACGTGTCGTGCCCTTTCTTTTCCTTCTTTTTATTTTCTCCTTTTCTTAACTCGGTCTCAATGTTACAATAGCTAGCCCTGCCTGTATATATAATTATATATACACGCAAGACCAAGGACAAACCCAAACCTAGATGTATACAAGACTGCTAAACGTGTGGACACGTACAAGTCCTAAACCGGACTCCTACTAGTACACGAACTAGCAAGCCTAATCTATCTATTACTAGGACTCTCACGTACTGTATCTTACCTAATTACACGGCCACGCTGATCACCATGTAGACCTAACATAACACGTCTAATACTTCCTAATATAACACAAATACTACTTGGACTTGACACTATTCAAGACTATGCTAACAACGCCGACGGTCAATGCACCCTAGTGCGGATGCTGCCCGCCGCGCGCGGAGCAGAGCCGTCCTGGCCGCCGGAAGTGGAGAGTACGGCGCCGAGCACCCGTGTGAGCCATCCCTGGCCGCAGGGCATGTAGATGAGGAAAAGAGGAGGAGGAGGAGGAGTAAAGAGAAGGGTGCAACGGGATTCACCGGCGAGCGGCCGCAGTGCTATGGCGTACGGCAGCGCAGGGACGACCAGATCTTGGTGAGAGGAAGGCGTCGGCTGCTCCACTGCTGCATGGGTTGGAGGACGGGAACTTGGGCGTGGTTGCAAGCATCGGGGACACCCGGTGCGGCGGCGGTGCACGACGAGCAGCTCGCCACCCCGTCTGGGGCATGGTTGCATGCATCAGGGAGAAGAAAGGAGTGTGGGAGGAGAAAAGGATAGAGATAGAGGAGTGGGCGGCGTTCGCGGCGGCTGTCTTTCCGAATAAGGCCTTTTCTAACTGGTTGCGCGCGCAACCAGTATCGGAGCCGTCGCTGCGCATTGTGGATCGACGCCAGCGTGGCCCACATGCCCCCACTTCGACTTGGCTATTTCAGTTTTCTGAGAGAAATATGAAGTGAATACACGTCCTATTGTACCTGGTGTCCTAGCTACGCTCGCGCGTAGCGCCGCCTAGCGCGTACTCGCCTACCTCCCCGTCCACTACCCCGTGTCCCCGTGATTAGGCTGCCCCATTCAACACGACCGATGCTTAAGCACTCGATCACGAAGGACGTTGAATCAACATGGCTGGTGCTTAATCGCTCGATCACGAAGGACTTTAGATGCTATCTGCGTTTCAATTGGACCTTTTCAGCACTTTGAACCAATGTGTCTGGTACATAAGTACATGTAGAAGAACTTTAGTTATACACACCCAGTTTCAAATCTTTACAAATTGACATTCACATACCATGACTGGTCTTTTATGGTATAGGTAGAAGGACTTTAGCAATACATATAACAGATTGGGAGTCTCCTCGTCCTATATAGGTTTCGTTCTTGACCAGACACAAGGTATTATTTGAGTTGATGACCAAACTCCCTATATGGACTTTCACATACTATGACCGGTCTTTTATGGCGTATGTAGTAGAACTTTAGTGACACACGCCCAATTTCGGATCTTTACGTATTGACATTCACATACCATGACTAGTCTTTTATGGACTTGGTAGAAGGACTTTAGCAATAAACATCTGAGACCAGGACTCTCCTTGTCCCATGTCAATTCCATTCTAGACTAGACACAAGATATTATTTGAGTTGGCGACCACACTCCTAATATGGACTTTCAGATACTATGACGTGTCTTTTATTGCATATGTAGAAGAATTTTAGTGGTACACACCCAGTTTCGGATCTTTATAAAATTTTTTTTTGAAAAGGGGGGAAACCCCGGCCTCTGCATCAGCATGATGCATACGGCCCTCTTATTAACAAAATAAAGAAGTATCAACATGGTTTCAAAGGTCCTCAAAAGTAAAAAAAGCAGCAAAACAAGCTCACACAGAGCTCGGATAAGCTAGATACATCAACTAGCCACATCAATATGCCACAACCGGCTGGGCAAAGTAGGTAGGAATACTAGATGCCTATCCTATTACATGACCGCCATCCAAACCGGTTGAAGATATCCCGAGCTACCATCTCCCAACGGATAGACCCAGTAACCAAATGCTCCCTGGCCTCCGTCTGGGTGAGTAGCGACCACGAACGGATCAGAGCCGTAGTCCGGAATAAAACCTGCAAAAAATGTATACATGATATTCTGTTAAAGATCAAATCATTTCTGCAGTTCCAGATAGTCCACAGCAAAGCACAAACCCCCACCCGAATATGTCTCACTAAATTAGGCTCAATCCTATTAAGCCATGTCCCAAATAAAGCATTAATAGAATACGGTGGTTTGATGTTGAAAGCAATATGGACCGTCTGCCATAGTATCTTTGCCAGCGGGCAATCAAAAAAGAGGTGTTGAATAGTCTCATCCCGATCACAGAAACTACACCTAGTAGGTCCTGTCCAATTGCGCTTCATCAAGTTATCCTTAGTTAAAATTACTTGTTTATGAACAAACCACATAAACACTTTTATTTTTAAAGGAACTTTTACATCCCAAACATGTTTGGACGTAGGAATGGAGCTCGAATTAATAACATCAATATACATTGATTTAACCGTGAAGCCTCCAGACTTAGTCAACTTCCAGCGCATTTCATCGGGTTGTTGAGAAAGCTGGATATCCATTAGTCTCCTAACTAGATGGAGCCATTGTTCCCAACGATTGCCCGCTAGCACTCGTCTGAACTGAATATTAAGGGGGGTAGATTGAAAAATCGAAGCAATAACCACCTCCTTTCGTTGAACAATACGATACAAAGAGGGGTATTGGATGGCCAGGGGTGTGTCGCCGAGCCAAGTGTCCTCCCAGAAACGTGTACTTGTGCCGTTTCCGACAACAAACTTTCTCCTATTAACGAAAGCCTGTTTGACCTTCATGAGACCCTTCCAGAAAGGCGAGTCAGTCGGCCTTACAGAGACCTGTGACAAAGTTTTTGACTGGAGGTACTTGCCGCGAAGGATCTGTGCCCACACAGCATCCGTCTCCAACGAAAGCTTCCATAGCCACTTGCTAAGGAGACATTTATTCTTAATTTCGAGATTCTCAATACCTAGACCCCCTTGGTCCTTCGGTCTACAAATAATGTCCCACTTAGCAAGCCTATATTTTCTTTTAAGCTCATCACCCTGCCAGAAGAACCGCGATCTATAAAAGTCCAGTCTCTTCCTAACACCAACTGGTACCTCAAAGAACGAAAGAAGAAACATCGGCAAACTTGTGAGTACCGAATTAATAAGGATTAACCGGCCTCCATATGATAAGAGCTTGCCCTTCCAGCAGCTCAGCTTCTTCTCAAATCGGTCCTCAATGCACTTCCATTATCTGTTTGTCCTACGATGGTGGATAGGAATCCCTAAGTATGAGAAAGGTAACTGTCCCAACTCACATCCAAACAATTGCCTATAAGCATCCTGTTCATCTTTGGCCCTGCCAAAACAGAACAGCTCGCTCTTATGAAAGTTTATCTTCAATCCGGTCAATTGTTCAAATAGACATAAAACCAGCTTCATATTTCTAGCCTTAACCAGGTCATGCTCCATAAAGATGATCGTATCATCAGCGTATTGTAGGATAGAGATACCTCCATCAACAAGATGAGGCACCAATCCACCTATTTGACCATTATCCTTAGCCCGTCCTATCAGAACTGCCAACATATCTACCACAATATTAAACAAGATAGGGGACATCGGGTCTCCTTGTCGTAGGCCTTTATGTGTTTGGAATTAATGACCTATATCATCATTAACTTTAATTCCCACACTACCTTTTTGCGTAAATGATTGCACCTGTCTGCGCCAGGCTTCATCAAACCCTTTCATACGCAAAGATTGTTGGAGAAATGGCCACTTAACCTTATCATACGCTTTCTCGAAATCCACTTTAAAAATCACTCCATCCAATTTTTTGGAGTGGATTTCATGGAGCGTTTCATGCTGGACTACCACCCCTTCTAGGATGTTTCTGTCTGGCATGAACGTGGTTTGGGATTGATGCACCACAGAATGCGCAATCTGTGTGAGCCTGTTGGTCCCGACCTTGGTGAAGATTTTGAAACTAACATTTAGGAGACAGATCGGCCTGAATTGCTCAATTCTGACCGCATCCGTCTTCTTAGGTAGTAGTGTGATAGTCCCAAAATTCAGGTGGAATAATTGAAGCTGTCCAGAGAATAGATCATGAAACATAGGTAGTAAATCCCCCTTAATAATGTGCCAGCACTTCTTATAAAACTCGGGCGGGAAACCATCCGGACCGGGAGCCTTATTATTTTTCATTTGTGCAATTGCCTCAAAAACCTCCTTCTCCGAGAACGGGGCAAGCAGTATCTCATTGTCAGCAGCCGAAAGCTGAGGTACATCCTCAGTTCTGGACTCATCAAGGGACACCGTATTATCCTCCGGTGGACCAAATAACTGCTTATAATACTCGGTGATGTATGTTTTTAGGTTATCCTGACCTAAAATCGT
This sequence comes from Triticum aestivum, assembly GCF_018294505.1. Lineage (NCBI taxonomy): Eukaryota > Viridiplantae > Streptophyta > Magnoliopsida > Poales > Poaceae > Triticum > Triticum aestivum. The sequence goes on from NC_057794.1 coordinate 570,694,390, forward strand.
ACCCTCGTCCTGCTCGAGCTGAAAGATACGCTTCTTTCTGTGCTTGCCATTAGCAATTAAATGAAAGAACTGAGTATTCGCGTCCCCCTGGACCACTCTACGTACCTTAGCACGTAAAGCCCACTTCAGTTCTTCTTCGCGTAGTAGTTCTTTTAACCGCTTTTCCGCCTCATTTTTAACATGAAGCTCTGCGTGGACTAAAACATTAGACTTGGCTTTAATGTCCAAGTCATGTACAAGAGAAAGGAGTCTATCCTTTTCAATCTTATACACACCGCTAAGGTGCTTAGCCCAACCCCTCAAGAAGCTTCTCAAATTCCTAATCTTATTCTGCCAACGCTGAATGGGTGTTTTACCGCGAACTTCTTTAACCCATTCCCTGGCGATCAAATCTAAGAACCCCTCACGTTCGAACCATGACGTCTCAAATGAGAAGGTGTTCTTATTACCCACGTGGTTCGGCTCCCCTGAGTCCATGAACACTGGGGTATGATCAGATATTCCCCTCGAAAGGGCTTGCACCATGACCAACGGGAATTTTTGTTCCCATTCCACGCTTGCAAGAACCCGATCAAGTTTTTTGTATGTTGGATTTGGCATAGCGTTGGCCCATGTAAACTTTCGACCCGAGAGTTCTATCTCTCTCAGGTCCAAGCTTTCAATAATGGTGTTGAACATGAAAGACCATCTGCCGTCAAAGTTGTCATTGTTCTTCTCCTCTCGCCTCCGGATGATATTGAAATCACCTCCAACTAAAATCGGTAGTTGTTCAGACCCACAAATTCGAACGAGGTCTGCTAGAAACTCTGCTTTAAACTCAGGCTGCGCGGCCCCATATACCGCCACCAAAGCCCAGTTAAAGCCATCCATCTTAGACCTAACTCGAAACTTTACCGCAAAGTCACCCATCACCACACTACGGACTTGAAGTGAATCGCATCTCACACCTAGTAAGATACCCCCCGATCTTCCTCGCAGAGGTAAGCAATGCCAATCGAAATCAATACCACCAACTAGTGAGGAGAGAAACTGTGGTGCAAAGTTATCTCTACCCGTCTCTGATAGAGCAACAAAATCTAGCTTCTGCTCAAGAGATGTCTCAGCCAGGAATCTTCTTTTAGCCAAGTCCTTAAGACCTCTGCTATTCCAAAAAATTCCTCTCATAGTTCATCATGGATTTTTTTTGTATTTCGAATCCTGGCACTCCTACGAACTGCGGAATCGGGATAAATCTTCCGTTTCCACTTACGCTTAGGTTTACTAAGCTCGTTTCCCCGTTCCTCATGACCGGGTTCTGAACTATTGCTAGCGTCATTCTCTAGGGGCACATCCTCTTCGTCAGCCTCATGGTTAGTGGGTGCGAGATCCTCACACAGGCTATCCAGCACTCTAACTCCTAACACATTTATCTCATCATCATTCATTGGTTTAACTGCTGCAAGATTACGAATAACCTCTCAAGCCCGTTCCGCTTCCAGGTCTAATATATCATTCACCGATTTGGTAATTTCACTATCCATAGCACCTAGTGAAACTCCTAATTGGTTTGCATTATTTATAATGTCCTCATTAGAAAAATGCAATAAGGAATTAGACAAGTCAACGGACATACCCGAAGAAAAAGCAGCCTCCTGAAGCTTGGCCGCCCTCATAGCACATTGCTGCTGCATATCATCAACCTCCGGGATGTCGAGGATGTGAGCACTCATCCGTCTCCCCTCGGAGATAGGATCCGGGATCCCACCAAACGCGATCACCTCCTCCCTAGTATAACCTGGCACCGAAACTCTGACAGGTGGTGCCGAGGTGACTAGCGCAGGCGTCTGCGGGCTCCTGATCCCCTTGGATGAGTGCCCCACACCAGGCAAAGGGGAGGAGTGTAAGATAGGGGCCTCCTGCCCGCTGTCTCCTCCCGCCCCAACCCGCGGCTCCGACGGAGAAGCTATCGGTGAGGTGGTCCTCCTGACCACCGGAGTAGAGGGTGGAGACCGGGCCTCCTGCCCTGGCGTCCCCCCTCCCGCAGTAGCAGCCACAGTGGTTGCCACCACTGTCGCAGAAGTAGTCGAGGCCGCCTGCCTCGAGGTCCCTCCGGCCGCTGGAGCCGACCCCCTCGGGGCCGACGCCACCGAAGATACCTGCATCGTCCTCGGGACTGGGGGAGAGTGGACTCCAGGTCCCGAACCCCCTCCCCCACAACCCCTCGGCCCCGCGCTCGCCGACACCGAAGTCGCGCCCGTGGGAGTCCGCAATCCAATAGGGCCATCCCCGTGCCTCCACACCGCATCTCCTCCCAAAGAACTCAGTCGAGCAACAGACACACCAATCTCCCTCTCAAACTCCAGTGAAGGAGGCGTGTGCTCAGGATCATCATCCGGCTCCACCCTGTCACTCCAAAGCCTGGGAGGTGCCGAATCTGGCTCGAAAGATCCGAAACGCGAAGTAGCCATGGGTACCGCCGGTGAGACCGTGGGCTCAGCCTCCGATCCATTTCCGGCCGACTGAGCGTGAGACCCGTTGGATCCCTCTCGCATGGTCTCATCAGACGGTGCCCCCTTAGTCCCCGCACCACCCTCACGGTCATGCATGTCAACATCATTGCCGTTAACCGCATCATCAAATAAGTCGGTGTCCTCAAACTCAATATCTAGCGGGAACACCTCGCCCTTATAAGTCCAGTTGACCTTATCAGGCACATACTCAATATCCAGAATGCTCACAAGAATCCGGGCAATCCCATTGGCACGAGTGAAAGCCATGTCGACTTTTTCTGTTTTTCCAACCAGGATGCCCAAACTAGCCACAACACGAGCGTCCTGCAGAGGCTTAGATGGAGCCCCCAAAAACCTCAGCCATACCTGTGTAAGCGGTTTTCCTTTAGGCTCAACCTGTTTCCACTCGTTAAACTCCAGAATGCACTTAGTACCGGGAACTTTACACAAGCCAAAACTTAACAATTTCTGCAGGTCCTCGACAGATGGGAAATCAACCTTAAAAACTCTGTCCTCAATGGGCACCAACTCCCAAACAAAATCACCGGGAGCTAACTCCTGCAACCTCCTCACAATCTGTGCCTCAGTCACCTCGCCCTGAGTCGCTCTCGCAATCCCAGTAGTCGAACTCTGGTTATCCTCCGGGACCTCTATCGCCTCCGAGGACTCAAAAAACATGAGCTCAGCACAATAGACTCCATAGATGTTCAGAGTCGGAGGTAAGTCACGTAAAATCAGGCACTCTCCCGACTCATGTGCAAGCTTGCCACATGACTCACACAGCTGGGCCACACACTCAGCAATGAAGTGGCCCTTGTCACCACATCGATAGCAAATCATCCTCTCCTTCTTACGGGCATACTTAGACGCCCTCTCTGCATCAGACCTGTCGGTAGCCTCATCCACCATCCCAGCCTCAGAAACGTCAACATTGGCCAACTCCTTCACCACCTCCATCGCCTGTGGAGGTAACTCTGAGGACTGCTGAGTGTCCTCCGTAGCATCAGTATGAATAGTGACCCTAGGTGGTTGTGGGCGGCGAAATCTCCCACGACCCCAGCTCCAACCACCTCGATTACCACGAAAACCTCCTCTCTAACGATGATCCGGGCCAGAAGCCCCCTCAACAAAACCTCCGGCCGACCCAAGAAAGGGTCTCTCGGCCGACCGTCACTCTGCCAAGCGTAACCACGCCCTCCTCCCGTCGACGAGGATCCGCAGTGCTGTCCCTCACCGTATGCATCGTATCCGTCGTCCCCCCACTGGCCTCGGGGAGGAACATTAGGCTGTTTATTGTTTGACTGAGGCTGAGTGGACCTGTTCTGCATCGGCCTAGCAACATAATGCGGTGGTGGTTTTCCCGTGGTGGTTGCCGGCACGCCTCCAACCTGCCTTTGTCCGGCGCCGCGGCCAGCCGGCCCATCTCCAGCAGTAACTGGCATGGGGGGTCTTGGTCCACCTCGACCCGTAGCCTGGGTAGCAAGGGGCGGCGCCACCGTTGCTCTCCCGACCCCCCGACCGGTAGAATTAGCTGCGGGCGCCAAGACCGGAACCGTCGGCCTGACGCCACCCTTCCCAAGAGCCGGCTGCGGGTGGGATGGCCTCGGCGGCGGCACACCCCCGGGGGATAAACCTCGTCCCGCTGCACCAGCCGAGCCGCCACCTCCCGCCGGCGGCGTTTGGCCGTTCTGAGTCTGACCTCCCCGTCCTGCGGTCGAAGCCGGCGGTGGAGCCGCCCCGCCCCGACCTGCAGCGCCTGACGAGGAACGTTTCGCCGGCAGAGGAGCCTCCCCTCGACCTGCCATGGCCGGCCAGGGCTGGATGCGCCTCGCTCGTCGATCCCCGCAAGACGGGAAACCCTTCGTGCCTGTTTTGCGAACCCTAGACGGCGGCAAGCGAACGAAGGACACACATCGATCGACGTTCGTGCATGCAGTCTCCACAGGCCGAACAGAACGGACGCATCTCTCCTGAGCCACATACCCATTGGAGCCCGCACGATCCAGGTCGGCATCTACACCCCCATGATGGGCCTCATGCCCATGCATGGTCCGGGAACTGGCCCACACCATACCGGCCCACTCAGAGCCAAGTAGGGAATTCAAACGAAGGGATCTGGCCGCCCTGATCCCGTCGGCCGCCCCGGTCGCCGGCGGCGGGGGTACTGGATCCGGCCTCCCTCCGTTCTTCTTCTTCTTCCGAATGACTAAGTTCCAATCATCTTGGGGGAAATAATCAGACAACGTAATTGGTTGAATGCGTACCTTAGGCAAAGGCCCTTTCCATGGTCTGATCGCCGTCGCCGCCGTCCTCCGGTGCACAATCCGGCGAACCACCTCCACTTAATCGGTAGAACGCAGACCTAGCCGCGCCGGATCCTCTCCGGGCACGACTTCATCTACCAACGCAACGACATCTTCCTCCGAGTATCCAATATTGAACGCCTCGCAGATCATGTCGGATGGTGTTGGCGAGTAGTCCGGCGCCGGATCGTCGTCGTCCTCCTCATCTTCCGAGTCCGCTAGCGCCCAGAATCGACCCCCCACGCGCGCCTCAATCAGATCCGGCGACTCCCATCGGCGGCCGGCGACGGTCGCCACGGGAACCCCGCGAGTCGCCCCGCGAGTCGCCCGCATCTTCCCTAACACCTGGCTCTACTGAGCTTCTCCCTCAGATCTTTATAAATTGACATTCATATACCATGACCAGTCTTTATGGCACACGTAGAAGGACTTTAGCAATACATATATGAGATCGGGACTCTCCTCGTCTCATGTTGATTCCGTTCTCGACTAGACACAAGATATTATTTGAGTTGGCAACCGCACCCATGATATGGACTTTCACATACTATGACTGGTCTTTTATGGCGTATGTACAAGAACTTTAGTGGCACACACCCGATTATGGATATTTACAAATTAACATTCCTAATACGGATTTTCACATACCATGACCGGTCTGTTATGCTATATGTAGAAGAACATTCCTAATGACAGATAGAAGTTCCTTGAGGATGTAAACCCTAGTACGCATGCAATCTTCACTCTTGGACCTTGCCGTACGGTAAGTAACCTCTGGCAACCGAGAATGCCGATCATTAACCTCTGGCAACCGAGAACACCGATCATCACATGAGTAGCCTGGTCTCATCGGCTGCCCGTCATTAGGATCCTCCAATTGATTTTGTGCTTGGTTCATGCTAGTTCTTGTACGATCAAGCTCCTTTGTCTGAATCTTCTATGCAATTGATTCAATGGTTTACAAGTAGATGGATTGTTATTCCTGGATTATGGTCCTTAATTTGCTAGTCTATGAGAAGTTGTGATATCCACTTGCTGCATGCTCGTTTTTGTAGGTGAATATAAGAACATGTTAATCATTTCTAGTTTACGTGGATGGTGAAGTGCAACATAGATCCATGGGTGTGGAGTATACGTTCCTCCCAAATTAACATTTATAGCATATGAGAAAACCACTTTTGAAGATAGACATGTAGAGGACTTGGACATGTTAATGTCAGTGCTCAAACCAACCTGAATATCCAAGCTTGTTTTGATATTAGAGCACCTGGACCACATTATCTTCAGTTAATTACAATATATGAGGAAAGAGGATGGAACACTATTATTGAGAAGACCAAGTTCTGGACAACATGGCAAGTGATATAGTTATATGTTAACATCACACCAAATCAAGACATGTTGAGCCAAGTCAGTGGTGCAAGCAACATACCAATAATTGAAAGGCAATCGCAAAGGCAGTGCAATATAGGAAACCTCGTCATCAGATGGAATAGCTTCAATCTTCAATGGTAACCTAGCCTCAGCGAGCATGCTTTGCAGCCTAGGCTCCAAGTTCAGATCTGACAAATTTCCGACACAAGACCTCAATACAGATTTCCCTGTCTTCTTGCATCCACTAGTAGTAGCACATTTGATCCCCCATGCGGCATTTTTATCCCACGTAACCCCTGCAAGTGATAAAACAAATATTGCATGACACATTTATTACTATGTAATGCAAATAATATAGTGAAAATGTTGCACACACTTACAATTTGAGCCAGTGGCGGACCACTAAGCATGTAGCTAGTCCATTCAATGTTATCTCAAGAATATGGAATAGGTTTACCTAGACCGCCCAAGCACTGAGAATCGAAGAATAACGTGTACATACCATTTTGTTGGAACCAATGTCTATAATCAGGTAAACTAGCTACATCGAAGGGAAATTTCCTCTAGCAACTCACTTTCTTGAACGCGTATTCTTGAACATAATTGACATGGATCCCGATAATATTCGGTACCTATACATATTTCATTTGCAAGTTAAGAAAATTATTTGTGGCAGCGCAAATGATGTGTAATAAATTTAGTCAGTAGAATACAATACCAGCATTATGAGGGACATCAAACGCATGTGCAGCACACTTCTTTGCTCCAAAAACAGGGTTATAATCCAAATGTACGTCTTGTTCGTCTTCCTCTTCTTCATGTTCCTCTCCTTCTTTGGGTTTCTCAAAAATGACTTTAGGATAACCAAGTGGCAAATGGGACCAAGACCATAATTGTAGAAGCAATAATGGCCCGAAATTTCTATTATCTCCTTCTCAGCGCACATGCTCAATTGCCTATACAAACAGAGCAAGAGCTGCTACTCCCCAATTATACTCTGTTGGTTGTCCTAAATTTTGCATACAATGGAGATACATAGCTGGCACTAAATCTCCAGATGTATCAGTAAAGACTATGGAGCCAAGGATTTCTAGGACAAGTGCTCTCGCATGCCAGTTAATCTGAAGTGCTTATGAAACCAATGACAAATCATTAAAGCTGCAGCATTAGCAATATCAATCATGTCCTCTCAACTGCTTACAAGTAAACACTTACACTCATGAAAATTCAGGAACGGACATTATTTTGTTTTGATGCAGTATCGATAACAATCTATTAATCAGAAGAAGAGACAAATACCATGCAATAAGCAGAAGATATTTGCTAGCATCTATTGTAGTGTACTATTCAACTCGAGATCAGGAAGAACATACAGTTTCAGAGAAAAAATACAGTGCCTACCATGGTGTGCTCCAGCGCGGGTGATGATTGACGCTCGGAGCAATGCTAGGACGAGGAACGGAATAGTGTGGTTACCACGGTGGAGCCGAGAGAAGGGTCGCCAACTCCGTCGCGCTCACCGCGGTGGCGCAACCTAGTTAGCCGCGGTGGTGCAACCTGATTGCAAGTAACCTTTCCTATTTTCGTAATTCCGAGATTTTTAATTACTATTAATAAAAAAATCGGGGCGGCAGCGCTTAGCTAGGGCACCGCCGCACGGGCGCACGACAGCTGGCAGTCAGTAGGCCGTGGGCGCACAGGACGGGTCCTGCGACCGGCGAGGCGGCAACCGGCGGGAAGGACACCTCGAGGCCGTGATCAGTAAAGACTGCGACTCGCCGAGTCCGCTAGGGTTTGCAGATGGCGCCTCCCAAGGAAAGGATTAAGTATGTAATGAAAGGTGTAATTTCATAGTCCTTCCACTTGATCACATCGGATGAATTGTCATATTAATTGTTTGAATCACGTGAACATAAATTATTCAATTGTTCACTAACCATTTAATGTTTCTTGTGGTTTCTACAGATTTAATGTGTAGTTTTGCCGAAGCCAGTAGAAGTATGTCATTGCCACGTTCTACTTGATGAAAGTATACCTTCATTATGGGTATGTATTCTTTCTAACTATCTTCCCTTGCATAATGTGGTTTCTATCATTATATCCTACTAGTTATTAATTCATGATTTATCTGTGGGTTCTATGTTTTATAGGTCATCTTTATGCCAGTCTAGTTAATATAGATGATACATTGGCAATCAATAATCCATGTAATCTTCATCAAATGAGGTATGCAGAGTGCCCACACTTAAATTTCAGATTTTGGTTGTATTTGTTGAACACCAAGTAATATTTATCTAATATTCTAGTGAGCTCTTCCATAGTTGAGTTGTACATGATTTTTTTTCAATCATAAACTTCGCCACACCTGGAAATCATTCCTGCCTCCGCCACTGGTTTAGCACTTCAATCCGATGTGCTCGGTGCTCGAATCCCATGTGCTTTAATTCGGTATGTATCGAAACCATAACAAAAGGTATATACCCAAAAAACCATATTTTAATTTCATATAATATTTACCAACGTATTCATAATACACAAACCAAAAAACATATAAAATGAACCATGAAAACCGAACAAATCAAATGCACAGAGTAATATATCAAAAAACCAAATAGTTAACCAAATAAACTGAAGTAACGAAAATTATTTATTTTCTCGAGGCAAAAAAACATACAACCAGCTACTTTTCTCATACAGGAGCAAGATTAACTTCTAAGCATGTCCAATTTTTTTGTAACGTAGTCATTATTCTTTGAAAAATGCTAAGCACATCCATTTTTTTGTAACTTAGTCATTATTCTTTGAAAAATGCTAAGCGCGTCCATAACCATCAAGGCATAAACTCATGCATGCATATGGACTTCTATGTACACTGTTTGTGTAAAAAAAAGTATGTGTTTTGAGTCATACATTTCTAAATTATTACTATTCCATTTTCACATTCGCGTCAACTTTGGTTATTATGGTCCTCTCAAAAATACTTTTGTTATTATGGTATATACCTAAACGATACTGAAATAATGTGGTATATACCCAAAACCGAACCATATTTTAATTTCATACCATATTTACAAAAGTATCAATATCATACAAACCGGTAAAAATGTATAAACCAAACCATGAAAGCCGAATAAACCAGGGGAGGAGCCATTATCCATCTTCTGCATAGATTGTCATATGAGCTGGTAGACTGAGAAACATCGGTCCAGGAGGGGAATTTTTGGTCTATGGTGTATATACACCCTAAATTAATAATTAGATAAAAAGTCAACAAATTCTTTTTTTAGATAAACTTCACCTTTCATTGTACTGGTAAAAAAAATCCATGGAAAGCAAAAAATCTCGTTGTCTTCTTTTCAAAAAAGACAAAAAATTTGGTCAAAAGAGTGACCTATAATAGCAAAAAAAAGCCTAAAGTCAACGCTGGTTTTCCATTGTGATCTTCTTTTCCTGAAGTTTATAGTAAAAAAGACTTCCAAACTGTTTTGACTTCTAGTGATTCTAGCCACATAACTTTATTGGTTCTTTTCCTAATGCGAAAGCCAGGTTTGACTGTCTCACCTTACTATCTACAAATACATTGACGGACTAGCAAACATCAGTATTAGTAGCTATTTCAGTCATTTACAAGGAGCAAAATAATCCAAATAGTAATAATAATAATACATCTAATAAACACACACGTGAACTACAAACTCTAGGCAGGTACGAGTGCATAAGCAAAGCAAACTCCCATGGACAGCATGCGCAAAAAGGCTGGGAATTGACATGACACAGCCGTTGGAGAGCTGTGACCACTGACCAGTGCATGCTGCCAAGGATGCGACCACACACTGTTGTTAGTTCATTGCACTCGTTGTTAGTTCATTGTGCATTAAAAAACGGTTGTTAGTTCATTGTGCATTAAAAACAAAATATTTTCATGCTATTACTCCGTATATCAGAACATAATTAGCATACACGTTGGTTAAGCATAGCATAAAAAATAGCAGTCCCGCATTCCATCCCGTAAACGGTGGGTTGCAGCGCTCGTGACAGGAATCTAAATGACATGGTACGGCCTAGTCACAGAAGAATCTATAGGACCCGGACCTGCAGTTGTTGGAATACGGCTCCATATACGTAGGGAATATCATGTGACTGTGGGATACATTGCATGGCTGACACACATGTGGGCCAAGTTGATTTGACACCACGCCTGATGAGAGGTCACGATTCGAGTTGTGCGCGCATACAGTTAGACAAAATCCATGTCCCCTGTCTTTCATCACGAACGAGCTTCTTCGCTGACGTGGCGATTTTCTGTGCTCCAGGATTCGTGCCAAAAGTCCAACTGCAGACGAGGCGTTCGGGCTGAGAATCTAAAAAACAGCACGTTCGGCACTTATTGATTCCGGTCTTGTAATCTCGACTAAATTCAGAGCATCAAGCAAGGTGTGATCTCCACTGAATTTTGTGCTCCTGCAAACGGGAGGCACGTCAACTTTTTATTTCGTATGCTACTTGTTCAGCACATATGCATGGTTCTTGGCATGCAGATTCCTTCAGGACTTTGGTTACCTTCTCAGCACAGCACATATATCGTACCCATGTAATCACAGAGTTCGCTGGGACAGAACATGGCAGTATATATTCTTTGTACCCTGACCGATCTGTCATTTTTCCGTATGGATATTACTTGAATTAATCCGGATTGTCTGTGGTGGTGGTGCTTTTTGGGGTCGGGAGAGGTCCAGGTCTGCTCGTCGGTGACGCCTACGGGTGTCGCCCTTTCTTCCTGAAGGGCCTTAGTGTATCTCTTCCCCAGTGCCCTTCACGTATTGTAGGAAACCTTAGGACTCGTCTGGATAGCAGCAGCGTCGTCATCGCGTTCCTTGTTGAAGGTGTTGCTCGATACATGGTGCTTCGGAGTGCGTGGAGCGCGGTGGGACTTCTGCGGAGGGCGTAGCAGTTCGGGTCATCTTCTCTTCATGGATTTGCCGATGTTGCCATTTGTTTCTCTCTTCGTTCTCTCATTTTTCTTTGGCCTTGGTTGCGCTGTGGTCCCAGCAATCTTGTTGTATCGTGTGCTTGGTCGTTGCTTTATAATATAAAGCGAGGAGAAATCCTTTATCGTCATTTAGTGAATCTAAAAAATACTATGTATTTACTGGTAAATGTTGACGAGACTACAAACATGTACAGAAGCAGGTTTGGTTTTACTCAATATTGGAATTGATAATCAAGCCACACACAGCAGCACGACTCCGACGACCATCGTCTCCTCTGTCGATCCCTCCTATATAAAATCAAGCACTCTTTTCTTTATCCAATTACCATGGTCAGATAAAATGTCATCTATGACGCGTTCACAGCTTAACTAAAGGCAAAATGAGGTGGAGACTGACGCCCAGCTAGTACATGGTGCTCTTTCTGAATTCTGAATCAGAAACAGAGTCTCGCCTGGGGTTTTCCACCTGTGAAATTTGAACATGGATTTATAAAGCTCAGGTTTCTGGACACCTCTTATCTTCACCCTCCAATCTTGCTTTGAGATCTGTGCTAGACAACTAACTTACGACACGAAAATTTCTCTTTTTTGTTTCTTGAAAACAAAACAACATATGAACTTCAAACTTTGCAGGAGAACAAAACATTCTTACTACAACGTGGGAAAAAAGTTTCAGATTTTTTTGTCCGACATAAATATACAAAATGAGAATTTTTGTGTAAAAAATATTCATATTTTGTATATATGATTCACGAAAAAATCTGAAAGTTTTTTCCCACGTTCTAGTTAGAATGTTTCGTTGTCCTCCAAAGTTTCAACTTCATATGTTGTTCTATTTGGAAGAAACAAAAAAGACAAATGATACTGAGGAGGAGGAGGAGGAGACAGTATTTGAGCACTTCAACGAGCTTGTGGGTGCCGTTCATATTGTGGTGGAGACTGATGCCCAGCCAGTGCGCACTGCTCTCTCCGAATCAGGCACGAGCAGATTCCTCATGAATAGCTCATAACAAATCAATCAGGTAACTCACAAAGACCTCACTCTAATTGTAAAATATTGCGCAAACGGTTTATATATTCAAATCAACCACACCACACAACCTTCCCTGAAAAGCTAAGGCATTCGTGGAATCGCAGAAACAGAGACTTGATATGTGGCACTGGGCAACCACTAGAAAATAACAATCATTCCTCAAAACACAATAGCCAATTGCTCGATGGTATCAATTAAACCATGTGGTCAAATACCATATATTTTTTCCTTCCAAATTCACATTTTGTGTCAATATGAGGACAGGAAATCATTTAAAACAGAGGTTAAAACTAGTATACCTTTTAATGCCACCTGATTATGGACAGAAAAAACAGCATTCAAACTTGATTTACCTTCTTTTGTATTAGAATGAAAGAAACACCGATACATGCATGTTGACAACAAATTTCAAATGTGTGAAAGTACTAAATTCTGTAAAACAAACATACACTCCTGGTTAAGCTAGCAGAAACAAGGTTGCAAATATTAAGATTGGTTGTTTCATCAGTTTGAAATAAGGGAACTTAATAACCCGCTGACAAAGTTGTAATGAATTGCATGGAAAGAAACAAATTTGATACTACATACTTTTAGACATAAAAACGTAAGACTGTTTTTCCACTAAAGCAAGTGGTGCATAGTGCATACACAGATATATTACCTGCAGCCTACCAGCTTACATATGACAACAAGCAGGAGAGAAGCAACTAGCACCAACTAATCATAAGTAAGTGCATAACACATACTCCCTCCGTCCGGAAATACTTGTCGTATAAATGCATAAAAATGGATGTATCTAGAACTAAAATACATCTACATCCATTTCTCCGACAAGTATTTCCGGACGGAGGGAGTACATAGTAGCAACATTCAAGTCTCTTGTACTTCAGCAAGTTTGTATTTGAACCATGGGCTTGGGCATCATCTCCTGAATCCCGGTTTGCTTCATAGTGGGTAACAAAGCATTCCATTGCTGAATGAAGTACACCGTTTCTTCCTAGGGTCATTATAATGCTCTCTCTCCTCTTTAATTGCTTTGCCACATCACTTTTTTGCCTATGTGGCGTCCTTAGCACCTGTACACCTTGGAGCACTGAGAAGGGCCTTACCTTTTTTTGAAAAGGGGGACTCCCCGGCCTCTACATCAGAACGATGCATATGACCACCTTTATAGATAAATAAAGAGGTTCAACAAGGTCTTACAGTCTGAAATCAAAATAACAGCAAGCTCACGGAGAGCCACAACGCCAAACACAAATGCCAAGAGGCCACAACCGGCTAGCATAACAAAGATAGGTAAACTAATCGCCTATCCTATTACATGACCGCCAGCCAAACCGGTTGAAGATATCCCGAACTACCATCTCCCAGCGGATAGATCCAGTAACCAAACGCTCCCTGGCCTCCGTCGGAGTGAGTAACGACCACATACGGATCAGCGCAGTGGCTCAGAAAATAACCTGCAAAAAATGAATATTTGTTGTTCTGTTAAAAGCCAAATCATTTCTGCAGTTCCAAATTTCCCACAACAAAGCACATACTCCTACGCGAATGTGTCTAGCTGTTTCGGACTCTATCCCAACAAGCCACGTTCCAAATAACGTACTGACAGAATTCGGAGGAGAAATGTTAAAGGCAATGTGCACCGTGTGCCATAAGCCCATAACACTTTGGCCAACGGGCAATCAAAGAATAAGTGCTTGATAGTTTCATTCCGATCACAGAAACTACACCTAGTAGATCCTGTCCAGTTGCGCTTTACCAAATTATCCTTTGTTAGAATGACTTGTTTATGTACAAAGCACATAAACACTTTAATTTTCAAAGGAGCTTTGACTTTCCAAACATATTTGGAACTAGGAATGGCACTAGAGTTAATGACATCGATATACATCGATTTAACTGTGAACTCTCCAGCCCTAGTAAGTTTCCAGCACAACTGATCGGACTGATGAGATAGCTGAACCTCCATCAGTCTACTCGCCAAATGGAGCCACACTTCCCACCGGTTGCCAACAAGCGTCCTCCTAAACTGAATATTAAGGGGAATGGACTGCAAAATCGTTGCAACAAAAGCATCACGTCGTTGAACAATACTATACAGGGACGGATATTGAAACGCCAGCGGCGTTTCACCAAGCCAAGTATCCTCCCAGAAGCGAGTGGTGGTGCCATTGCCGACTATAAACTTTGTCCTATTAAAGAAGGCTATTTTAACTCTCATAAGTCCCTTCCGAAAAGGCGAGTCAGTCGGTCTCACTGTCACCTGGGACAAAGTCTTGGACTGCAGATACTTACTACATAGAATCTATGCCCACGTGGCCTCAGTCTCAACTGATAATTTATACAGCCACTTACTGAGAAGACATCTATTTTTGACTTCAAGATTCTCAATACCAAGGCCCCCTGGTCCTTTGGTCGACAGATGATATCCCATTTGGCCAGTCTGTATTTTCTCTTTAGTTCATCACTTTGTCAGAAGAATCGGGATCGATAGAAGTCCAGCCTTTTCCTAACACCAACTGGGACTTTGAAAAAATATAAGAGAAACATTGGCATACTCGTGAGCAAAGGAGCTAATCTGTGTTGTTCCAACTCTGGTGATCAACCTTATCCAATGGCACCTCTAAATGATGTTGATTCTTGAATATTGTTTTCTATCCGGATGATCCTTGTCCTACTGATCTGGAAGAAGTTGCTACTAGGATCTTAAAAATATGTGGTGGTCTGCCATTGGCTATAATTACATTTGCAAGTTTGCTTGTCGGTAAGGCACATGACAAGGATGAATGGGAGAGACTCCAAGATTCCATTGGTATTGGTTCTTTGCTTGAAAAAGATGGGAACTTAAAGGTGATGAAAGATATATTATTACTTAGTTACTGGAATCTCCCACACCACTTGAAGACTTGTTTACTGTACTTGTGTATATATCCAGAGGACTATAATATCAGCTGTGAAGAATTGAAGTGGAAATGGATGGCTGAAGGATTCCTTAAAAGACAATGTGGACATTTGGATCAAGCAGCACAAAACTGTTTTAGCGAACTTGTAAATTCAAATTTGATCCAACCAATTGAGTGTGATGGCAGTGTGCAATATTGTCCGGTCCATGATATGGTGCTTGACCTTATCATATCTTTATCAAATGAAGAGAAATTTGCCACTATTTTGAATGGATTTATCTACAAATCTGCTCCAAACAACATTCGTCGTCTGTCCATGCAATCTTGTGGCGGAAAGTGCAATGGGACAGTTCGTGCAATTACAGAAACCAAGTCACATGTTCGCTCACTGACTATGTTTCAAAGAGGCGAGCAGAAAATAAAAATTGTGGGCTTCCATGCTTTGCGGGTGCTGGATCTTGAGGGATATGAATGGTTGGAAAACAAGCATTTAAAAAATATAGGAAGTTCACCTCAGCTGAGGTTTTTGCGAATTCATAGTAATAAAATTACTGAGATTCCTAGGGAAATTGGAAAGCTACAACACATAGAGACTCTCGATTTGAATGGCTGTATGTTAGGTTTAACACTGCCATCTACTATGGTGCATTTGCATAAATTGGTGCGCCTATTTGTCAACCCCAGCGACTGGTTGCCTACAGATGCGTTCAGGGGTATGCAAGCCTTGGAGGTCTTGCAGGGGGTAAATATCTGGGGAACTGGCAACCCAATGAGATTTGCAGAAGAGCTTGGGCATCTAACAAAATTGAGAAGACTGTCTATAGTTCCCACGATGGTGTGCAAGGAATATGCAATAAGAGGAAGAATAATAGAACTTTTGGTGTTATCTATACATGAGTTGGGCAAATGCAACCTTAGAGATCTTAATACTAACACAGAGATTGGCTGGTATCTATTTTGAGACCCATATTGCACCTATCCATACCTCCAAGTTCTTAAAATTGAGACAATAGTTGAAGAAGTTCGAAGGGAGTGGGCTCCCTAAAAAATCTGACGAATCTATACTTGAAAGTAGCTGAATTTTATAAGGAGGGTCTCCATATCCTCATGAGCATGCCTTCTCTGGCCTATCTTCAGCTAAAGGTTACAAGCGTAGTCAAAGGAAAGTTGATGATCGGTACTAACGGATTCAACCTCCTAATGGAGTTCCGCTTCGCGTACCTTTTTGGAATGAAAGGGGTTTCCCCCTGCCCCATTTTATTGAAGCAGCAAAGAAAACCAGATTCGGAATATAAGCTTAACAGCTGGATCCCCACACAGCCCACACCAGGCAACCATCAGGCAGATTGGAAACATAACTAACTGGAAGGTCTAAACAGCCTCACAAACCAGCAAACAATTTATCCTACATGAAGTTCTTTTATTACAAAACCCAAAGGCGAGGGCCAAAAGTGAAAGCTAATTGTCTACTGACGACGACCGGAGATCAGGTCCAGGTGATCCGCAGGAGCTCCCCCCGGTGTTTGTCGAGCAACAGAATACATCTTCGCAGCAGCTCCGCTTGGGTGTCGTCGCAGAGTACCCCCCAGCGCAAAAGCACATTTTTCAACTTCACAAGGACGCAATTCAAGCCTCTCCACGAGCGGCCCTGAAAACAGAAATCATTCCTTAGCCTCCAAATGCTCCACAAGGATGCAGCCGTGACCAGATTGAGCACAGGTTTGCATTTGTAAGAACGCCACACAACACATATGTCTTCAGAACAAGTAAAAGGTTGCACATTAAAAAACTCAAAGACCAGTCGCCAGATACATTTGGCCACAACACAATAAAAAAATAGATGTTGAGTGGACTCATTTTCTCTACAAAACAGGCAGGAGAGGTCTTCCACCTGTCTACGTTTGTTCAAATTATCTCTGGTCAGAACTTTATTGTGCACACAAAGCCACATGAAAACATGAATGTTTTGAGGACACAAAACTTTCCAAAGAGATTTTCCAATCGGAGAAACAATTCCCCCGAAGTTTATAGCTTCATAGAAAGATTTAACTGAGTACAACCCCTTAGGTTCAAGAGACCAGATGGGCAAATCTGGGGAGGTAGACAGGAGGAAATCCCTAATGTGGTCTTGTAATTGATTCCACCTAAGCATCCCCCTCAGATCGACACATCGCCTAAATGTAAGTTTCAGAGTAGTCCCGTCCCACACTTGAGCCACTGAACAATCAGGCTGGTTACAAATTTCAAACATGTCCCAAAACATAGTTCTTAGGGAACAATCTCCAGCCCACGTATCATGCCAAAAACTTATTTTACTAGAAGAACACCCGTGCGTTGCAACGGGGCCATATTAAATTTAAGAGTTCAATATTAAAATTCTTATACATATCAAGTGACATTGGCGACCTTTTCTCACCATCAAATCCTCACACACACACACACTCTCTCTCCCCCTCCCCCCATCTCTCTCTAACACACACACACACACATATCCATCTTATTGGGTACGGGACCATAATCCATCTATTTCACACACACACACACACACACACACACACTCTAGTGCATAACAATATGGATTATGTGTATTATATTTGCCACCACAACTAAGGGAATTAATTTCATGTAAATCGGCCAGCCACAACTCCAAGAATACAAGGAGGAGGTGGCCCGGGTCGGCGTTGGCGCCGTCCGGCGCGGGCCACAGGCCCGCTTCCAAGTGCGTCTGCGCGCCGGCCACCCACGCGGGGTCCTTCAAGTGTCGCTTCCACCGCACCAACTCCCATGGCCACAACACGGCCAGGGCCAGGGAAGCGCCCTTCTTCGCCCCCTTCACCAGCCGCGGCCAACGCGGTGCCGTGGCACCTGGCCTCGACGTCCTCGCGACCCAGTGACGCAGCCCAAGCATCAGCCTCGAGGATCAAGAACGCTCGACAACGGAGAGGGAAGGGAAAGATCATATACATGTCATAAGAAAGGGAGTTTATTTACTGCTCCCTCGATGTATTGTTTCCTTTGTTTGAAGATTGATTACCATCCGTGAGTTAAGATAAGGTTAATGTGATTGAGCGATTTTTCTGAAAATCAAATATTTGTTTTCTCATTAATGTGATTGAGTGATTTAAGGTAAGGTTAATTAATTTAAATTTGATCTTTAGAGATTGTTCGTGATTGATTCTACATTACTAAATAAATTGCGTCAGTATAGAAAGTTTTGATCTGTTTAGATTTCTTTCGTTGTGTGAGAGGGTGACGCAAAAATAAACCGATGAAGTGGGTGGAGGGGA
Source organism: Triticum aestivum (assembly GCF_018294505.1). NCBI lineage: Eukaryota > Viridiplantae > Streptophyta > Magnoliopsida > Poales > Poaceae > Triticum > Triticum aestivum. The sequence continues at coordinate 570,712,772 of NC_057794.1, forward strand.
CGAAAAAAATCTACAAAAAAACCCAGCGAAGGTGGGAGGAGTACCAAAAAAACCATGGCAGGTGGGACAAAAATAAACCGTACGAGGCTACCAAGTGCGTCTGCGCGCCGGTGATACGTCTCCGTCGTATCTATAATTTTTGATTGTTCCATTCCAATATTCTACAACTTTCATATATACTTTTGGCAACTTTTTATACTATTTTTGGGACTAACATATTGATCCAGTGCCCAGTGCCAGTTCCTATTTGTTGCATGTTTTTTTGTTTCGCAGAATATCCATATCAAACGGAGTCCAAACGGGATAAAAACTAACGGAGATTTTTTTGGGAATATATATGATTTTTGGGAAGAAAAATCCACGCGAGACAGTGAACGAGGGGGCCACGAGGCAGGGGGCGCGCCCCTGACCCTCATGGCCACCCCGTAAGGCGGCTGGTACCCTTCTTTCGCCGCAAGAAAGCTAATATCCAGATAGAGACCGTGTTAAAATTCCAGCCCAATCGGAGTTATGGATCTCCAGAAACGGTGAAAGGATAGAATCGAGGAATGCAAAAACAGAGAGAGACAGATCTAATCTCGGAGGGGCTCTCGCCCCTCCCATGCCATGGAGGCCAAGGACCAGAGGGGAAACCCTTCTCCCATCTAGGGAGGAGGTCAAGGAAGAAGAAGACGAAGAGGCCCCCTCTCCCCTTCTCTTCCGGTGGCGCCGGAACGCTGCCGTGGCCATCATCATCATCACCGCGATCTACACCAACACCTCCGCCATCTTCACCAACATATCCATCATCTTCCCCCTCTATCTACAGCAGTTCACTCTCTCGCAACCCATTGTACCCTCTACTTGAACATGGTGCTTTATGCTTCATATTATTATCCAATGATGTGTTGCCATCCTATGATGTCCGAGTAGATTTTCGTTGTCCTATCGGTGGTTGATGAATTGCTATGATTGATTTAATTTGCTTGTGGTTATGTTGCTGTCCTTTGGTGCCCATCATATGAGAGCGTGCGTGGATCACACCATAGGGTTAGTTGTATGTTGATAGGACTATGTATTGGAGGGCAAGAGTGACAGAAGCTTCAACCTAGCATAGAAATTGATGCATACGGCATTGAAGGGGGACCAATATATCTTAATGCTATGGTTGGGTTTTACCTTAATGAACATTAGTAGTTGCGAATGCTCGCTAATAGTTCCAATCATAAGTGCATAGAATTCGAAGTCAGGGATGACATGCTAGCAGTGGCCTCTCCCACATAATACTTGCTATCGGTCTAGTAAAGTAGTCAATTGCTTAGGGACAATTTCGCAACTCCTACCACCACTTTTCCACACTCGCTATATTTACTTTATTGTGTCTTTACTTAAACAGCCCCTACTTTTTATTTACGTAATCTTTATTATCTTGCAAACCTATCCAACAACACCTACGAAGTACTTCTAGTTTCATACTTGTTCTAGGTAAAGCGAACATCAAGCGTGCATAGAGTTGTATTGGTGGTCGATAGAACTTGAGGGAATATTTGTTCTGCCTTTAGCTCCTCGTTGGGTTCGACACTCTTACTTATCGAAAACTGTTGCGATCCCCTATACTTGTGGGTTATCAAGACCTTTTTCTGGCGTCATTGCCGGGGAGCAATAGCGTGGGGTGAATATTCTCGTGTGTGCTTGTTTGCTTTATCACTAAGTAATTTTTATTTGCTATTCTTAGTTGTTTTCTATCTTTAGTTATGGATAGGAAACGCAAAATACCAAAAAATAGTTGTACCTACTAAACCAATGGTTGAAGAACCACTCAAAATCTATCACGCTGCTGAATCTTATTACTTGGATCATCTTCGATCCCTATGTGCTCGTGTTGAAACCCCAACTAGCTTAGTTGAGGGCAAATCTTTAGATGAGCATGCTTGTTATGTGCGACACCGAATATCTGAAAAAGGGAAAATTTTACTGGGTCAAATTCATCGTTTGCAATGCTATGCTTGGAATTTATGCGAAATATATGATATTACTTGTTGTTCTGAAAACCCTAAGAAACACCTTCCCTATCAATGTGAGTTTAGTGATAATGAAATCGTATCTTTGTATGCTAAAGGTGTTTATAGTTACTATGATGTTCAACAAATTGAAGAATTTGTTGCTTTTAAGGGTGCTTATTAAATTCCTTCTTTGATTGAAACGTATGATGCTACTCTTTACAAATCTGAAAATTTTGACATACTTAAATATTTCTATGATAATTATGCTTCTAATGCCTATGTTGAACCATACATTGAGGACTACCCCACTGTCCAAGAAGAGACTAATATTTTGCAGGAATCTATGGAAGAAGAAATTGATGAAACTGTGAGCTCCTTGGATGAAAAAGATGAGGAGGAGAGCGAAGAACAAAAGGAGGAAGAGCGGATTAGCTACCCGTGCCCACCTTCTAATAATAGTAACTCTTCAACTCATACATTGTTTAATTTCCCTTCGTGCTTACCGAAGGATGATTGCTATGATGATTGTTATGATCCCGTTGATTCTCTTGAAATATCCCTTTTTGATGATGCTTGCTATGCTTGTGGCCAAGATGCCAATATGAATTATGCTTGTGGAGATGAACTTGCTATAGTTCCTTATGTTAAACATGAAATTGTTTCTATTGCACCCACACATGATAGTCCTATTATCTTTTTGAATTCTACCGACTACACTATATCGGAGAAGTTTGCCCTTATTAAGGATTATATTGATGAGTTGCCTTTTACCGTTGCACATGATGATTTTGATGAATATAATATGCATGTGCTTGCTGCTCCTACTTGCAATTATTATGAGAGAGGAACTATATCTCCACCTCTCTATGTTTCCAATATGATAAAATTGCAAGAAACTGCTTATGCTATGCATTGGCCTTTACTTTGTGTGCATGAATTGTTCTTTTATGACATGCCGATGCATAGGAAGAGATGTATACTTCGTTGTTGCATGATATATGTTACTTTGTGCTCATTACTAAATTACAAATCATTGTTAATTAAAATTGGCTCTGATATACCTTGGGATCTGGGTGGATCCATTACTTGAGCACTATATGCCTAGCTTAATGGCTTTAAAGAAAGCGCTGCCAGGGAGACAACTCGGAAGTTTTAGAGAGTCATTTATTTCTATTGAGTGCTTTCATATAGTTTAAAAACAACAAAAATAAAGAAGGGAACCCAAATCTTTTTCAAAAAGGAAAGTGAAAGTGAGAAAGACAAGCATTGTTGAAGTGGGAGAGCTCCTTGAACTTTGTTCATGCTCACGGCAACTTTGTGAATCTTGATTACAGAAACTTTTCAACAAAAATAATTATCCCCTTGTACAATTCCATTGTATTATAAAAATAACGTGCCAAGGTTTGCCTTTAGGATGTTTACATTTGCTTGATGGTTTGTACGGTGCAGGACAGAAACTTTGGCTGCAGTGCGCGATTTTACATTTTTAGCTGGAACATCAAATGGTTCTTATTATTTTTGCACTGTCTTTATATACAAATTTTTTATTTTTCCTAATTTTTGTAGAATTTTTCAAGTATCATAGGTATGGTTAATGTTCAGATTATTACAGACTGTTCTGTTTTAGACAGATTCTGTTTTTGATGCATAGTTTGCTTGTTTTGATGAAACTATCAATTTATATCAGTGGATTAAGCCATGGAAAAGTTATATTACAGTAGGCACAATGCAAAAAATATATGAATTGGTTTGCAACAGTACTTAGAGTAGTGATTTGCTTTATTATACTAACGGATCGTACCGAGTTTTCTGTTGAAGTTTTGTGTGGATAAGGTGTTCGATGATCGAGAAGGTCTCGATGTGAGAAGAAGGAAGAGAGGCAAGAGCTCAAGCTTGGGGATGCCCGAGGCACCCCAAGTAAATATTCAAGGAGACTCAAGCATCTAATCTTGGGGATGCCCCGGAAGGCATCCCCTCTTTCTTCAACAAATATCGGTATGTTTTCGGATTCGTTTCGTTCATGTGATATGTGCAATCTTGGAGCGTCTTTTGCATTTAGTTTTCATTTTTATTTTATGCACCATGCTGGTATGAGGTAGTCCTTGGTTGATTTATAGAATGCTCTTTGCACTTCACTTATATCTTTTGAGTATGGCTTTATAGAATACTTCATGTGCTTCACTTATATCATTTGAAGTTTGGATTGCCTGTTTCTCTTTACATAGAAAACCGCCATTTGTAGAATGCTCTTTTGCTTCACTTATATTTGTTAGAGAGTGGGAATATATTTTGTAGAAAGAATTAAAACTCTCTTGCTTCACTTATATCCATTTAGAGAGATGACAGGAACTGGTCATTCACATGGTTAGTCATAAAATCCTACATAAAACTTGTACATCAATGAATATGATATGTTTGATTCCTTGCAATAGTTTTGCGATATAAAGATGGTGATATTAGAGTCATGCTAGTGGGTAGTTGTGGATTAGTATAAATACTTGTGTTGATGTTTGTGATTCCTGTAGCATGCACGTATGGTGAACCGTTATGTAACGAAGTCAGAGCATGAGGTATTTATTGATTGTCTTACTTATGAGTGGCGGTCGGGGACGAGCGATGGTATTTTCCTACCAATATATCCCCCTAGGGGCATGCGTAGTAGTACTTTGCTTCGAGGGCTAATAAACTTTTGCAATAAGTATATGAGTTCTTTATGACTAATGTTGAGTCCATGGATTATACGCACTGTCACCCTTCCACCATTGCTAGCCTCTCTAGTACCGCGCAACTTTCGCCGGTACCATAAATCCACCATATACCTTCCTCAAAACAGCCACCATACCTACCTATCATGGAATTTCCATAGCCATTCCGAGATATATCGCCATGCAACTTCCATCATCATCATATACATGACTTGAGCATTCATTGTCATATTGCTTTGCATGATCGTAAGATAGCTAGCATGATATTTTCATGGCTTGTCCATTTTTTGATGTCATTGCTACGCTAGATCATTGGACATCCCGGTACACCGCCGGAGGCATTCATATAGAGTCATATCTTTGTTCTAGTATCGAGTTGTAATATCGAGTTGTAAGTAAATAAAAGTGTGATGATCATCATTATTAGAGCATTGTCCCATGAAAAAAGAGGCCAAAGAAGCCTAAATGAAAAAGGGGCCAAAGAAGCCCACACAAAAAAGGGGGCAATGTTACTATCCTTTTACCACACTTGTGCTTCAAAGTAGCACCATGTTCTTCATATAGAGAGTCTCTTGAGTTATCACTTTCATATACTAGTGGGAATTTTCATTATAGAACTTGGCTTGTATATTCCGATGATGGGCTTCCTCAAATGCCCGAGGTCTTCATGAGCAAGCAAGTTGGATGCACATCCACTTAGTTTCAGTTTGAGCTTTCATACACTTATAGCTCTTAGTGCATCCGTTGCATGTCAATCCCTACTCACTCACATTGATATCTATTGATGGGCATCTCCATAGCCTGTTGATACGCCTAGTTGATGTGAGACTATCTTCTCCCTTTTGTCTTCTCCACAACCACCATTCTATTCCACCTATAGTGCTATATCCATGGCTCACGCTCATGTATTGTGTGAGGGTTGAAAATGCTGAAGCGCGTTAAAAAGTATGAACCAATTGCTCGGCTTGTCATCGGGGTTGTGCATGATGTGAATATTTTGTGCGGTCAAGATGGAGCATAGCCAGACTATATGATTTTGTATGGATAACTTTCTTTGGCCTTGTTATTTTGAAAAGACATGATTGCTTTATTAGTGGGCTTGAAGTATTATTGTTTTTATGTCAAATGATAGACTATTGCTTTGAATCACTCGTGTCTTAATATTCATGCCATGATTAGACATGGGATCAAGATTATGATAGGTAGCATTCCACATCAAAAATTATCTTTTTTATCATTTACCTACTCGAGGACGAGCAGGAATTAAGCTTGGGGATGCTGATACGTCTCCATCGTATCTACAATTTTTGATTGTTCCATGCCAATATTCTACAACTTTCATATACTTTTGACAACTTTTTATACTATTTTTGGGACTAACATATTGATCCAGTGCCAAGTGCCAGTTCCTATTTGTTGCATGTTTTTTTGTTTCGCAGAATATCCATATCAAACGGAGTCCAAATGGGATAAAAAATTGGCAAAGATTTTTTTGGAATATATATGATTTTTTGGAAGAAAAATCCATGCGATACGGTGCCCGAGGGGGCCACGAGGCAGGGGCGCGTGCCCCAGGGGGCCAGGCGCGCCCCTGACCCTCGTGGCCACCCTGTAAGGCGGTTGGTTCCCTTCTTTCGCCGAAAGAAAGCTAATATCTAGATAGAGACCATGTTAAAATTTCAGCCCAATCGGAGTTACGGATCTCCGGGAATATAAGAAACGGTGAAAGGATAGAATCTGGGAACGCAGAAATAGAGAGAGACAGAGAGACAGATCCAATCTCGGAGGGGCTCTCGCCCCTCCCATGCCATGGAGGCCAAGGACCAGAGGGGAAACCCTTCTCCCATCTAGGGAGGAGGTCAAGGAAGAAGAAGACGAAGGTGTAACGCCCTCGATGCGGCTATATCTCCTATGTGTCGAAGCACGACTTAGAGGCATAACCGCATTGAAAGCAATGTCGTAAGTAAGGTAATCTTCAAAACAACCCATGTAAATAGATAAAAGGGGAAAGGAAACATAGTTGGCTTACACTCGCCACGTCACACAAATACATGAATAACATTACAATCATCCAATACACTCATGGTCTGACTACGGTACCAAAATAAAGATCAACCCCCACATGCGACAAAGTCCCCGATCGTCCCAACTGGGCACCACTACTGATCATCTGGGAAAGACACATAGTAACGATGAGAGTCTTCATCGAACTCCCACTTGAGCTCAACCGCATCGTCTGGAGCGGTATCATCGGTCCCTGCATCTGGTTTGGAAGTAAACTGTGAGTCACGGGGACTCAGCAATCTCGCACCCTCATGATCAAGACTATTTAAGCTTATAGGTAAGGCAATGTATGATGTGGAGCTGCAGCAAGCGACTAGCATATATGGTGGCTAACCTATTCGCAAAAGAGAGCGAGAAGAGAAGGCAAAAGCACGATCGAACAACTATGATCAAGAAGTGATCCTAGAACAACCTACGTCAAACATTACTCCAACACCGTGTTCACTTCCCGGACTCCGCCGAGAAGAGACCATCACGGTTACACACACGGTTGATTCATTTTAATTAATTTAAGTTTCATGTTATCTACAACCGAACATTAATAAATTCCCATCTGCCCATAACCGCGGGCACGGCTTTCGAAAGTTCAAATCCCTGCAGGGGAGTCCCAACTTAGCCCATCACAAGCTCTCACGGACAACGAAGGATATTCCTTCTCCCGAGACATTCCGATCAGACTCGGCATCCCGGTTACAAGACATCCTCGACAATGGTAAAAACAAGTCCAGCAACACCGCCCGAATGTGCCGACAAATCCCGATAGGAGCTGCACATATCTCGTTCTCAGGGCACACTCAGATGAGCCAGACGTCGGGTAGGCCAGCCCAGAGTTGCCCCTGGTAGCCCCGGACATCGCTCAGTTGGCCCAACACTTAGAGAAGCACTGGCCCCGGGGGGGGGGGTAAAATAAGATGACCCTTGAGTCCGCGAAACCCAAGGGAAAAAGGCTAGGTGGCGAATGGTAAAACCAAGGTTGGGCATTGCTGGAGGAGTTTTATTCAAGGTGAACTGTCAAGGGGTTCCCATTATAACCCAACCACGTAAGGAATGCAAAAACCCGGCAACATAACACCGATATGACGGAAACTAGGGCGGCAAGAGTGGAACAAAACACTAGGCAAAAGGCCGAGCCTTCCACCCTTTACCAAGTATATAGGTGCATTAAGATAACAAGATAATATAGTGATATCCCAATAATAAACAAATGTTCCAATGAGGAACGATCTCCAATCTTCACCTGCAACTAGCAAAGCTATAAGAGGGGCTGAGCAAAGCGGTAACATAGCCAAACAACGGTTTGCTAGGACATGGTGGGTTAGAGGTTTGACATGGCAATTTGGGAGGCATGATAAGCAACTGGTAGGTATCATAGCATAGGCATAGCAAAAGAGCGAGCATCTAGCAAGCAAAGATAGAAGTGATTTTGAGGGTATGATCATCTTGCCTGCAAAGTTGTCAGAGTTGACTTGATCCTCGTAAGCAAACTCAACGGGCTCCTCGTTCACGAACTCGTCTCCTGGCTCTACCCAAACAAGAACAACAAGCAAACGGAACACAATCAACCACGTGCAATGCTCAAACAACATGATGTAAACATGGTATGATATGCGGGATGCGGTATGTGATGCATATGTAAGATTTGACAAAGAATGATTGAACCTGGCCTCAACTTGGAAATCCAAGAGTTTCACTGGAAAGGTGACGTGATTTCGGTTGAAATCGATATAAAGATAACCGGAATCGGATGCACGGTTTGGAAATGGCAAGCAAAACAAATATGGCACCGGTCTGCGATAATCAGCAAGTGACCAACTAAATGCATCAAGATAAATATGCTACAACACTCAAATATGACAAAAAAATACATGACAGGGATCCACTCATGAAGCTTGACAATAGATGAGTACTGAGCTACGGCTAATTCATTCATTAACAGGTTCAAACAAGCATGGCAAAAGTGCAAACGATAACAGGTTTCAGACTTAGTGAAATTAACACAAGTCTGAAATTTAACATCAGGAAGCACACTTTAGAGCATGAAAACTACATGCTACAGGAACTTAACATGGCAAAGAAATGCATGGCATGAAGCTACTCAAAGCACTTAACAAAAGTCCCTTAGTGAACTTGAGCCAAAAGGGATCAGAAAATACAATTGCAACATGTGAACATGGCAAAAATATAAACAGATTTAGACTTAGTGAAAAACTGGAGCATGCAAAACAGTTAACGAGTAGGCATGTTTACGAGCTTGGTGCACTCACTACAGAGCATGGCATGACAAACTAAGCATACACCCATCAAGAATACATAGCATAGAAACTAGAAATGGCAAGAACAACAACATAGCATGCACGAATCAATAGCACCATCCTCGGCAAAATCGCTAAACATGTCAACAATCTGCCAGGATTCACGATATAGCAAAAGTAGAGCTCGATTGACTCAAGCTAGGATTCTCCATAATTGCAAACAAAGATATGGATGGATAGAGCACCACAATATTAACACAACATCCTTACTGATCATCCTCAAAAGAGGCACGGATCACTAGGAAACAGCATGAACATATGGCATAACAACAAAAACAGAACAAGGACTTACTGAAATTCTAAGTCCCAGAAATCAGCATTACCGATTACGCTACTTTGCAAGCTTGTGCTAGTCACCACAAATATCACAAAAATACATGGCAAGCACCTCTGTAAAGATGGCATGGCATTTAACAAAACACATGTAGAGCTCAGGATCATAGCATGCACACATTAATCATGGCAAAAATGACAAAAAGCTATTTGATGAAACAGATCTGACAAATTCCTCACATAGCCCTCTTCCAACAGCATTTTGGGCATCAAGACGAGCTCAAATGAAAATGATGCAATGAGATGAAATGATGTACTCGTCGAGGCGAACATTTTGATATGCTACACGCACAAATTGGAGCTATGGATGCAGAGTTATGACATGATGAAAATTGCCAAAAAAATTAGGGTTAGAGGTTGATTTTCATTGTCCTATCAGTGGTTGATGAATTGCTATGATTGATTTAATTTGCTTGTGGTTATGTTGTTGTCCTTTGGTGCCCATCATATGAGAGCGCGCGTGGATCACACCATAGGGTTAGTTGTATGTTGATAGGACTATGTATTGGAGGGCAAGAGTGACAGAAGCTTCAACCTAGCATAGAAATTGATGCATACGGGATTGAAGGGGGACCAATATATCTTAATGCTATGGTTGGGTTTTACCTTAATGAAAGTTAGTAGTTGCGAATGCTTGCTAATAGTTCCAATCATACGTGCATAGAATTCCAAGTCAGGGATGACATGCTAGCAGTGGCCTCTCCGACATAATACTTGCTATCGGTCTAGTAAAGTAGTCAATTGCTTAGGGACAATTTCACAACTCCTACCATCATTTTTCCACACTCGCTATATTTACTTTATTGCGTCTTTGCTTAAACATCCCCTACTTTTTATTTACGTAATCTTTATTATCTTGCAAACCTATCCAACAACACCTACAAATTACTTCTAGTTTCATACTTGTCCTAGTTAAAGCGAACGTCAAGCGTGCGTAGAGTTGTATCGGTGGTTGATAGAACTTGAGGGAATATGTGTTCTGCCTTTAGCTCCTTGTTGGGTTCGACACTCTTACTTATCGAAAACTGTTGCGATCCCCTATACTTGTGGGTTATCAGCCAGCCACCCACGCCGGGTCCTTCAAGTGCCGATTCCACCGCACCAACTCCCAGCGCCATGGCCATGACCAGGTCCAGGGAAGCCGCCCTTCTTCGCCCCCTTCACCGGCCGCGGCCAACGCGGTGCCACGGCACCCGGCCTCGACATCCTCGTGACCTAGTGACGCAGCCCAAGCATCGGCCTCGAGAATCAAGAACGCTCGACAACGGAGAGGGAAGGGAAAGATCATATACATGTCATAAGAAAGGGAGTTTATTTACTGCTCCCTCGATGTATTGTTTCCTTTATTTGGAGATCGATTACCATCCGTGAGTTAAGGTAAGGTTAATGTGATTGAACGATTTTTCTGAAAATCAAATATTTGTTTTCTAATTAATGTGATTGAGTGATTTAAGGTAAGGTTAATTAATTTAGATTTGATATTTAGAGATTGTTCGTGATTGATTCTACATTACTAAATAACTTGCGTCTGTATGGAAAGTTCTGATCTGTTCAGATTTCTTTCGTTATGTGAGAGGGTGATGCGAAAATAAACCGATGAAGTGGGGAGAGGGGACGAAAAAAATCTACGAAAAAAATGAGATGGAGAGGGGGAGGGAACGAGCGAACGAAACAATGTACGTACTGAGACATTATTAGGAGTAGAGAATAATGAGATAATATTCCCTTACAAATTAAGTAGGTACATAAATGCTTTAGTAATGAGATTTCTTAAAATTGGTTATTTGTTGCCTCACTAATTAATGTGATTGAGAGATTTATGGTAATTTATTTAGATTTGAACTCTAGAAATTGATCGTGATTGATTCTTTCACTTGCGTCAGTACTCAGTATGGAAAGTTCTGATCCGTTCAGAATTTTTTCGTTATGCGTGAGGGTGATGCGAAACTAAACTGGTGAGATATGGGAGGGGACGAAAAAAACCAGCGAAATAAAACGGTTGAAAGTGGTGGGACGAAAATAAACCGCACGAGGCTACTAACTGCTCCATTAGGAGTAGAGATCACCTCTCCCCACCTTCCAAACATAGAAAGTTTTTGAAGCATTTAAAGCCCAAGTCATACTTTTCCAAAAGGGGGGCCCAATTTTTTGTTTGGCCCACAGAACATTCGGCGAGTGAGTGTTGTTGGATAAACAGCAACTGATCTTTACTGAGGGCCAAGGGCCATTACATATACATGTGTGACAAAGTACAAAAAACATCTTATACAATGGGGATATGCCAAACGGAGACTTTACACATCTAACACCCCCCTCAAACTCATGATGGATTAACAACACTGAGTTTGGAGAGGAAAAAACCATGCCGCGCTCGAGTCTGTGCCTTCGTGAAGAAGTTAGCCAACTGTAACTCAGAGGGCACATAGTGAAGAGCGAGAGTCTGATCCTGCACAGCAGCACGCATGAAGTGGGCATCCACACCGATGTGCTTGGTGAGCTCATGCTTCACTAGTTCGCGCGCAATACTGATAGCACCGGTACTGTCTGACAGTAAGGGAGTCAAGGTGGTAGCAGACACACCAAAATCCTCAAGTAACCAGTGTAACCAGATCACCTCAGCTGTCAACATAGCCATGGCGCACAACTCAGCCTCTGTACTCGAGCGAGAAACTGCAGCCTGTTTCTTTGTTTTCTAGGCAACAAGAGAGCCACCAAGAAAGACACAATAAGCAGACAACAAGCGGCGATCAGAGGGATCACTAGCCCAAGTAGCATCAGAGTAGGCCTGGAGCTTAGGAGAGCTGGAGCGGGTAAAGAAAAGGCGCTGAGAGATCATGCCACGAAGGTATCGTAAAACACGGAGGAGATGACTATAGTGGACAAAGGTGGGGGCGGAAACAAACTGCCTAAGAATGTGGACATGATAGGAGATGTCAGGACATGTAACAACAAGATAGACAAGACTGCCAACAAGATGATGATAGCGAGTGGGATTAGGAAGAGGGTCACCATCAGTGGCACGAAGCTGAACGTTGAGCTCCATAGGAGTCACAAGTGTGCGCTCATCACCGAGAGCAGCACGAGCAAGAAGATCCTGAATATACTTCTCTTGGGAGATGTAGAAGCCATTAGAGGTCGAGGAAATCTCAATCCCAAGAAAATAGCAAAGGGGACCAATATCAGTCATAAGAAACTGATCGCGAAGACAAGCCTTAACAAAGGCAATGTAGTCAGAGTCGTCGTCAGTGATGATCATGTCATCAACATAGAGAAGGAGAAGAGTCCGACCACGAGGAGACGTGTGAAAAAACAACGCGGGATCATGATCACTAGGCAAGAAACTAGCGGCAGTCACCACAGAGGCGAAGCGCTCAAACCAGTTGCGAGGGGCCTGTTTAAGTCCATAGAGGGAGCGACGAAGTTTACAGAGCATACCATCAGGAGCATAGTACCCCGGGGGTGGCTGCATATAAACCTCCTCATGCAACTCGCCATTGAGAAAAGCGTTCTGAACATCAAGTTGAGAGACAGACCAATGACGAACAGAAGCCACAACAAGAAGAGTGCGAACAGTGGTCATGTGGGCCACATGAGTGAATGTCTCATCATAATCGCGTCCCTGCTCCTGCTGAAAGCCACGGGCCACAAGACGCGCTTTGTAGCGCTTAAGAGAACCATCTGAGCGAGTCTTAATCTTGTAGAACCACTTGCAGGTGATGGGACGAACAACAGAAGGGAGGGAAACCAGATCCCATGTGCCAGAGCGCTCAAGGGCAGCAAGCTCTTCGGCCATCGCAAGCTGCCATTCATGTTGAGTCATGGCAGTCCGATAGGAAGTGGGCTCATCAATAACAGAGAGACCATACCAAGCAGGAGAGTAGCAATCAGGCGGGTGGCGAGGCCGAGCACGGAGCTTATGAACCGAGGGAGGTGTGAAGGGAGGTGCACCAGAGGTGGAAGGCACGTCAGGAGAAACATCCTCAGAACAAGGGCAATGAGTATAGTGGAGAGGAAACAGGGAGAGAGGGCGACGGACTGGAGATGATGGAGGAGAGGTGTAGGAGGAGGTTGGGGAAGATGGTGTCGGTGGTGAAGGGGAAGGAATGTGAGGTGTAGGAAGAGGAGATGAAATATGAGGCACATAGCAGGGTGTATCGGGGAGAAGAATAAAAGAAATGTCGTCCACGGAAAAGCTCGAGGAAGAAGGACAGGGGTAGTAAGAGAGAGATTTGTCAAAGGTCACATTATGGGACAGAGGGAGTACGATCTTAAGTAGAACAATCACAATTATGATTCATGATTTAAAGTTTGCAAACTCAAGACCATGGTGAAAGCGTTGTAATGTGTAAAGCAGAAACCATGGTGATTATAATGTGTAAAGCATTATAATCATGATTTGGTAATGGGCCAGTCAAAATCACGATGAATTTGTGATGATAGGAGTAGCATGGTTCTTTCTTCGCCATTGCAAGGTGTGACCCATTTGGGTCATAGCTAAGTTTTCACCCTGGAGCTTGTCGAAGTCAATCATGTATTGTCACCACCACGTTTTCACGACCCTAGTAACTACATGCGATGGGTTAGAGAACCGATCACCGCCGCTACGCAACCATACATCTGCATCAATCCGTTGCGTGTAGTTTGCATCTTGCTGCCGAGGGCAACCACCAGGAGAGAGGAACCCTCGCGAAGGTCTTTCGATGGCCACCGCAATACGAAAAAAGGTCGCCGTCGATGTCTAGAGTGGTCACCCGTTGCCGCCATAATCGCCGGAGATGAAGAAGTCGGTTCTGACAAATCAACTAGTCCCGGCAGCCATCGGCATAGACACAATTGTTGTAGCACCCTCATGGAGCCTACGAGCTTCACCACAACGTTGTACATTGCTGCCCTGGTCTGTGGCCACACAAGTCTGGCAGCACACAACCACGCCAAGGCTGGCGGCGGCTCGAGCAACACATGGGCAGCGAGATCCAATCGAGGCAAACCATCGCGAGGGAAAGATCTCGCTGCCATCGACCACGCGAGGGGCTTTGCACTGCGGCCCTGGCCGGCGACGGAGAAGAAAGGAGGCAGAGGATGTACTAGAGTGGCATTGTTAAATCTGTCGCCTGAGTCGTCCGCGGGACGATGCGAGAGCGTTCCTATTCCTATTTCAAATTTGGCCCCACATGAAAGTCTCTATTCATCTTCTTCTTCCTTCTTTTTGTTCTTCGTTCCGGCGCTCCCATCCTGAGTTTTCCATCTAAGGCGACGACGAGTGAGAGGTAGGTAGGCGGTGTATACATGCACGCCCATGGCGTCGTCGACGAGGATGAGGATGCATAAGAGGATGATAGCGTGGACAAGGACAACGATAGTGCTGGTGGCCATGTTGCTGAGCTCCACCACCCTGGTCCTCGTTGGCAACTAGAACAATAAATAATATTGGTTGTGTGCATCATTCGATGTAGAGGCCGGTGGTTATACCCCTTTTCAAAAAAATACAATAAACACCTATCCCAGTCTAAAATGATAAATATGTTAGCAAGGACATCACTATTTGACGCATTATGCGTCAAATTGTTGGGGCGCCGCACAAACGATCGAAGCGATCATCCAAGACGAGAGGCCCATTTAGCAGCGAGGTGTCGGTTCCACCCATCCTAGTTTTGGGAACCTTCTATAAGGTTCCTGGCCGGTTTTTGAAATCTTCTAAAGTGGTTGTTTGGATGTCAAGAATTAAACATGAGATTCTAGAAAACTAGTTTTTAGAGGATTTTTAGGAAAACCAATTTTAGTTAGTTATTCTGTTAAGATAAGTTTACAGAATTTCTTGTTTGGATAGGGAAAAGGGAAACGTTTCCACCCGGTGCGCCGAACGAAACATTGGGCCGGATGCATGCGGGCGTTACGCATGGTGGGGCCAGGGATCGCTTTCCGATCTCTTATCTCTTCCCGTTTTCACATCTTTGTTTGTTCTCCTCCGCTCATCCCCCTCCTTCTTCTGATTTCTTTTCCATCTTTAAAAGCTTCAACACCAGACACGGAAGCTGGGCGGCCATGGCGCAACCGAAAAAGGCTGCAACTGACAAATGAAAATGCTGCATCCGGCACCTGAAAAAGCTTCATGAGACTATGGTGCTTTACAATCTAGATGCGACCGGCGACGGCGAGGACGGCATTTTCGCTGCAACCGCCTCGATTTTTTGCTACTATCGGCGACATGTTTTGCTACATCAGTTTGGTTCCAGCTCGAGGCGCCACACTCAACGACAAATTAGGAGCCACGGGAGCTGCAACCAGCGGTTGGTGGAGCTGTACCTAGCAGTTGCTCGAGCTGCATCGAGCGACGCTATCGGCGGCGAGCTGCAACTGTGCATCAATCAGTTGTGCTCTTCAACGGCAAGGTTGCAACCGCGCACGTCGGAGCTGCAACCGGCGTTTGGGGGAGCTGCAAGGCTTTGGCTCTTTTGAGATGCGGATTTTTGCTGAAAACTGGCAACACCAACTGCTAGCGCGGCAAAAGATTCAACTAGTGTGTAAAATAGCTTCAACCGATGAAGAAGAAAGCTTCAACCCCATGAAAAAAAGCTTCAATGGATGTGGAAAAAAAGCTTCAATAACAAATAAAGCTTCAACCAGTATGTGAAAAAGTTTCAACCGGCGAAGGAGGAAGCTTCAACCATGGAAAGAGCTTCAATCGATGTTGGAAAAAAGCTTCAAAACGTGGAAAAAGTTTCAACCAGCATGAAAAAAGCTTCAACCGGCATGCAAAAAAGCTTCAACCGGCGCGACATGTTGACGATGGTGTGAGCTGCAGTCGACGACACAGCAGTACTACGACGGCAACAGGTGAGCCGGGGGACGAGGTGTTGCAACCATCAATCGACGGAGCTACCACCATTCATGCCGAAGCTGCAAGCTGGTGGGATGGGGCAAGGGCGGAGCTGCGTCTAGCCGGCGGCGGATCTACATAGTCGGCAGTGGCGCTGCATATAGCGAGCACGGGGAGAGCGCCACGGGTGGTCTTTTTTTTCTCCAAGCGCACATGGGAAGGAAGGAAGACGATGCATTTAACCCCCGCGCTAATCAGGGCCCTTAATGTGTGCTAGATCGAACACTAGGCAGCAGACCGGCTGAAATTTTCGGCCGGCGCGCCGGTGCCTAGCGGTGCCCCTAGGGAAGAGAAGTAAACGCGTTTAGTCACTACGGCTGCTTCCCCATGGATGGGGGTGATGTCGGTGTCAAAACCGGCGGATCTCGGGTAGGGGGTCCCGAACTGTGCGTCTAGGCCGGACGGTAATAGGAGACAGGGGACACTTTGTTTTACCCAGGTTCGGGCCATCTCGATGGAGGTAATATCCTACTCCTGCTTGATTAATATTGATGATATGGGTAGTACAAGAGTAGATCTACCACGAGATCAAGGAGGCTAAACCCTAGAAGCTAGCCTATGGTATGATTGTTGTGTATGGAGTTGATTGCCTACGGACTACAACCCTCCGGTTTATATAGACACCGGATAGGGTTAGGGTTACACAGAGTCGGTTACAATGGTGGGAGATCTTGAATATCCGCATCACCAAGCTTGCCTTCCACGCCAAGGAAAGTCCCATCCGGACACGGGATGAAGTCTTCAATCTTGTATCTTCATAATCCAGGAGTCCGGCTACCCGAACACCCCATAATCTAGGACTCCCTCAGTAGCCCCCGAACCAGGCTTCAATGACAATGAGTCCGGCACGCAGATTGTTTGGCATTGCAAGGCGGGTTCCTCTCCAAATCTTGTGTACCTGTAGGAATAATGTCCGATTTTTGTAATGTAGTCCTCCTCGGCTTCCATGCCCAATAATGGCCATCTTCCACGTGTTCAAACAAATGCGAAAAGCCGGGGTGTTTTTACATCCACACCCCTAGCCGTATAAACGAGCCGCCTATTTAACGGGATGGGGATTTAGGTCCAAACCACATCTTCTCCTTTCCGCGAGTTATCATCAGAGCGCTTCCAGCAAAGGTCCATTCCAACATGACCAGCCGTCGCAGCTCCTCCCCTCGCCCCTCCGGTCCCAAACCCGGGGACTGGGAGAGTTGCACCATCCCGCATAGCAAGTTAGCATCACTTCAGGCCCAGGGATTCCTCCCTCAGGCATGCATGGTCCCAGTCCGAGCCGGTCTCTCCACCTATAATGGCGGAAAACAAGCGGAGAACACCCCCAATCCTTCTAAAGGGGAGCGGGTGTGCCTCGTCCCCTACCTAATAAGGGGATTGGGATTTCCAATTCACCCATTTCTCCGCAGGCTTCTGGAGTTCTACGGCCTCCAGCTGCACAATCTCACGCCCGCCTCCGTATTGCACATTGCGGGTTTCGTCGCCCTCTGCGAGCTATTTTTAGGCGTTGAGGCTCATTTCGCGCTGTGGAAGAGGTTATTCGGCCTGGTGCCCCGTTCTAAAAAGGGGTATATATATCAAGTGGGCGGAGCCGAAGTATGGCGCATCGCCGAGACTGGATACCTATCCGGAACCCCAAAGAAGGTGTCCGAGGACTGGCCTTCGGAATGGTTTTACATAGATGACGTCCCGCTACCGGACCCTATCCGGGTCGGTCTCCCTGAGTTCAATAGTGCTCCATTGAAGAAACGCTTGAGCTGGCGTCCGCGGAGCTCTTAGAGAGAAAGTGACAAAGACGTACTTTACCTGATGGGTCGGATAAGACTGTTGGCTCATTCCAGACTAACCATGATTGGAGTCATGGCCGCATGCATTATGCGGGGGGTGCAGCCGCTTCAATATAGAGGCCACCCCATGTGGGATTTCAACGGGGAGGATGACGCCACATGTTACGGTCGTAAGGGGCCGGACTCAGCCGCCGCCTTAGTAAAGATCTTATCCTCTTTGTATAAGGGAGAAAAGGAGGAACTCCTCCGCGTCAATCCGCAGGCCGGATTCAGTATGTATGATCC
Organism: Triticum aestivum; assembly: GCF_018294505.1. NCBI lineage: Eukaryota > Viridiplantae > Streptophyta > Magnoliopsida > Poales > Poaceae > Triticum > Triticum aestivum. The sequence continues at coordinate 570,731,111 of NC_057794.1, forward strand.
TCCAAGTTGGGTAAGTGAACAATTGCACTTGCCCGTTTGTTTTATACTCCCATGGTTAGATAGGTAGTCTAACGACTTCAATGCAGGAACTGCGACAGGAGGTAAAGGACATAAGCAGCCGCCCTCCACAGCCTGAGGACCCAGAACGGTCCCTCAATCCGGACTCCAAAGAGGATCCGGACATATCAGTGGAGCTTATCGACGGGGTATTCCATCAGCTAAGCAAGGACAATACCTTGGTAGCCATCATGGCTGATTACCCAGGGTTAGTTCCGGCCTCCCAGGTGACAGAAACCGGAGCTCCTTCCCTTGAGAGAGATTGCACTCTCGCGTATTCCGGTGTTTCTGACGACAACCGTGTTTTTTAGGGGAGTTTTCCGAGGCAGGAGGCCGAACCTGCGGCGGCTAGCCAACGAGGGGCCGCAGGGCCCCGTGGGGCAAAAAGGAATGAAGTCCGGACTGAGATGCCGACGCAAAGGTATAGTGCACCTTCTGTTTCCCTGGAGTTATTCTATCAGGGCATATTAACGTTCGTGCTATCTTTAGAACGAAGAGACCTCGCCGGACTACATCCGGAGAGGTTGCCAATCGCGCCTCCACTAGCCAGGCTCCAACGGCTGGCCAGGAAGCGGAGGCGAGCACAAGGCGCGTACCGGACGCTCCTCCGACAGAGGATGAGGACAGGCTGTCTGCCACAAATTCTGAAGTGGAGAGTGCCATGAACCACAGGCGTCGCCGAACAGTTCTACGCGATGCTTGTTTCTCCCAAGAGGCTTTAGATGCCTTTAATTCGGGAGATGCGTACCTCCGTGCCGCTCAAAATGGTTTAGCCAGAGCCATGGAGCAGTATGTAAAAGACATACGGGTAAGAAAATTTTGGTCAAATATATATATACCAGTAGCCCCCGAGACTTGAAATAGTTAGAGCAACTGATTTAAGGATCATTTAATATGTAGGTTCTTACAAAGAAGAATACTGTACTATCTCAGGAGCTGGAAAAGTGCAAGGCCCAACTAGAGGCCGCACTAACCGCAGCAGGGGAGCCCAAAGAGACCCCCTCAGGTAAGATACACTTCGAAAGATTAGTATTGTGCGGTGTGGGTGCAAATCTGACAAATCGTATTGCAGATGGCACCGGACTCGATCCGGACAAGCAACAACTCTTACGCCAGCTAAAGGCCGGTGAGAGTATGTTGACAAGGGTGAGGCGAGAGAAGAATGATCTTCAGGATGCCAACACCAAGCTGGACGTCGAACTTAAAGATGTTCGTGGCTAGCTGTCGGACTCCACGAAGGAGAATCAGCGGCTTCGACGCGACATTTTTAGTAAGTGCTTGAACGAACTTTGAAAAAAGAGTTCGACGAGGAAGTCGACTAACAGAGTAATGTCTGTAGGTATGCTCACAGGTCGTCCTGAAGAGGAGATGCCCGGTTCTACGGGTGACCTTCTTCCCGAACTCACGCAACTGCACGAGCGAATTTGGCAGGCGATGCGAGGTGTTGCCCAAGCCTTATGGCCTGCCCACTCCGTGCCCGAGGGCCTTGGAGAGCTTGCGGAGAAGCTGAAGGGAGCTCGGCGGCGCTTCTGGTTGTGGAAGATATCGGCCTGCCGACAAGGCGCTAGGGAAGCCTGGGCCATGGTGAAGACCCGTTTTATGAAGTCTGACCCAAACCACATGGCCGAGGTCGGACCAGTGGGGCCTGACGGGAAGGAGATCCCTGTGAGCTTAGTATACGGCCAAGTAGAGTTGGCCGCGAAGTATTCCTAGCAGGACTATAAATTAGACAGCATGTTAGATGGTATAGAAGAGGAATACAATCAGTCAGAATGACTATGTAATTTTGAATTGACATGTGTAATGCCTTCTAGCCGGATTGTAGATCGTTTGTCGTTGCCGACCTTTTCGCTTCAACCTCGGGACCTGATGGTCCGGAGTGTGTCCGAATACCATAGCGGTTATATAAGAACCGTGGTATGCGTGGAGACCAGGCGTAGGGGTCATTAGTGCTTTATCAGACAAGTGCCCAACTAGTTATGTTATATTACATGGTTAGTAAGAAACATCTTCCAGAGAGAATAGTTCCGTTAGGGGTTCCTTTCGCTGGGAGGCATGCCCTAAAGTGCATGTCCGGACTGCATAAAAAGACGCAGAAAAAAGCATCTGGGGCGCATAAAATGAGTAAAAAGATCATCTTTTATCTCACCGACCGAATATTCCCTTAAGAACGCTAGCTTTCGGCTTCACCCAGTCTGAGGTACACGTCAGGCTGACCCGGCAGTAACAATCGCAGAGGTGGTCCCTTTACCACCTAGCCGAACAATCGGGAACGTAGGGGTAAGCACAGGAGCCAGGCAACCTAGCTTGGCCAAAACTTAAGTCATATAGATGAATATAATGGTGAAGAAAAAGGTACATGCGGAAGTTTGACGCATGTGTTGGGCATGAAGCCCGTATAAATAAGCTTCTGTTAAGGAAGCCCCCAGGTTTAATGAGCGCGAGTGGCGCGTCACTAGATAAGCCTTTAAGGGCTATAAAAGGAAAGAGGGGAAGGAGAAAAATGTAAGACAGAAAAATGCAAAAAATGGACAGAGGAAGGAGACGAACCCAGAGTCCGGCGCTAGGCATAGAATCTTCGGAGACGGGTGGCGTTCCACGGGTTCGGCTCGAGTCGGTTATCCGACGCATCTCGCAGGCGGTACGCCCCGCCAGTCAGAACTTGGTCGATTATGAATGGGCCTTCCCACTTGGGCTTGAGTTTGTCCTTTTTCTTATCCGGAAGGCGTAGAACTAGTTCGCCAACATTGTAGTTTTTGGCCCGTACTTCTCTGCTTTGATATCTTCGGGCCTGCTGTTGATAAAATGCGGAATGAGCTTTTGCCACGTTACGCTCCTCCTCCAGGGTGTCCAAGTTGTCCTGCCGATCGAGCTCGGCTTCTCTTTCTTCGTACATGCGCACTCTAGGTGAGTCATGAATTATGTCGCAGGGCAGAATTGCCTCTGCGCCATACACTATAAAAAATGGTGTGTATCCGGTGGTGCGATTTGGCGTGATCCGCAGCCCCCATAGCACGGAGTCGAGCTCCTCTACCCAGTGCGTGTTAGATTCCTTGAGGGACCGCACCAGTCTGGGTTTAATGCCGCTCATGATAAGACCATTTGCATGTTCGACCTGGCCGTTGGTTTGTGGGTGATAGACGGAAGCATAATCGAGCTTGATGCCCATGTTTTTGCACCAGAGTTTTACCTCGTCGGCGGTAAAGTTTGTACCGTTATCGGTTATGATGCTGTGGGGGACGGCATAACGGTGTACAACCCCAGATATGAAGTCTATCACAGGTCCGGATTCGGCCGTTTTAACAGGCTTGGCTTCTAGCCATTTGGTGAATTTATCCACCATGACCAGTAAGTATTTTTTCCTATTGGTCCCACCTTTAAGGGGTCCGATCATGTCAAGCCCCCAGACCGCAAAAGGCCAGGTGATGGGTATAGTTTGGAGTGCGGTGGGTGGCATATGGCTTTGGTTGGCAAAAAGTTGGCAACCAGCGCATCGTTGGACTAAGTCCGGAGCGTCTGCCCAGGCCGTTGGCCAATAAAAGCCTGTACGGAAAGCCTTTCTAACAAGGGACCGAGCAGCGGCGTGGTGACCACCGAGTCCGGCATGAATTTCAGCCAAAAGGTTCCGCCCTTCCTCTTCAGAGATGCACCTTTGAAGGACTCCGGTAGTGCTTTTCTTATAAAGCTCTCCCTCATGGACTCTATAGGCTTTAGATCGCCGCACTATGCAGCGGGCCTCGTTTTGGTCCTCCGGGAGTTCCTGCCTAGTAAGGTAGGCTAGGAATGGTTCTGTCCATGGGGCGATGACCGCCATTATTACGTGGGCTGAAGGTGTAATTTCATTGGCAGAGCCTCCAATTGTGTCAGATTGTTCGGCGTCGAGTGGTGCGGCTGGGTCCGGGCTGTTATTTACGGGTTCCCCCTCCCATGTTACGGATGGCTTGAACAATCTTTCCAAAAAGATGTTGGGGGGACTGCATCGCGTTTTGCTCCGATGTGTGCCAGGACGTCCGCTGCTTGATTGTTTTCTCGGGCTATATGGTGAAACTCCAGCCCTTCGAACCGAGCTGACATTTTTAGGACGGTGTTGCAGTAAGCTGCCATTTTTGGGTCCTTGGCGTCGAAGTCTCCATTTATTTGGGATATCGCGAGGTTTGAATCCCCACGTACCTCTAGGCGCTGGATACCCATGGATACTGCTATCCGGAGACCATGTAGGAGGGCCTCATATTCGGCTGCGTTGTTGGAATCCATGTACATGATCTGTAGCACATATTGGACTGTGTCTCCTGTGGGAGACGTCAGGACGACGCCAGCCCCCAGTCCGACGAACATTTTGGAGCCGTCGAAATGCATAATCCAGTTTGAATATGTGCCGTACTCTTTAGGGAGCTCGGCCTCCGTCCATTCTGCGACGAAGTCGGCCAAAACTTGCGATTTAATAGATCGCCGTGGCTTATAGGTTATATCGAACGGGAGAAGCTCGATGGCCCATTTTGCAATCCAGCCCGTTGCGCCGCGGTTGTTGATAATATCGTTGAGTGGTACTTCCGAGGCTACTGTTATGGAACACTCTTGAAAGTAGTGTCGTAGCTTCCGGGATACCATGAATACCGCGTATGCAATCTTTTGATAATGCGGGTACCGTGATTTGCATGGAGTGAGGACAGTGGATACGTAGTAGACCAGCCTTTGAAGGGGGAATTTGAGTCCGTCCGTTTCCCGCTCGACAACGAGCACTGCGCTGACAACTTGATGTGTTGCTGCAATGTACAATAACATTGGTTCGCCGGTGTTTGGCGCGGCCAGGACTGGGTTTGTTGCCAATATGGCTTTTATTTCATCAAGTCCGGCCGTGGCGGCCTCCGTCCACTCGAAGTGTTCGGTGCGCCGGAGGAGGCGATAGAGGGGTAGTGCCTTTTCTCCCAAGCGGGAGATGAAGCGGCTTAAAGCCGCCACGCATCCAGTTAATTTTTGTATTTGTTTGAGGTCCTTTGGGATATCCAATTGTGACAAAGCCCGGATCTTGGCTGGATTAGCTTCAATTCCTCTACCGGATACAATGAAGCCCAAGAGCTTTCCGGCTGGAACGCCGAAGACGCATTTTTCTGGGTTGAGCTTGATGTTGTAATTTCGGAGGTTATCAAATGTGAGCCTCAAGTCGTCTGTTAGAGATTCGACATGTCTTGATTTGACAACCACATCATCCACGTACGCCTCCACTGTTTTGCCGATCTGATTTGCTAGACATGTATGGATCATGCGCTGATATGTTGCGCCGGCGTTTTTCAGCCCGAAGGGCATTGTGTTGAAGCAGAATGGGTTGTATGGTGTGATAAATGCTGTTGCAGCTTGGTCTGATTCTGCCATCTTGATTTGATGGTAACCGGAGTATGCATCGAGGAAACACAATGAGTCGTGTCCTATGGTGGCATCGATAATTTGATCGATACGGGGGAGGGGGAAGGGATCCTTTGGGCAAGCCTTGTTAAGGTCTTTAAAATCGACACACAGGCGCCAGGATTTGTCCTTCTTTGGTACCATCACCAAATTTGCTAGCCAGCCCGGATGTTTTATGTCTCTAATGAATCCGGCCTCCAATAGCTTGGCTAGCTCCTCTCCCATAGCCTGTCTCTTGGGTTCGGAAAAACGCCAAAGGGCTTGTTTGACAGGTTTGAATCCCTTTAGGATATTTAAGCTGTGTTCGGCCAGCTTGCGTGGGATCCCTGGCATGTTTGAAGGGTGCCAGGCGAAAATGTCCCAGTTCTCTCGTAGGAACTCTCGCAGTGCGGCGTCTACATCAGGGTTCAGTCGTGCCCCAATGGAAGCTGTTTTATTGGGGTCCATTGGGTGGACCTGGAATTTGACTATTTCTTCCGCTGGCTTGAAGGATGTGGATTTGGATCTCTTATCGAGTATCACATCATCCCTATTAACCGTGGAGTGCAGCGCCGTCAGTTCCTCGGCCGCTAAGGCTTCGGATAGTGCCTCAAGGGCTAATGCGGCCGTCTTATTTTCGGCGCGGAGTGCTAAGTCCGGATCACTAGCTAGAGTGATAATTCCATTTGGCCCGGGCATCTTAAGCTTCATGTACCCGTAATGGGGTATTGCTTGGAAGATTGTGAATGCTTCCCACCCTAGTAAAGCATGATGTCCGCTTTTAAACGGGGCCACCTGAAACGTGACTTCTTCGGACCTGTAATTATTCGGCGTGCCGAACACCACATCTAGTGTGATTTTCCCTGTGCAGCGCGCTTCCCGACTGGGGATTATTCCTCTAAAGGTTGTGCTGCTTTGCTCGACGCGGTTCCAGTCTATTTCCATTTTTTGAAGGGTTTCCTCATAAATGAGGTTCAATCCGCTGCCTCCATCCATGAGCACCTTGGTGAGGCAAAAGCCGTCCACTATGGGACTGAGGACCAATGCGGCTGGTGCTCAGGCTGTTCGGAATCTAGGTTCATCACTTGCGTTGAAGGTAATGGCAGTGTTGCTCCATGGATTTATTGTTGCAACTTGATAGACTTCGGTGAGGCTGCGGAGTGTTCTTTTTCGCCTATTGTTTGATGCGAAAGTCTCGAAGACCGTGAGAACGGTACTGGTGTTCTCGGGCTGGTTTTGTGCGGCCTCCAGGATTAAGAGATCCTCGCCAATTTTGGCCACCTGCCGGAGTATCCAACATGCTATAAGGCTGTGAGTTGGTGTGGCATCCTCTGTACTATGAATTCTACAGGGTCCATCAAGCCACCTTTCCAGTACAGTTCCATGCCCTGTAGAGGGTTTTGGCTTTTTGGTGTTTATCCCGGGTGTCCTATGATGATGCACCCTCTTAGTTCGGACGGGATTACTATTCAAGGACAGATTATCCCAAAATTTTATTTCGGTTTTGCAGGCGCTTTCCATCGCATAATATTTTTGTATTATGGACGCCAAGTCAGCGAAGCGTGTAATATCACGGCGACTTACGGCGTTAAGGATTCCCTCGTCCGTGCAATTACTGCAAAAAATTGAGATTGCGTCTTCCTCGCGGCAATCCTTTATCCTGTTCATAACCAGGAGGAATCTGGCCCAGTAATGATGTACTGTTTCCTGAGGCCTCTGCCTGATTTGGGAGAGATCGCTTATGTTTGGGCGAGCGGGTGTCGTTGAATCTGAAACCTCACCCAATCCAAGATTCGGAGGCCGAAGAGTTTCCGAAGTCTGAAGTTCGGATTCTTGGATGTTGTCCAACGAATCTAGCCCGTTGCCTGATCTTAAGCTCAGGTCTTGAGTTGCATCCTCCCCTCCGCGGGTATCCGGCTTGGAGGAGTCGGGAATTCGGACGTAGCTAGTCCTTAAAATAGATGAAGGGTCGCCGCACAGCATCTCTACCACGGCAACGTGGTGGGTGACTTGGGGAGAGTTAATTTCTCTTAGATCGGGTTTAAGCCCAACATGGTCGTAATCCGTAGCGACCCCCAGGGCAGCGATGCAATCCAAGAGCTCGTTTATGGAAGAGAGCTCCATTGGATCTAGCTGCTCGACAAGCTCCGAGCTGATGTGTAGGTTGCTTTTGATGACCCGAGAGGTCACCGTCGGCGCAACAGCCGAACAGGCGGTCATGAGAAAACCACCTAGCCGGAGGGTTTGTCCGACAGCCAAGGCTCCCTTAGCAACGGCGCCATCTTTAAAGACGGGAGGAGGCATCCTTCCTGATTGTGATGGCACAGAGGAACTCTCAATGAAAGCACCAATGTCGGTGTCAAAACCGGCGGATCTCGGGTAGGGGGTCCCGAACTGTGCGTCTAGGCTGGATGGTAACAGGAGACAGGGGACACTTTGTTTTACCTAGGTTCGGGCCCTCTCGATGGAGGTAATACCCTACTCCTGCTTGATTAATATTGATGATATGGGTAGTACAAGAGTAGATCTACCACAAGATCAAGGAGGCTAAACCCTAGAAGCTAGCCTATGGTATGATTGTTGTGTATGGAGTTGATTGCCTACGGACTACAACCCTCCAGTTTATATAGACACCGGATAGGGTTAGGGTTACACAGAGTCGGTTACAATGGTGGGAGATCTTGAATATCCGCATCGCCAAGCTTGCCTTCCACGCCAAGGAAAGTCCCATCCGGACATGGGACGAAGTCTTCAATCTTGTATCTTCATAATCTAGGAGTCCGGCTGAAGGTATAGTCCGGCTACCCGAACACCCCCTAATCCAGGACTCCCACAGGTGACATGAAGCTGCTGATAAGAAATTAGGCAGTTTTCTGATTAAATTAATCCATGAATAAATCATGAGCATGACATGGAAAGCATTGATAACACACTGATTATGATCTAACAGAGCGTGTACTACGCATATAGTAGAAACATCTACGCATATCGCTAGTACTGCTACAACAGAAAGAAACACGAGAGGGATAAACGATGTGTACCCTCCAATCGGCCACACAGCGGTGGTGGCGGCGGCAGCAGCCGCGGCATCCTCGGCGGCCTTCTTGTCGGCCTCGGCCTTCTCAGCGGCGGCACGGTCGGCGTCGGTCGACATGGTGATGAAGAAGGTGATGCGGACGTAGATGAACAGAAGCGAGCAGTCGCGTAATCGCTACACAAAAACCTAATCGCCCCTCTCCCGTACAGGATCCGGAGAAGCGGGGTTTCGGAGGCCTGCTCTCCCGTCAACCGTGTACGCGGTGAACGGGACGGAGTCGCCGGCGGCAGCAGCAGCAGAGGAACGACGTGGGCGTGGAGGCGGAGATGCGTTTTGTTTCGTGGCGGCTAGGGTTGGCAGCGTCCCACATATATATGTGTGGCCGCGCATGGAGAGACATGGGATGAACCCATGTCCAAGTCGGTAGCCCACGATCCGACGTCTCAAATCATGGCCCTACCTGTCAAAGACTCTCCGTTCCTGACTGGCAAAAAGAAGCGCATATGAGTGAGCTCGGATCGGCTCAATCCCGCAAACCGCGGCGTGCCACGTCGCATCGTGACAAGGCGTGGCGTGGCGAGGCGAGCGGAGGAGGAGGAGTGCGCAAGGGCCTCATCTCTTGTCAAGCTCCAATAGCATGATGGAGAGGATCCCTTATAAACCACTCCAACTCTCCTTCCACTTCCGGGGTGGGACTAAACTTCCCACCACCTTGTCATGCCACCTACATGGGCCCTTAGAGATCAAATCTGAAATTGTCATATGGGCTTTAGGCCCATCTCATATTTCAACAATCCCCCACCAGATCTCAGGGGCCCACTTTGTCCTTTGTTCCAAATGCTGTTTTGATATACCAGCATCTCAGTGAAGACCGATTAAGGTCGAGCTCCACCTAGACCAAGTAGTTGCACTCCTTCACAACTGAACAATGGACTATGCCTTGAATTGTAAGTTTGGCGTCAAGAAGTTTCACCACAAGTCTCACTGGTACGAGGCCGCCGAAGGCCGACCCCTCGGGTGGAGCATATTAGTCACACTCCTGGCCTGTTCATGAGCTTGCTAGAGATCACCCCAATCTCATAGACTGTGACTAGCAGTCGGGATCATATAGGTGTGTTCCTCCAAAGATCGCTCTGTAGGATAGCATCTTGCTTATGCATATAAGCCTTGGAACACATTAAGATAGTAGTCATCCTTCCATACAGTTTCCGAGAGTATTGCATCTCCAACGGAGTGGGTAATTAAAGTTACTCTCCTTAGTTCACCACTGGCTTGTTTTCCCAGGTCCTACTTCACAGGATCTCCGATCACATAGGTTGGGTTACTACCAAGGCAACTCATGTGGGTATCATACCCATCTCCCTTGATGCGCTATCTATCACAACACGTGATAACCCTTTAGTAAAGGGATCTGCCAGATTCTTAGCCGTTTGAATATAATCCAATGCTATCACTCCGGAGTTCCTCAATTTTCTGATAGCTTTCAATCTCATTCTTATGTGTTTGTTGGACTTCATGTTGTCCTTTGAACTCTTCACCTTGACAATAATTGTTTGATTGTCACAGTTCATAAGGACGGCCGAAACCGGCTTCTCAACCACTGGAAAGTCCATCAATAGATCTCGAAGCCATTCTGCTTCGCCACCCGATGTGTCTAATGCTGTTAATTCTGCTTCCATTGTCGATCTTGTTAAGATCATTTGCTTGCAAGACTTCCAGGAAACAGCACCACCTCCAAGAGTAAACATATACCAGTTGTGGCCTTCATCTCATCAGCATCAGAGATCCAATTCGCATCACTATACCCTTCAAGTATCGACGGGTATCCGGTATAGTGAAGTCCATAGTTCATAGTACCTTTCAGATAGCGCATAACTCTCTCAAGAGCACGCCAATGTACATCACCCGGTTTGGAAACGAACCGGCTCAGTTTGCTAATAGCAAATGCAATGTCAGGCCTCGTTGTGCTTGCTAGATACTGGAGTGAACCAACAATCTGAGAGTATCTCAATTGATCTATAGATGTGCCTTTAGACTTTTGAATCAGCACACTAGGATCATATGGTGTTTGAGATGGTTTGCAGTCCGATTATCCAAAACGACTCAACACCTTCTCAACATAATGGGATTGCAGAAGTGTAATCTCACCTTCATCATCTCTCAATAGCTTGATGTTCAAGATAACATCAGCCACTCCAAGGTCCTTCATCTCAAAGTTCTGAGATAGGAAAGACTTAACTTCCTCGATCAACTTGAGATTAGTCCCAAATATCAGTATGTCATCAACTTACAAACACAGTATAACTCCTTCGCCCCCACCATAGCGATAGTATACACATTTGTCGGCCTCATTAACAACAAAGCCAACAGATGTCAATGTTTCATTAAACTTGTCATGCCATTGCTTAGGCGCTTGTCTCAAGCCATACAAAGATTTCACCAACTTACACACCTTTCCTTCTTGACCATCCATCACAAAGCCATCAGGTGAATGAGAAGACCATGCGAGGCCGCCAACGAGAGTAATACTCGAATGGTGGTTAGTCTGGCCACAGGTGAATAAGTGTCGAAGAAATCTGCTTCTTCTTTCTGGGCGTAGCCCTTGGCCACAAGCCTAGCCTTGTACTTTTCTATCATACCGTCGGGCCTAAGCTTCTTCTTGAACACCCACTTGCATCCCAATGGTTTGCAACCATAAGGACGTTCCGTAAGCTCCCAAGTCCCGTTAGCCATGATGGAATCCATCTCGCTACGGACCGCATCCTTCCAGTAGTCAGCTTCTGGAGATGCATACGCTTCTGAAATAGAAGTGGGATTATCCTCCACGAGGTATATGAAGAAATCATCACCAAAGGTCTTTACAGTCCTTTGTCTCTTGCCCCTACCAAGGGATTCCTCATTATCCTCCTCAGGATTTTCATCATGTGTTTGATTATAATATTCCATCGGAATGGTAGGTTCAGGAGTCTCCTCAGATTCCTGTCTAGAAGTGCTTTGTACATCTCTCATGGAGAAATTGTCCTCAAAGAATGTAGCATCTTTAGACTCCATAATTGTACCGACCTTCATGTCAGGTACCTCAGATTTCACTACTAGAAATCTATAGCCAACACTATTCATAGCGTAGCCCAAATTAACACAGTGCACAGTCTTTGGTCCAAGCTTACGCTTTTTGGGGATCGGCACATTAACTTTCGCCAAGCATCCCCAGGTACGTAAGTACGAGAGTGTTGTCCTTCTCTTGGTCCACTTCTCGTAAGGAGTGATCTCGTTATCCTTTGTCGGAACTTTATTCAGGACATGACAGGATGTCATTATAGCCTCCCCCCACCATGCCTTGGATAAACCCGATGTATCTAACATGGCGTTAACCAAATTAGTTAGAGTACAGTTTTTCTGCTCGACAACCCCGTTTGACTAGGGTGAGTAGGGAGGCGTCCTCTCGTGAATAATGTTGTGTTCCGCACAAAAGGCATCAAACTCTTTCGAGAAGTACTCTCCACCATGATCTGACCGGACTCGTTTAATTTTCTTTTCAAGTTGATTCTGAACTTTTGCCTTATAGATTTGGAAGGAGTGTAGAGCCTAATATTTAGTATTTAACAGATACACATAGCAATATCTAGTGGAATCATCTATCAAAGTCATGAAATATTTCTTTCCACCTTTAGTCAACACACCATTGATCTCACAAAGATCAGAATGTATGAGTTCCAATGGCGCCAAGTGTCTCTCCTCTGCTGCCTTGTGAGGCTTGCGAGGTTGCTTAGATTGCACACACGAATGGCACTTAGAACCTTTGGCTAAAGTGAAACTCGGGATTAAATTCGATTTTGCTAGCCGCGTCATAACACCGAAACTAATGTGACAAAGACGTGAATGCCATACTTCAGATTCATTAACACTAAATGAATATTGTTCACGACTTTATTACATAGATCTACAAGAGAAAGGCGGAACATGCCTCCGCATTCATAACCCTTTCCAACAAATAGTCCATATTTCGTAACAACTAATTTATTAGACTCGAATACCAACTTAAACCCTTCTCTACATAGAAGGGATCCACTAACGAGGTTCTTCTTGATGGCGGGACATGTTGCACGTTCTTCAGCTGCACGATCCTTCCTGAAGTAAACTTCAGATCGACTGTCGGGGATATACCCCGCGGCGTAAACTGGCCGGAAGTATAACCCGACCGGACTAGGCGTTTCATTGGTAAACCTCCAGAGGATTGGCGGTTTATGTGATTGGCGGTTTACATGTGTGGCGGTTCACGTGTCTGGCGGTTCACTGGTATGACGATTCACAAACCTGAAGACTCATTGGTGACCCGGTGCGTGTTCCAGATGGATGACAAGGCCCAAGGCCCAGCAGGCCGGTTTATGTTAATGGTGGGCTGGTTTAAGAGGAAAGGCATGAGGAACATTTATCTTACAAGGAGTTAAGACTTGGACTTGTATCCGGTTTGTATTAGAGATAGACTAGTCCTAATCCTAATAGGACTCTACATCTAACCCGCCCCTCCAACATATATAAGGAGGGGCAGGGCTCCCCAAAAGGGACAAGATTCACAAGTTCCACAAGTTGGCAAGTTAGGTTTAGACAATAGCTCTCGAGATAGAGCACTCTTGTAACCGTGATCATCATCATCAATATCAATGAAGCAGGATGTAGGCTTTTACCTCCACCGTGAGGGGCCGAACCTGGGTAAAACATCGCGTCTCTCGTCCCGCTCAACCCCTCTCAAGCTACCACATAGGTGCGTTGGCCTCGTGACTAAGTCCTGACACCTAGGACATCTGCCGTGACAATTCCACGACAGTTGGCGCCCACCGTGGGGCTTGCGCACGGTGGTGATGAGTTCTTGGTGGGATCTCTCCCAGGGATCGAGAAGGCCGCAAATTTTTCCGGATGAAGAAGAGCCGGATTGGATCAGTCTAGATTCACAATCCGTGGTAAAAAAAAGAGGAAATCAGGGTTGCGATCTGTTCGCTGCTGTAAATCGCCAAGGTTGACAGGATCGTATCCGCCGCAACCAAAAACACATTGCAATAATCCATCAAAAATTGCGGTGCCGCTGCTCTCCATGTCGCGACACCAGGGATCAACCAAATTGTTGCTGCCTGTACTGCATCAAGCCATCAAATTGCCAAAGTCCCGAAGGACCCAGTAAACAGCGTAATGATCGACTACTCAGCTCGCTTTCGATTACGACGACCCGGAGGAAGACTCGGATTCGCTTGGCAAGTCGACGCGCCATCCCACCTCTGCCTCTGCGGGTCTCCGCCTCGCTTGAGTCTCTGCCAAGTCACCGGTTCCTGCAGTGGATCCACAGCCCGGTGCCTCCTCAAGCCATTGTCTGCTTCTAAACCGCCCCCGCAGGCCTCACCTCACAGGCCCTCTTCTGCTACGGCCGTGGCCTTGCATGACCGGCGCTCATCCGAGTCGACGCCCCAAGTTGCCATGACCTGCCGGCCACGCCTATTGAGTCGCTATGGTCCGCTTCGAGCCAGATTCAACGCCAGTGCTACAGGATACGATTCTTTCCTGAGGCAGTACAGATATGACCCAAAGAAGAACTCGGGCCGCGTTTCCGAGACCGACTGTTGTACGCCTTGGCTACGGAGCCACGGCTTCACTCCAACCCGTCGTCCCCACGGCCATCGATCCGCCGTCTCGCGCTTGAGCCACCGAACTCCGCCTCCATGGCTTTATGCCTTACTGCCGTAGCGAGCGCTAGGTCGTTCCACCATGAACCGCCGCACCTCCATAGCCAGACCATGCCGAGCCGCCCGTCACCGCGTCTCTGCTCCCCCGGCGCGCTCCCTCTGAGTCGCCGGCTGCCAACCACCGCTAAGATATGCAGCCGGGTCTTTGAGCGCCGTTCTCCACCTTTATAAATCGCCGACCAAGATTTCTGCTGGGAGTCGCCAGGCCTTCTCCACCGCAGAGCCGACCTCGAGCCACCCCACCGGTGCATCCTATCCAGGGAGTCGCCAAGCTCCTTCGTCCAATCGTCACATCGCCGCCTCACTGCTGCTATTGATCGCCTCGCCGGTCGCGTCGGGTTCACAACCGCCACCTGCTAGTCGCCACCTTGCCGAGTCACCGTTGGGCCTCTCCTTGATGTGGAGATCAATTAAATCCAAGAAACAAAGTGCTACGCACAGTGGAGCAGATGAAGATCCCAGTTGAGAGTGTACTGCCAGCAAGACCTCCAAGAAAGCTCTCACGAGGGACAAACTGTCACATGAAAAATCAGTACGCAGCAAAAACATGCACTGAGACTCCCTCAAACCAGGTGCTATCTCTTCCATATATTTTATCAGCATGGGTTAAATTGTTTGAAAACGATTACTATGGTTTGTGATATTTTTTTGCAGGATCAATATTCATTACAAAGGTGTGTATAAGGGACGCGCGCTTACATCACTTTTTTACTAGCAATTATCCACACCGCGGCCGGCTCACCTGTCTGCGCCGGTTTACATACACTTGCTGGGACTGCGCCCGCGATTAACTCGCCGTCCGCACGGTTTACCGTGCCCGGAATTAACTTGCCCAACTATATGGAGCATTACTATATCATCTATCGTTCACAAACGTCAGGTGATATCCATCCAAATTTGATTTACTAGCACATGTTGTTTTTGTCAAAGAACAAGTCTTTCTTTGCCTTGGTGTGCAATATTGTTTATGCAGGGCAATTATTTATGACAAAAAAATGATATTATACCTCGGAGATGGAGGCACGCCAACATCTTTTGGCACGGGTGGTCGCCGTTACTCGGCGAACTCCCGCGCCGGTTTACAACGCCGTGGCCGTCTCTCACGGCCGCACCGGTTCACAACGACACGGACAACTCGCCCGTCCCCCTCGCGGCCGGTTCACGCATCCGCGCCGGTCTACAACGTGGAGGACAATTTGCTCGTCCGCGCCGGTTTACAACACCGGGCCGGCTCATCTGCTTAGCTCCCACGGTCGACTCACCTGTGAGTAATTTCAGCTTCACCCGGTGATCATCAACTCCGCGGTGATAATCTCTGACCTGACGCATCAAGTGAAATCCATCCAGTATATTTTTTATATTATATATTGCTTTCTTTTAAAAAAGAGGAGCCATTACTTTGTCTTGCCAGTTCTTCAATGTAGGACAAATTAAATCAGAAAGCTCTGAAGCTCTCAAATCCGGTTTAAGAATTTCCGGTTCAAAAAGGAATGAATTTCTCGCAAGTTCGAGTTTAAGAGGACGTCAGAAAATTTCCGGGTCATCAGAAAGTATTCTGGTTTACAATCCGGTCCAAGGGAAAGATGTCTTCCACGAAGCTTTGAAGCTCTCAATATCCGGTTTAACATCCGGTTCAAGAAGGATTTATCTCTTGCAAAAAGTTAAAGGGTGCCAAAGAGGACCTACTGCCATGATGCGCGGTTCAAATATGGGTATCATGCCTTATTGGCTTATCATATTCTTGATCACTTGGGGGCTTTGGTCGTATCCGAACCATAGTCACACCTCTTGATCGGCGCAATGCCATAATATCACTTGGGGGCTTGGTCGCGTCCGAACCATAGCAACGCCATTTGGTAGGCGGAAAGCCACGACATCACTTGGGGACTTGTGGTCACGTCTGAACCATAGTCACGCCTCTTGATCGGCCTAGTGCCACAGCATCACTTGGGGGCTTTGGTCGAACCCGAACCATCCCTACACCTCTTGATCAGCGTAATGCCAATGCATCACTTGGGGACTTGTGGTCATGTCTGAACCATAGCCACGCCTCTTGATCGGCCTAAGGCCACAGAATCACTTGGGGGCTTGGTCGAACCCGAACCATTGCCATGCCTTTTGATCGGGATAATGCCATTGTTTCATTTACGGACCTGGCTGACTTGAACCATAGCTACGCCTATCGGGGGCTTGGTCATGTCTGACCGTGGTAACGCCATTTGATCGGCTCAATAGCCTCTTTTTGCAAATGGTTTTATCATTCCCTTTGTTTGAAATTTGCTTTGATAAATATTTCCTTTTACTTCTGTTGCGTTTTAAACCGACATTGTTAATCCGGTTCGACTGTCAATTACAAATTGGCGGAACACGGTCAAATCTTAATCCGGAGACTATCTGCCCGGTTTGATTTTATGTTACCATCTTATTATGGAGTAAACCGGTGTTCGTTAACCCGGCTTGACCTTCAACTACAAGTTGTCAGTACATGACCAATTATAATCCGGCGATTATTAACCCGGTCCGGTTCGACTACAAGTCGCCAGTATTATATATGGATAATCCGGTGTCTATCATAACCCGGTACGGTTTTATCATAAACCGGCACAATAAGGAAAGAGTTATCAGTACTTGAGATTGGGGTTATCACCTTTACTACAAAAAGTTGGTAAAACCAACAATGTGATTCAATGTCACATGTATGATATATTTCATATTTGATTATTCTTAAGTGCAGCCTTGGTTATAAACCCGGGTTATATGTTGGGCGTTATGACCCGTCCGGCGGTAAACCACCAGGACACTTTAAACTTGTTGTATGCAGAAACAGGTTGAATAAAGCATAATTACAAATCACCGGTGTTTATTGAACCGGCCTGGCTTTGGACTATAAGTCGCCAGTATATATTTGGATTGCGCCATTGGAATTATGCGCTTATAAATCATTGGGTATATTATTCAAATAGCCAACATGGCTAGATTTTTATTATGGTTATCAATAACCAGTATTATGATTAAGGTTTTCAAAGTCGCTTTAGCGCAATGGCTATCATATTATCAATAGATATGATTTATTCTACAATTGATGGAATAGTCTCGAGTTGCTGCAGGATTACGACCCGACACTTGGGAGCTACATTATTTCAGTTGAAATTACATCAAATACACAAGTCTCATGTCGCTGCAAGCATGCACCATGACACTTGGGGGCTAATGCAAAGTCATTTTTTGCTCACCTTATTGAAGACCCGACTCTTCACATTGTAATGAGCCGGCCCTTGGGGGCTACCAATTGCTCCTGTCAACAATTCAAGGTACACAAGTTTTCGTCCATAATATTGAAGGATCCATTGCTCAGTTGGTAAAGCACAAAGCTCTTAACCTTGTGGACGTGGGTTCAAGCCCTATGATGGAAGCTACATTACAAGATGTTATTTTCATTGAAGTATATATCAAGTCCCGGTTCAGTATTATCTTACTAAGCCGGCCCTTGGGGGCTACACATCACTGCTAAAATCTACATAATTATATTTACAAAGTTCCTGCTCATTATTGCATAATGACCCGACCCTTGGGGGTTACACTGATTGAAGTTTTTATAAGCAATTACAAGTCCCAAATCGCTGCAAGCATGACAACCCGGCACTTGGGGGCTACATATATGGAGTATTCAGTTTTTAGATGAACAAACCGGATTTCTTCAAGGTTGAAACACTTATTGGAGCAAGTCTTAAGTTATCACTATGTTCTCCTCTTAAGACATGGGGGCTACAGGTATTATGCATATAAAGGAGGAACATCTTCATTTTATCAGTTTTGAGCAAATCAGGAAGATCAGTTACATGACCCGGTGTCGACAACAATTATGACCCGGTGCCGTCAATATTTGTAACCCGGTAATGATAAACCGGCAAGTTCAAGTCTTATACAGGCATAGTTTACATCTTCAAACCGACAAGTTTTACATTCTTAAACCGGCGCTTTGGGAGCTGAATCAAAGGAGTTATTCTTCACAATATTTATGTGACAAACCAATGTCGGCAAATTGATTATGAAGCTGGTCTGTTGACCCGGACTTCCCAGAAGGAGGAAATAACAAGGACTTAAGGGTGATCAGGTACCGGTTTACAAGAATTCTTAACCCGGAGCATAACCTGTCAAATTTGTTCTTGTGTTTATTTTTGCAGCATAAGTTTACCATGGATAAACCCAAAGCTAAACTTGGGGGCTAATGTTGGGGATATACCTCACGGCGTAAACCGGCCGGAAGTATAACCCGGCCGGACTAGGCGTTTCATTGGTAAACCGCCAGAGGATTGGCGGTTTACATGTCTGGCGGTTGACGTGTCTGGCAGTTCACTGGTATGACGATTCACGAGCCTGAAGACTCACTGGTGACCCGGCGCATGTTCCAGATGGATGATAAGGCCCAAGGCCCAGCAGGCCGGTTTATGTTAATGGTGGGCCGGTTTAAGAGGAAAGGCATGAGGAACATTTATCTTACAAGGAGTTAAGACCTGGACTTGTATCCGGTTTGTATTAGAGATAGACTAGTCCTAATCCTAATAGAACTCTACATGTAACCCGCCCCTCCAACATATATAAGGAGGGGCAGGGCTCCCCAAAAGGGACAAGATTCACAAGTTCCACAAGTTGGACAAGTTAGGTTTAGACAATAGCTCTCGAGATAGAGCACTCTTGTAACCATGAACATCATCATCAATATCAATGAAGCAGGATGTAGGCTTTTACCTCCACCGTGAGGGGCCGAACCTGGGTAAAACATCGCGTCTCTCGTCCCGCTCAACCCCTCTCAAGCTACCACATAGGTGCGTTGGCCTCACGACTAAGTCCTGAAACCTAGGACATCTGCCGTGACAATTCCACGACATCAACCATGCCAACACCAAGAACAGAAGCACTCGCGTCATTCCCCATCAGTACGGACCCGTGACCTGTGGCCTGGTAAGAAGAAAACAATGAAATGTCAGCACACACATGAACACCTGCACCTGTGTCGACCCACCAATCGGTGGACGGCCAAACTGAAAATACAGCAAATAAATTACCGTACCCAGATGCACCACTCTCATTGTTGCTCACAATCATATTGACAGACTTGGAGTCCTGCCCTTGCTTCTTATACTTGTTTGGGCACTTGTTGGCCCAATGTTCAAGCGAACCACAAGTAAAGCAGCCCTCATCCTTCTTGTTCTTCTTGAAGGTCTTCTTACCCTTCTTCTTAAAGTCGGCACTCTGTTGGACACCGTTCTTTCCCTTGGGCTTGTGGGAATTGGAGTTCTTCTGATGCACCATGTTGGCCACAGAAGTTCCTTCGACCCCTTTTCCGTACGAGTCCTTTGCCCTTGAATTCTGCTCAACACTCAGATGGCCAATGACATCCTCCACAGAGAATTCACGCCTCTGATGTTTCAGAGTGGTGGCAAAGTTCCTCCAGGAATTGGGAAACTTAGCGATTATGCAGCCCGCGACAAACTTGCCCGGTAACTCGCACTTAAGAAGCTCAAGCTCCTTAACAATGCATATTATCTCATGAGCCTGCTCCAATACAGGACGGTTTTCAACCATCTTGTAATCATGGAACTGCTCTATAATATACATCTCGCTCCCTGCATCGGCAGCCCCGAACTTAGATTCGAGCGCCTCCCACAAGTCCTTGGCAGACTGCACATGCAAATATGCGTCAAACAGCTTATCTCCAATCACGCTCAGAACTGCCCCGAGGAACACGACAGTGGCCTCCTTGAACGCCTTCTCCTGTTCAGGAGCGATCGTTCCTGTGGGAGTCACCCCAGCGACCCAGAACACGTTCATGGCCGTGAGCCATAAGGTGGTTTTAGTCTGCCAATGCTTAAAGTACGTCCCCGTTCAGTGCAGCAGCAAAACCAGAATTCAAAAAACTCCTACACAAATTAGGTTTTTGGATTGATAAGAAATTAGGCAGTTTTCCGATTAAATTAATCCATGAATAAATCATGAGCATGACATGGACAGCATTGATAACACACTGATTACGATCTAACAGAGCATGTACTATGCATATAGTAGAAACATCTACACATATCGCTAGTACTGCTACAACAGAAAGAAACACGAGAGGGATAAATGATGTGTACCCTCCAATCGGCCACGCAGCGGTGGTGGCGGCGGCAGCAGCCGCGGCATCCTCGGCGGCCTTCTTGTCGGCCTCGGCCTTCTCAGCGGTGGCACAGTCAGCGTCGGTCGACATGGTGATGACGAAGGTGATGCGGACGTAGATGAACAGAAGCGAGCAGTCGCGTAATCGCTACCCAAAAACCTAATCGCCCCTCTCCCGTACAGGATCCGGAGAAGTGGGGTTTCGGAGGCCTGCTCTCCCGTCAACCGTGTACGTGGTGAACGGGACGGAGTCGCCGGCGGCAGCAGCAGCAGAGGAACGACGTGGGCGTGGAGGCGGAGATGCGTTCTGTTTCATGGCGGCTAGGGTTGGCAGCGTCCCACATATATATTGACCGGTAAAAAGAAGCGCATAGGAGTGCGCTCGGCTCGGCTCAATCCCGCAACCCGCGCCGCGCCGCGGCGAGCGGAGGAGGATGAGTGCGCGAGGGCCTCATCTTTTCTCAAGCTCCAATAGCATGATGGAGAGGATCCCTTATAAACCACTCCAACTCTCCTTTCACTTCTGGGGTGGGACTAAACTTCCCACCACCTAGTCATGCCACCTACATGGGCCCTTAGAGATCAAATCTGAAATTGTCATATGGGCTCTAGGCCCATCTCATATTTCAACAGCTGCCTACTACGAAGATGAACTCCATTTCCTCCCGATCTCCAATATCCTCTCCGACTACCCAGGCCCGGCCCAGCGCGTCTCGCTCTACCGCAGGTTCCTCCCCGACGAGATCGACGGCTGGTTCCGCTCCGGGTCCCTCTCCGGCCTCCAGCACCTCGAGGTCGTCAACCTGGAATGGGACCACCAATTGCCGCTGCCATCGCACGCGCTGATCCGCTTCGCGCCCACGCTTCGGCTACTCAGCCTCAACCACTGTCGATTCCCCGACCTGGGCGTGCCATCGAGTTTTCCGCACCTCAAACAGCTTTTCATGCATGATGTCGGTATCTCGGATAACCATCTCCAAAGCATGATCACCGGATGCGTCATTCTGGAAAGTGTTTCACTGCACATCCTGAGTTTTGGTCGCCTTTGCATCACATCCTTGACTCTCCACCTTGAAACCTACTTGCAGGGCCTTCAGTTCAGCGTCCCAGAGAAAGAAATTAAGTCTAGGAGTAATCATCATTCCCTTCAACTGGTACGTTTTACTCAAAAAATGACTTGACTATATAGCTTGTTCATTCCTAGCTAGAAAGTGTGCACCTGAAAGAGTGTTCCAGGATTACCTTCCCTGAAAAAATAGAAACCCATTATTATTGGAGGGAGAAAACGCGGGGCAATCTTCCTTGAGTATGTTTCAAAGTCAATGTACCCGAACCTCGGAAATTTCTTCCATACTTATGAATATTTCTAGGTTCTAAGGATGCAGCATCGGGCTTGGTTAAATTCTGGTTGCAAAATATTGGATGTGTATTTGGCTACCTGGTCCTCTCAGATATCTGAATTCTGAACGTGAAATATTCCCAGTTTAGTGTTGCGCTGATAGTTATGAATCTTATGATGGTTACAATTCTGAACGCAATCTCCTACGTGCTCTAGCAATTCTAGTAGTCTCAGATGCAGTCCAGTCACAAGTGAACTTCTGCCAAGCTTTGTGCAACAAGCAGGCAGGGCCTATAATACATACATAAAGACAGACAGAGAACTAGATAGCCAACCAACATCTAACACACATCAAAATCAAGCAACTTTGATTCAACTTGTTGAAACCAGTACATCAAACGCAGATATATTACAGAAGATGCATAACTCAATTCAATTATTTTTTTCAAATCGCATGGAAACAATAACAGGGATCTGCTAGGGGAAAAGTCAAACAAAATTCAGGGACCCACGCTTCCACAGCAGGAAAAAAATAAACACACACCTACTCCTTGTTTGTTCTACTCAAGAAACAACCCAACAGGAAGGGAGGCAGGCAAACAGATTTAGGAAACAACAAGCAAAGCGCCTTGAATACAATTGATCTACTCAACAAATTCGCTTCAGGTACGTGGTATGTCGCTCAGGGAATACACGTTTTTCATAGAAATTATACAATTGCAATTTATTTGCAGTAGCATTCCTTTATCGGCTTCGGTTAAAAGTTATAGTTAGATGGTATGCTTCTGTAGATAGCATGCAAGGAAAGGAATACTGAGGCAAGTGTTCAAGTCCGAGTCTGCCAGTATCTTATCCAGAGAAACACCAGAATGTGGTTCGCTGAGCCAACAGGAATATTACGAGCAGTACACACCTGAGGTGTACTTCAAGCCGGACAAGGTGGCCATGGTGTGCATCGGGAACCTACCCTATGACATTGTGCTCTTTGGGTTGGCTGGAATCGTCGTGTTGTTGGAGGTGAGCCTTATGAATTAGCTCTTCATTGTCCTTGTCTGTCATTGATATGTGAAAATAATGCCTCAAATTCCTGATTCATCTGCAGTGTATGCGCACTAAGAAATAGACCTGCAATTATTGTGCCAACATCACATAGTTTTGGACTTCCCCTTATGGCTGCTCTGTGAGCTTGTGCGATATGTTTAGGTTGCAGTTGGTAGCTGTATGATCTTATTTTGACCGATGTTTGTGTTGTGTGTCAATAGCTCTTATCCGAGTCATGTCTAGCTAGCCACTTGGATTGGCATTAAATCATTATACCCCTTAATTTGTCAGGAGTGCAGTACATTCTGCTATATTTGTTTCGCCAGTGTTGTTGGTACTTGGGAGGCAGTTAGACAATACAGTTATTAGGACATGTATGTGTTGTCTCTGTTCTTAAACACCGTCTCTGTTTTGGTTCTGTGCAGATCATTCACGACAGGAAAACCAGCAAGAGCCGTGCAAATGGGTTTGTCACTATGAGTACCGTTGAGGAGGCCGAGAAGGCCATCGATATGCACAATCTCCGCGTGAGTATATTGGATAAGTGATAACCTGTTGCGGCTAGTATCCTCAAGTTAGAAGGGACCTGTTCTCCTATGATAAGTGCCGCTTGTGTGTTCATAGTTGACCATGTATATGATTGCAGTACCAGTGGAATGTTGCTACCTCTTGAACATTGCGTTGGTTTTCCCTTGAAGAGAAAAGGGTGATGCAGCAAAGTAGCGTAACTATTTTCCTCAGTTTTTGAGAACCAAGGTATCAATCCAGTAGGAGGTTACCTGCGAGTCCCTCGCACCTACACAAACAAATAAATCCTCGCAACCAACGCGATAAGGGGTTGTCAATCCCTACACGGTCACTTACGAGAGTGAGATCTGATAGATAAGATAGGATAATATTTTTTGTATTTTTATGATAAAGATGCAAAGTAAAATAAAAGCAATGGAAATAACTAAATGTTGGAAGATTAATATGATGGAAAATGGACCTGGAGGCCATAGGTTTCACTAGTGGCTTCTCTCAAGAATATAAGTATTTTACGGTGGGTGAACAAATTACTGTTAAGCAATTGACAGAATTGAGCATAGTTATGAGAATATCTAGGTATGATCATGTATGTAGGCATCACGTCCGAGACAAGTAGATAGAATTGGTTATCAAAGTATGAAGGGAATATTGAATGTGCTAGTAAGTCAATTTTGCTTACCACCCCAGAAGGGAGAAGGATCAAGTATGTATCCCGGCATGTGCCAAAGAGGACTCAAGTAAATTGCCTAACATGAGTTGTGCAGGAGGAAGTACCAGTGGTAAGGGATTTCCCTGAAGTATTTCCATAGGAGTTGCCAGGCATGCCACCAGATAGAGATATTGAGTTTTTGATTGAGCTATTGCCAGGCACATGGCCAATATCAAAGAGACCATATAGGATGCCAGCAAAGGATTTGGTGGAAATTAAGAAGCAGATTAAGGAGTTACTGGATAAGGGATATATCCGCCCAAGTTCTTCACCTTGGGGATCGCCAGTACTTCTAGTGGAGAAGAAGGATGGATCGTTAAGGATGGTTGTTGATTATCGAGGATTGAATGAAGTAACAATCAAGAACAAGTACCCACTACCAATGATTAATGATCTGTTTGATCGATTACAAGGAGCTAAGGTATTTTCCAAGATCGATCTGCGATCAGGATACCACCAGTTGAAGATTAGAGAACAGGATATTCCTAAGACAGCTTTTACCACCAGGTATGGGCTGTATGAGTATACCGTTATGTCATTTGGTCTGACTAACGCACCCGCATATTTTATGAACATGATGAACAAAGTATTTATGGAATTTTTGGATAAGTTTGTCGTGGTGTTCATTGATGATATCCTGGTTTATTCGAAGAATGAAGAGGAGCATAAGGAGCATTTGCGTTTGGTACTTGGAAAGCTCAAAGAACATCAATTATATGCCAAGTTCAGCAAATGTGAGTTTTGGCTGAAGGAAGTAGGATTTCTCGGACACGTTATATCTGGACAAGGTATAGCAGTTGATCCCACTAAAGTTGATACCGTGACCAAGTGTGAAGCCCCAACAACAGTTGGAGAGATCCGGAGTTTTCTTGGACTCGCAGGATACTACCGGAGATTTATTGAGAATTTCTCAAAGATTGCGAAGCCTATGACTGAGTTGTTGAAGAAAGATACCAAGTTCATATGGACGGAGGAATGTGAGGCTAGTTTCCAGGAGTTGAAGAAACGTTTGGTTACCTCACCAGTGTTGATTTTTCCAGACCAGACCAATGATTATGAGGTGTATTGCGACGCTTCACGTCGAGGACTTGGAGCAATGCTTATGCAGGAAGGGAGAGTTGTTTCATATGCCTCAAGACAACTGAAGCCTCATGAGTTGAATTATGCCACGCATGATTTGGAGTTAGCAGCCGTAGTGCATGCTTTGAAAACATGGAGGCATTTCCTCATTGGAAATCATTGTGAGGTGTACACGGATCATAAGAGTTTGAAGTACATTTTCACACAGAAGGAGTTGAATCTCAGACAAAGGAGATGGTTGGAGCTCATCAAGGATTATGATATGAGATTGCATTATCACCCCGGAAAAGCTAATGTAGTAGCTGACGCATTAAGCCATAAGAGCCATGTCAATACATTAATGACGGGAGAAATACCCAAGGAGTTAGCAGAAAAACTTCGTGAACTATGTTTGGAAATAGTTCCGAGAGGCTATGTAGCAGCATTGGAGATTCAGTCAACTTTGATGGATAGAATCAGAGAAGCTCAAAGGACTGACAAGGAGATTGCCGCTATAAAGGAGAAACTTAGCAAAGGAAAAGCTAAGGGATTTCGTGAGGATGAACACGATACCCTATGGCCTGAAGACCGCGTTTACGTGCCCAATGACCCGGAGATCAGGAAGTTGATACTACAAGAGGCACACGATTTCACCATATTCGATTCACCCAGGAAATACCAAGATGTATTTGGATTTGAAGGATATTTTCTGGTGGACCGGAATGAAGAAGGATATTGCGGAGTATGTAGCAATTTGTGATGTATGTCAGAGAGTAAAGGCAGAGCATCAGAAGCCAGCAGGATTGTTACAACCATTGCCGATACCCGAATGGAAGTGGGATAAGTTAGGCATGGATTTTATCACGGGATTGCCCAGGACTCGTTCAGGCTATGACTCGATTTGGGTTGTAGTTGATCGATTGACGAAAGTAGCTCATTTCATCCCAGTAAAGACCACTTACACCAGTGCTAAGTTGGCAAAGATATACATGACCCGGATCGTATGTTTGCATGGAGTTCCGAGGAGTATCGTATCAGATAGAGGAACCCAGTTTACCTCAAAGTTCTGGAAGCAGTTGCACGAAACTTTGGGTACCAGGCTAGAATTCAGTACATCCTTTCATCCACAGACAGATGGACAGACTGAGAGAGTTAATCAGATTTTGGAGGATATGCTGAGAGCTTGTGCGCTAGATTACGGATCTAGTTGGGACGATAATTTTCCATACGCAGAGTTCTCTTACAAGAATAGTTACCAAACCAGTTTAAAGATGGCCCCTTTTGAAGCCTTGTATGGAAGGAGGTGCAGGACACCGTTGTCATGGGACGAAGTTGGAGACCGCCAGTTGTTTGGACCTGACTTGATTAAAGAGTCTGAACAGAAGGTGAAATTGATTCGCGATAGGCTCAAGGTAGCTCAATCCAGACAGAAAAGTTATGCAGATTCTAAACGCAAGGACACAGTTTACAAAGTCGGAGATAGAGCTTATCTTCGAGTATCTCCACTTCGGGGAACAAAGCGTTTTGGAGTTAAAGGGAAGTTAGCGCCACGATTTATAGGACCATATCGAGTTTTGGAGCGTATGGGAGAAGTGGCCTACAAGTTGGAATTGCCTGAAGGATTGTCAGGAGTTCATGATGTGTTCCACGTTTCCCAGTTGAAGAAGTGTCATGGAGATGGCTGACCTACCGTTGAGAGACACAGTGCCTTTGGAAACTATTCAGTTGGATAACGATTTGACCTACGAGGAGAAACCAATTAAGATCCTCGAGATTGCCAGCCGAGTTACCCGCAGCAAGGTTATCAAGTTTTGCAAAGTTCAGTGCAGCCACCACACACAGGATGAAGCCACCTGGGAACGAGAGGAAGATTTGCTCAAGGACCACCCTCACCTATTTTCTAGCCAACCCGAATCTCGAGGGCGAGATTCATCTTAAGGGGGGTAGGTTTGTAACATCCCAAATTTCCAATTTGGAATGTTATACATTAGATCATCATTGCATATCATATTTTATTTTGAATTTTGGTTGATCCTAGAAATTCTACGCAACACAATGACCCACGGAAAGAGTTGGGGATTTCGTTATTTTCATATTTGAGTTTTCTCAAATTTTGAGAATAGGATCATTTGATTTTATTTATTTTATCATCAATTATTTCTATTACAAAAATATAAGAGAGGGAATAAAATGACTTTCCCAAAATAAAGAAATATTGAGGATCAAATAATAAAATCAAATAAGATTTTATTTCAGAGTTTTTCGGTGTTTTATTTGAATTTAGGAAAAATGTGCGTTTTTGAAAATTGCATTTAGGTCCCAAATAAATGTTCACCTTGTGCGGCTTGATTTTAGAAGCCTGTGAAATTTATTTCGGAATTTTTGGAGTCTGTTTAGTATTTCTTTTTATTTTTCTTCTGCACGTAATATATATAAAAAACGCGCACCGACCTAACCGGGTCGTGTCCGCTTGGGACTCTGGCCCGGCAGGCTTTATAAGCCGGGGCAGCCCACCCGGGGCAAACCCTAAGCCGCCCCAGCCCTAGCCGCCGCCGCCGCCGCCCGCCGCCGCCACTGACCCGCCGCCCGAGGTCCGCCGCCGCCTCAAAATCCGTGCCGGTTTTTTTTCGAAAAATCGTTCGGATTTTCCGTCGTTTTTTTTTCTAGTTTCGGTTTTTTAAATAGATCGGTTTTCCCGGTTTATTTAAATAGTGAGCGTCCGTCCGTTCGTTCGTTCTAGCGAACGTTCATCGTTTTTCTTTTTCTCAGATTAAATCCGCGATTTTTCTGATCGCGATTCCTGATCCGATTTTCGTTTTAGTATAACTTTTCGCTCGTTTATCGGAATCAGGTGATTCAAGCGCCTAGAGTTTCGTCTCGAAACCCTCTATCCGTTTAACCAACTTAAACAAGATTTTGAATTTTCCCTAGATCCAGATTAGTAGAACGAAGTTGTTTTCTTTCGCCGTTTGACTTTCGTTGCTTCGTTCGATTTGATTCTTTTTGCCAACCGGAGTTCTTAAGTTGAACCTTCTGGTTAGATCTCTTATTTGCGTTTTACCCATGCATTAGATGAGTACTTATTGTGTGCCTGTTTGTTTGTCTGCGATAGAATACCCGGAGTGCGCCGCTTGTTACTTCGAATCTCTAGGTTTTTCGGATCATCAGCAAGGCAAGTAACACTTTGATCATATTTTTCCTACTACCCAGTTTTATTGCATTAGATCAATCCTCACACATTGCATGATCAGGATCTAATTAAATTGTGGGATGGGAAGTAGTTGAGGTAGTACCTATTACCTGTTTATTATCAAACCTTTGGGAGTTACTTCTACGTTTGCTTATTATGCCATGCTAAGCTAGTGGACGTGGATTGGGTGAGTGATATCCATAATAGATGTGAGTTTTTTAATTAATGGTTTATCTAAGGTGGCAACTTAAACACACATCTGGGTGGATCCGTGTGCAGCCACAAGCTATTATGGGCTCTAGCATAGTTGACTAAGTCGTGTGAACTCTTAAAGTGGTAGACTAGCAAATGTAGGGGATATAGGTGGTACGGTCTACCCAATCGTAAGGTGCTAGCGCTTCTGAAAGACTATGTCTCCATCATCCGTCTTCTCAAACACCATGTAGCGCGAGAAACCAAACGGACGCGATCGAGTCTTGTGGGGAAAAGTGTGCAAACCTCTGCAGAGTGTAATAAACTAATCATGGTTAGCCGTCTCCCCGGTTATGGACATTTTGAGTATCTAGTACTTGGATTATCATGTGAATCTCGACATGTTACTCTAAATTAATTTTGTTGGGTTATGTTTAATGATGATGTTTAATTGGGATTGAGAATGCTGTCAACCATTCTCAATGTTTAACAACTACCATGATAGTAAATAAATTTATTCCTTTGAAGTAGGGAAAAATTGGCTTTATGCAAAACTATAACCATAGAGCTTTCCACCAGCCAAATATGCATATAGTATAGCTGTTTCATTCCATTATTCTCTATGTGTTACCTTGCCAGCATATTCCATGTGCTGACCCGTTTCGGGCTGCAACGTTAATGTTGCAGACTTTTCAGACGATGATTAAGGAGTTTTAGGTCGTGGTTCTATACTCAGTGATGCCGTTGGAGTTGATGGACTCACTTATCTTCCAAGCCTCCCGCTGTTATCGTTATTAGATGGCCTTAAGCCATATTTATTGTAATAAGTTCTCTATTGAGACACTCGATGTAATAAGTGTGTGATTGCTACTTTGTTATAAATCCTCCGAGTACTGTGTGGTGTCAGCATTACTGATCCAGGGATGACACCGGAGCACAGAGATCAGACTGTTTGAGGTCTGGTCGCTACAGAGATGGTATCAGAGAACACGCTGACTGTAGAACACAGCCACTAAGCTAAAAGACCTAGATCACTATTCACTCTCTTCTCTTCTGACTTCTCATCTTTTCTACTCTTTAGGATGGCGGATGCAAGGAATAAGTTCACGCAACCGGATGAAGATACACCCTTTGGACGTTACTTGAAGGAAGTCACTAGATACCTGAATATAGGAGTACCAAGCTTCACCGGAACCTACAACGCCACTTTACCTGAAGAAGAGCGCTGGATGATTCAAGTTCAAGTTCCAGGAAGGACGTTCATGCCAGTCACTGAGCCCATAGAGTTTTCTTTTGATGCACCAACTTGGAGTCTAGGAAAGAGCATGGCAGCTCACATCGCCATGGGACGCATTTGAGAAGTCTACCACAAGGATCTCAAGGATACTATCTACCAGATTTGTGGGCACCGAGATGAGCACTGGGAGATGATCAGCACCCGGAAGGATAGATCAATTGCAGCTTTTATCCAGGAGTTAAACCAGCACATTCGACGACAGGAGAACCAGTTGTGCGCCGACATGATAGATCTGAAGAAGTCTAAGACAAGAATCAAGGGACTGGAGGAAGAACTCAAGGCTACACGTGAAGATTATGAAGAGGAAATTGAAGTATTGGTGGAGAAGAATGATGACCTGATCAAGAAGATTGGGATATTTATGGGAGGCCCTACACCAGTGGATGAAGACGAAGAACCTAAGGAGATTAGCCCGGAAGACTACATCATCATCGACGACACCGACTTGGATCCAGATAGTAGCGATGATGATTATGTTGATGAAGCGGGAGCAGATATCATGGAGTCTGCCACCGAAGAATATTTCTAGTAGACCACCTTATCAGTAGTAGTAGTCCACCATGTAAATATAGTAGTCCGAGCACTTGTTGTGATAGATAGATCGATTGTATGCCCTTGTTTGATTGAATGAAGTGAATTATTTGCCTTTGCCTCATGTGCATATGGGTAGTGTTTTCTCTTTAGACCCCCTCTATTCTTACATCTCATCTTTTCTAAACCCTCAGATGCCTCCGAGACGTGACCCCGGATTTGCCTTTCCACCGAAGCTCACCCAGTTGATCCAGCAGCAGAACACATTGATGCAGTTGCTAGTTCAGAATCAAAATCAGGGGAACAACAACAACAACCCACCACCACCACCACCACCTGTTGACCACTTAGCCCGTTTTCTTAGGCTGAACCCGCCAGTGTTTTCTAGTAGGACCGAGCCAATAGTAACAGATGATTGGCTCTGCAAGACAGCTAGGGAGTTAACCACAGCAGGATGCACAGATGCGGAGAAGGTGAAGTTTGCCGCACATCAGCTAGAAGGACCCGGAACATCATGGTGGGAGAATTTCACAGCCACTTTTCCTGTCGACACTGTCACATGGGACCAGTTTCAGCAGGCTTTTCGTACTGCACATGTTTCAGCAGGAGCTATGGCCATGAAGAAGCGTGAGTTTCGCAACTTGCACCAAGGAGGACGGACAGTTGACCAGTATGTGGAGGACTTTAGTAAGTTAGCACGTTATGCACCAGATGACGTCGCTACGGATGCAGCTAAGCGGGAGAAGTTTCTGGAAGGACTTAATGATGAGTTGAGCATGCAGTTGATGGTAGCAACCTTCAACAACTACCAGGAGTTGGTAGATCGTGCTCTTATGATTGAAGGGAAGCAGCAGCAAATTGAGAATCGCAAGAGGAAGTATGGACAAGGGAAGTACAATTCAGGAGCTCAGCAGAAGCCACGTTTTACCCCTAGACCAGGAGGACATTTTCAGCATACCCATGGAGGAGGTAGCTCGCACAATCACAATGGCACCAAGAATGGTAATGGCAATGGAGGAAGCAACGGCCAAAATCGCACCAACCCATCAACCCCATCCAAGAAGGACCTGAGCCAAGTCACTTGCTTTAAGTGTCAGAAGACCGGACACTACGCCAATGAATGTCCTGAAGGCCAAAATGGCAATGGAAGTTCTGGGAAGAAGCCGAACCCTTTCAACAGGGGACAGGTGAACCACGTTAGCATGGAGGAGGTTGAATCTCAGCCTAATGCAGTAATAGGTAAGTTTTTGGTTAAGTCATTTACTACACTCGTTCTTTTTTATACTGGTGGATCGCATTCATACATCTCAAGGGGATTTGTGGATAAGTATAACCTATCAACCCAAGCCCTTAGGTCACCCATGTTAGTAACCTCGCCTGGAGCAGAGTATGTGGCTAGTCTATGGTGTGATCGGTTACCATTAAGGATTGGTAACTATGTTTTTCCCTCAGACCTAATAGTATTGGAATCCCAAGGATTGGATGTGATATTAGGCATGGATTGGTTATCAAAGTATGAAGGGAATATTGAATGTGCTAGTAAGTCAATTTTGCTTACCACCCCAGAAGGGAGAAGGATCAAGTATGTATCCCGGCATGTGCCAAAGAGGACTCAAGTAAATTGCCTAACAAGAGTTGTGCAGGAGGAAGTACCAGTGGTAAGGGATTTCCCTGAAGTATTTCCATAGGAGTTGCCAGGCATGCCACCGGATAGAGATATTGAGTTTTTGATTGAGCTATTTCCAGGCACAGGGCCAATATCAAAGAGACCATATAGGATGCCAGCAAAGGATTTGGTGGAAATTAAGAAGCAGATTAAGGAGTTACTGGATAAGGGATATATCCGCCCAAGTTCTTCGCCTTGGGGATCGCCAGTACTTCTAGTGGAGAAGAAGGATGGATCGTTAAGGATGGTTGTTGATTATCGAGGATTTAATGAAGTAACAATCAAGAACAAGTACCCACTACCAATGATTAATGATCTGTTTGATCGATTGCAAGGAGCTAAGGTATTTTCCAAGATCGATCTGCGATCAGGATACCACCAGTTGAAGATTAGAGAAAAGGATATTCCTAAGACAGCTTTTACCACCAGGTATGGGCTGTATGAGTATACCGTTATGTCATTTGGTCTGACTAACGCACCCGCATATTTTATGAACATGATGAACAAAGTATTTATGGAATTTTTGGATAAGTTTGTCGTGGTGTTCATTGATGATATCCTGGTTTATTCGAAGAATGAAGAGGAGCATAAGGAGCATTTGCGTTTGGTACTTGGAAAGCTCAAAGAACATCAATTATATGCCAAGTTCAGCAAATGTGAGTTTTGGCTGAAGGAAGTAGGATTTCTCGGACACGTTATATCTGGACAAGGTATAGCAGTTGATCCCACTAAAGTTGATACCGTGACCAAGTGTGAAGCCCCAACAACAGTTGGAGAGATCCGGAGTTTTCTTGGACTCGCAGGATACTACCGGAGATTTATTGAGAATTTCTCAAAGATTGCGAAGCCTATGACTGAGTTGTTGAAGAAAGATACCAAGTTCATATGGACGGAGGAATGTGAGGCTAGTTTCCAGGAGTTGAAGAAACGTTTGGTTACCTCACCAGTGTTGATTTTTCCAGACCAGACCAATGATTATGAGGTGTATTGCGACGCTTCACGTCGAGGACTTGGAGCAATGCTTATGCAGGAAGGGAGAGTTGTTTCATATGCCTCAAGACAACTGAAGCCTCATGAGTTGAATTATGCCACGCATGATTTGGAGTTAGCAGCCGTAGTGCATGCTTTGAAAACATGGAGGCATTTCCTCATTGGAAATCATTGTGAGGTGTACACGGATCATAAGAGTTTGAAGTACATTTTCACACAGAAGGAGTTGAATCTCAGACAAAGGAGATGGTTGGAGCTCATCAAGGATTATGATATGAGATTGCATTATCACCCCGGAAAAGCTAATGTAGTAGCTGACGCATTAAGCCATAAGAGCCATGTCAATACATTAATGACGGGAGAAATACCCAAGGAGTTAGCAGAAAAACTTCGTGAACTATGTTTGGAAATAGTTCCGAGAGGCTATGTAGCAGCATTGGAGATTCAGTCAACTTTGATGGATAGAATCAGAGAAGCTCAAAGGACTGACAAGGAGATTGCCGCTATAAAGGAGAAACTTAGCAAAGGAAAAGCTAAGGGATTTCGTGAGGATGAACACGATACCCTATGGCCTGAAGACCGCGTTTACGTGCCCAATGACCCAGAGATCAGGAAGTTGATACTACAAGAGGCACACGATTTCACCATATTCGATTCACCCAGGAAATACCAAGATGTATTTGGATTTGAAGGATATTTTCTGGTGGACCGGAATGAAGAAGGATATTGCGGAGTATGTAGCAATTTGTGATGTATGTCAGAGAGTAAAGGCAGAGCATCAGAAGCCAGCAGGATTGTTACAACCATTGCCGATACCCGAATGGAAGTGGGATAAGTTAGGCATGGATTTTATCACGGGATTGCCCAGGACTCGTTCAGGCTATGACTCGATTTGGGTTGTAGTTGATCGATTGACGAAAGTAGCTCATTTCATCCCAGTAAAGACCACTTACACCAGTGCTAAGTTGGCAAAGATATACATGACCAGGATCGTATGTTTGCATGGAGTTCCGAGGAGTATCGTATCAGATTGGGGAACCCATTTATTTCAGAATTTTTGGAGTCCGTTCAGTATTTCTTTTTATTTTTCTTCTGCGCATAATATATATAAAAAAACGCGCACCGACCTAACAGGGCCGTGTCCGCCTGGGACTCTGGCCCGGCAGGCTTTATAAGCCGGGGCAGCCCACCCGGGGCAAACCCTAAGCCGCCCCAGCCCTAGCCGCCGCCGCCGTGCCGCGCCGCGCCGCCGCCGCCGCCCACCACCGCCCGAGGTCCGCCGCCGCCTCGAAATCCGCAGGTGGTTTTTTTTATTTTTTTTGAAAAATCGTTCGGTTTTTCGGTCGGTTTTTTTCTAGTTTCTGTTTTTTTTAATAGATCGGGTTTTCCGGTTTATTTAAATAGTGAACGTTCGTCCATTCGTTCGTTCTAGCGAACGTTCGTCGCTTTTCTTTTTCTCGGATTAAATCCGCGATTTTTCTGATCGCGATTCCTGATCCGATTTTCGTTTTAGTATAACTTTTCGCTCGTTTATCGGAATCAGGCGATTCAAGCGCCTGGAGTTTCGTCTCGAAACCCTCTATCCGTTTAACCAACTTAAACAAGTTTTTGAATTTTCCCTAGATCCAGATTAGTAGAATGAAGTTGTTTTCTTTCGTCGTTTGACTTTCGTTGCTTCGTTCGATTTGATTCTTTTTTCCAACCGGAGTTCTTAAGTTGAACCTTCTGGTTAGATCTCTTATTTGTGTTTTCCCCGTGCATTAGATGAGTACTTATTGTATGCTTGTTTGTTTGTCTGCGATAGAATACCCGGAGTGCGCCACTTGTTACTTCGAATCTCTAGGTTTCCCGGATCATCAGCAAGGCAAGTAACACTTTGATCATATTTTTCCTACCACCCAGTTTTATTGCATTAGATCAATCCTCACACATTGCATGATTAGGATCTAATTAAATTGTGGGATGGGAAGTAGTTGAGGTAGTACCTATTACCTGTTTATTATCAAACCTTTGGGAGTTACTTCTACGTTTGCTTATTATGCCATGCTAAGCTAGTAGATGTGGATTGGGTGAGTGATATCCATGACAGATGTGAGTTTGTTAATTAATGGTTTATCTAAGGTGGCAACTTAAACACACATCTGGGTGGATTGAGGCACCTGAGTATTCCAGGACTTGCCTGTTTTCTTTTGGACCGCCGCCCAGGCTCAAAGGGATCATGAGACTATTCATACTAGAAACTTCCGTGTGCAGCCACAAGCTATTATGGGCTCTAGCATAGTTGACTAAGTCGTGCGAACTCTTATAGTGGTAGACTAGCAGATGTAGGGGATGTAGGTGGTATGGTCTACCCGATCGTAAGGTGCTAGCGCTTCTGAAAGACTATGTCTCGGTCATCCGTCTTCTCAAACACCATGTAGTGCGAGAAACCAAACGGAGGCGATCGAGTCTTGTGGGGAAAAGTGCGCAAACCTCTGCAGAGTGTAATAAACTAATCATGGTTAGCCGTGTCCCCGGTTATGGACATCTTGAGTATCTAGTACCTGGATTATCATGTGAATCTCAACATGTTACTCTAAATTAATTTTGTTGGGTTATGTTTAATGATGATGTTTAATTGGGATTGAGAATGCTGTCAACCATTCTCAATGTTTAACAACTACCATGATAGTAAATAAATTTATTCCTTTGAAGTAGGGAAAAATTGGCTTTACGCAAAACTGTAACCATAGAGCTTTGCACCAGCCAAATATGCATATAGTATAGCTGTTTCATTCCATTATTCTCTATGTGTTACCTTGCCAGCATATTCCATGTGCTGACCCGTTTCGGGCTGCAATGTTAATGTTGCAGACTTTTCAGACGATGATTAAGGAGTTTTAGGTCGTGGTTCTATACTCAGTGATGCCGTTGGAGTTGATGGACTCACTTATCTTCCAAGCCTTCCGCTATTATCGTTATTAGATGGCCTTAAGCCATATTTATTGTAATAAGTTCTCTATTGAGACACTCGATGTAATAAGTGTGTGATTGCTACTCTGTTATAAATCCTCCGAGTACTGTGTGGTGTCAGCATTACTGATCCAGGGATGACACCGGAGCACAGAGATCAGACTGTTTGAGGTCTGGTCGCTACAGAGATGGTATCAGAGCTAGGTTATACAGAAAAGAATTCAGAAGATTCAAATATTGTTCATAGATAAACTTGATCATAAACCCACAATTCATCGGTCTCAACAAACACACCGCGAAAAGAAGATTACATCGAATAGATCTCCACGAGAGAGGGGGAGAACATTGTATTGAGATCCAAAAAGAGAGAGGAATCCATCTAGCTAATAACTATGGACCCGAAGGTCTAAGGTAAACTACTCACACATCATCGGAGAGGCTATGGTGTTGATGTAGATGCCCTCCGTGATCGATGCCCCCTCCGATGGATCTCCGGAACAGGCCCCAAGATGAGATCTCGTGGATACAGAAGGTTGCGGCGGTGGAATTAGGTTTTTGGCTCCGTTTCTGATCGTTTGGGGGTACGTAGATATATATAGAAGGAAGGAGTACGTCGGTGGAGCAACGTGAGGCCCACGAGGGTGGAGGGCACGCCTGGGGGGAGGTAGGCGTGCCCCCTACCTCATGGCTTCCTCGTGGCTTTCTTGACGTAGGGTCCAAGTCCTCTGGATCATGTTCATTCCGAAAATCACGTTACCGAAGGTTTCATTCCGTTTGGACTCCGTTTGATATTCTTTTTCTGCGAAACTCTGAAATAGGCAAAAAAACAGCAATTCTGGGTTGGGCCTCCGGTTAATAGGTTAGTCCCAAAAATAATATAACAGTGAATAATAAAGCCCAATATTGTCCAAAACAGAAGATAATATAGCATGAAGCAATCAAAAATTATAGATACATTGCAGACGTATCAAATGTCTTCCCCCAGATTGCATTTGCATATTTTTTTCCCTTTTTCCAAAAAGGAGGATGTCCCCGGGCCTCTGCAAGATGCAACACAGCCAATACGCATACCTTTCCTGTAGTAGGCTCCTGTGCTAATATGATGTGGTACTGGATTCTGGTTTACATACAAAGCTAATTATTTTCATTATACGAAAAGGTGTGGTAGCTCCTGGGGGTCGGGGCACCCCATTATCCTATCCGTCTGACCTCGCTGAGATGATTTGATGCTACTTTGTGTGCTCCATTTTTTCTTGTGCCTATCGAGTATGGTGACATGCCCCCTTCATGTTTTGATTTGAGTTTTGCAGGTTTGGAAGGGATGGAAACCGCTGAAGGTTTTAGTTGCTGGGTTTTGCACGTTTAGCTAGGAGCATCATAGCACGTATCACACTGGTCTAGATTCAGTCAGAGCCTTCATTAGCATTTTTTCCAGAAAAATAGGGAGGCTCTCCCCGGCTCCATTGCTTAGAACGAAACCAAACGAATTTATGTCGCTTACATCAGCTCACTGAGAGGAACAATTCGAAAGGAAATAAAAGTCTGATTACAACTTAGCTAAATCCCACAACAAACTATGCGATACATTAATGCAAGGTGACAGCGTAAGATCTTTATGTCCAGGGAAAGTGAAAGCTCTGACATCTTCACACCGCCGAGCAAGCAATTCTGGGGCTGATCTTCTGGTCTTCAGTGGTGGGTCAAACACTACTTGTGGTGACCAGCGAGCAGTGAGCGTGGACACATGGCTGGCAACAATAGTCTTGGCTCCAGAGTCCTTTTTCTTGGCTGGTGACATGAAGCCGGCAGCCTCATCAGTGATCCCGAGCTTTCTCCAGGGGTCTCCAGATTTTGGAGTATCCAAGTGCACCTGGGGTATTTCAGTCAGCCACTCCTGATACTCAGAGGCTACTGAATGAATCTTGCCAGGAATGTTGAGAAGTCCATCAACCTCTCCTTGCTCTGCTCTGGAGACAGAACAACCCAGTATCTGATAGTTCTTAGAACTACCCTCTACCCCTGTGTAATAGAGATCCAATTGGTGTTGTTAAAAATCATAGAGTTCCTATATTTCCACAAGGAACAAAGAATCACACAGCTAACAATATTCAAAGTTGAGTTCTTTTTATTTGAAATCCAATATCTAGCTATGGATTCAAAATTGCCCCCGACTGGAAGATTAAAATAATCTCTAACAAGGGGCCATAAGTTTTTAGCTACAATGCAATCAAAAAACAGATTTGTTATAGATTCATCATTAGCACAGAACACACAGTCTATAGGTTCGACAATGTGTCTCTTCCTAAGATTATCTCTAGTCATTAACTTATTATTAGAGAAAATCTAAAGGAAAACATGGATCTTTTGATGAGGACATCAATACCATTGTTACACCCACAGCCCCTACTGTTACATATACTGGACCAATTACTAGAGCCCGCGCACGCCAATTAAATTACCAGGTACTTTCGTTTCTTGGTAATGATTCTAATGTTCATGAGATTATGATGCTACCTAAATTGGATACATTTGTTTTGCTTACAAATGAAGGGCCTAGCTTGGAGAAGGATGAACATTGGAGCAAGAACACGCATGGAGTTGATGGCATGCGCAAGGGGATCAAGAACGGAGTTACAAGTGATGATTTCAGGACTTTGAAGCCATCATAAGGAGTGCATGAAGCCTTGGACGAAATATACAAGATGCCACTTCATAATATTCGTCCATAGGCTATTCTAGGTGCTGCGTTACCTTATTAATGGGCCAGGTCCATGTAATTTCGAAATAGTTAAGTATAGGCTATTTTGAGAGTCCGTATGTGTGGGGAAACAAGAGTTAGGGTTGGTTTCGGACCCCACCCTCAAGGGCCACGAAATTCCCCCCTCTTCCTCCATATATACAACCCTTAGGGCGTCGTTTAGACTTTGGGTTTTGTTTAGATTAAAAGTTCGCTATAGCTGCAACTTCTCGTACTTCGTTTGTGTCCAACGACCAGACCAAGATGTCACAGAACCCCACCTAGATCAATAAAGCTTTCATCTTATATTCGCAATATCCAGATTGCAATCTCAGTTTCTTGCTTGTTCTTTGTTTGCTCGCAGGAAACAGACCCTCGTGGTCAGGCTGATCGTGCACCGGCGTGGTCAATAACCCCTCGGAAGTTGGTTTAGCGATTGCTAAGGCGTGACGTCTCGCACGTTCGTAGTCGGATCGTCAAGGTCGACTCCCACAGAAAACGATAGCCACCATCTCATCGAAACATCGGGACACCTTTGCCTCTATCAAGTGGTATCAGATTTCCAGGTTGCTCGGTGAGATTTTACAGTTTTTCGTAGATTAGATCGAGTCTGTTCTTCATACCTACAGTCCACGAAAAAGCAACAAAAAAATTAGGGTTAGTTCATCATATCCGAACCAATCTGAGCCTTTGCATAATCTTTTTAGGGTTTTTGCTTTGTTGAATTTGCGGTTGCATCGTCGTGTCAAGTTGCTGGTCTTAGAATCTAGTCTTTTAGAGTTTCGAGTTCTGGTCATAAGTTGTCACGCCGCCGCCGCACCATCATCATCGCCCATCTACCACTTTTGTTTATTCGCCACCGCTCTGAATCCATATCCATATACCACCACCAATCCGTATCCATATACCACCACCAATCTGTATCAATATACCACCACCGCTACCATATACCACCACCGCTGCCATATACCACAACCATATATCCACCACCAATCCGAGTTCTTCTCATATTAGGTTTGTTCTTGAGATCAATCTAAATTCCGATTCGTGTTTCCTTGCCTGCGTAGGTCTCAAAAAAAAAGTCTGGAGACCCCGGGGCAGTTTTTAGGCCAAAATTTTCACGGGCAATTTTTTTCCCTATCCTATTTTTAGGATTTTCTGAGTCTTTTGAGCCACGTGCCATCATAGTGATTTTTTGTCGCACTTTTTCGTCGTCGCTGCCCTGATTTCCAAAAAAAAAGTGAAAAAAAATCCGTGCCCATCCTATCAGTTTGACGAGGGAAGAGTTTTGAGACACTCGCCATTATAGTGATTTTTCGCAAAAAAAAGAGGAGCGCAAAAAAAGAGCGAAAAAAAAGAGAGTTCCAGAGTGTGCTTTTCCCTTATTTACGTGCAGCGCCGTGATTTTGTTAGTGTTCTGGGCTCGCGTCTCTAGCACGGTCTAGCCTAGGAACAGCACAGTACCGTCGTTGAGCGTTTATTCAACTTTGCATCTCTGAATTGATTATTGCTGACATTTTTTGCTACCATACTATAAGCCTTCCCAGCTCCACATCGTGCGTTTGACTCTCCCTGGAAATCGCTCTATCCAAGCTTTTGAGAGTTTTGACTACAACGGTTGCCGATCACCGCCTGCTGCTGGGTAAGAACTGGTAAGAATTTGAGATTTGCTT
This sequence comes from Triticum aestivum, assembly GCF_018294505.1. Taxonomy (NCBI): domain Eukaryota; kingdom Viridiplantae; phylum Streptophyta; class Magnoliopsida; order Poales; family Poaceae; genus Triticum; species Triticum aestivum. The sequence continues at coordinate 570,771,376 of NC_057794.1, forward strand.
GATGGATTTGTGACACCCGCCGCCACCACCACTTGTTAGTAGTCTGTAGGATCATATTCTTGTGTGTTTCTATTGCTGCTAACCATGCCAGGATCACAAGCCGGCGAGACTGACTGGGAGAACTTGACGAACAAGGAGCTTCATGATACGTTTCAGCAAATGATGAGTGGACAGGTGCAAGATGTGCTAAACAGATTTAAAGAGGCCATGGAGAAGATAGATGGCATGGAGAACACGTTTGAAACAAAGCTCGATAACAAGTTTGCTGAATTGCTTTCGCGTTTTCCACCACCACCACCGGCTGCTCCTGCCGCACCTCTGCAAGAACAGCAACAACACCGACTACCTCCACGTCGGGAAACAGCCCTCCGCCGAGCGAGCCGTGTCCCTCTTCAGTCGGGCCAAACTGCTGGTGCTGCTGTTGATACTTCTGTGGCTCCTACTGCTGATGTGGAGGAGGATGATTATGTGGGAGATTATGAGGATGAGGTTGATCAAAATCAGAACTACGTGCCACCACCAGCACAGCAACCACCAGGTCGTCCACATGCAAATAATGGCAATGGTAGGGCTCACCCTCAGGTACGAGATCATGACCATCTCCCTAAACTAAAATTGAATATTCCACCATTTGAGGGTAGATATGTTCCTGATATATATCTTACTTGGGAGTTAGAAACTGAACAATGATTTACATGTTTACAATATCCCGAGGAGAGACGTGTTCCTGCTGCTGTTTGTGCATTCACTAGTTTTGCATGTGTTTGGTGGTCTGGGCATTGTAGATTATATCCTATTCCGGCTACTTGGGCTGCTTTGAAAACTGCTATGCGTACTCATTGGGTTCCACCATATTATCAACGTGAATTACTTCAAAAATTGCAGCGCTTAAGACATGGAAAAAATTCTGTAGAAGAATATTATCAGGAATTACAAACTGGCATGATTAGATGTGGTATTGTTGAGGAGAATGAAGCTATGCTTGCACGTTTTATGGGTGGATTAAATAGAGAGATTCAGACGATTCTAGAGTATAAGGAGTATACTAATATCACTCGTTTATTCCATCTTGCTTGTAAAGCTGAACGTGAAGTGCAGGATCGCCAGGCATTGGCGCGGACTAACTTTTCTGCAGGTCGACCTTCATCATGGACACCACGTGCATCATCTACTTCCACACGTTCTGCTACACCGGCGCCTCTGTCAGCTGCCACCTCCAACCGTGATACAATAAAGCAGGCACAATCACCACTATCCGCCAAGAGCACACCTTCTGGGCCTGCAAAGAGCTCTTCTTCATCCATGGCATCAACAGGGCAAACACATGATATTATTTGTCGACATTGCAAGGGTGGAGGTCATTATGCGAGAGAATGCCCATCTAAGAGTGTGATGATTGTTACTGAGGATGGTGGGTATGAGTCTGCTAGTGACTATGATGAGGAGACTTTGGCTCTTATTACACGTGACGAACACGGTGGAGACGATTCTGATCATGAGACGCAATACATGGCTCCTGAAGATGCTGACAGGTATGAATTTTTAGTTTCTCAACGTGTTTTGAGTGTGCAGGTTACACAAGCTGAGCAAAATCAGAGGCATAATTTGTTCCATACAAAGGGAGTTGTGAAGGAACATTCTGTTCGCGTGATCATAGATGGAGGGAGTTGCAACAACTTGGCTAGCATGGAGATGGTGGAGAAGCTATCTCTCACCACAAGACCACATCCACATCCTTACTACATCCAATGGTTCAACAACAGCGGCAAGGTTAAGGTAACACGTACTGTTCGTGTGCATTTTAGTATCTCTACATATGCTGATTATGTTGATTGTGATGTGGTACATGTGCAAGCATGTTCCTTATTACTTGGTAGACCATGGCAATTTGATAAAAATTCTGTACACCATGGTAGAAACAATCAGTATATTCTTGTTCATAACGATAAAAATATTACTTTGCTTCCTATGACTCCTGATTCCATTTTGAAAGATGATATTAATAGAGCTAATAAAGCAAAACAGGAGACAAATAAGAGTGAAAATCAGATTGTGGCAAAAGAATTTGAGCACCAAATGAAGCCTAATAATAAACCATCTACTGTTGTTTCTGAAATTAAATTGAAAAGTGCATGTTTACTTGCCACCAAATATGATATTGATGAGCTAGATTTTAGCAAATCTGTTTGCTATGCTTTTGTGTGCAAAGAGGCAATATTTTCATTCGAGGACGTGCCTTCCTCTTTGCCCCCTGCTATCACTAACATTTTGCAGGAGTTCGCTGACGTCTTTCCACAAGACGTGCCACCGGGATTACCACCTATTCGAGGGATTGAGCATCAAATTGACTTAATTCCCGGTGCTTCGCTACCCAACCGTGCACCATACCATACCAATCCAGAGGAGACGAAGGATATTATGCGTCAAGTACAGGAGCTGCTCGACAAAGGTTATATACGCGAATCTCTTAGTCCTTGTGCTGTTCCTATTATACTAGTGCCTAAAAAGGATGGTATGTCGCGTATGTGTGTTGATTGTAGAGGCATTAATAATATTACTATTCGTTATCGTCATCCTATTCCTAGGCTTGATGATATGCTTGATGAATTGAGTGGCTCTACAATATTCTCCAAAGTTGATTTGCGTAGTGGATACCATCAAATTCGTATGAAATTGGGAGATGAATGGAAAACAACATTTAAAACTAAGTTTGGTTTATATGAGTGGTTAGTCATGCCTTTTGGGTTAACTAATGCGCCTAGTACTTTTATGAGATTAATGAACAAAGTTTTACGTGCTTTCATTGGACGATTTGTGGTAGTCTATTTTGATGATATACTGATTTATAGCAAATCTTTGGAAGCACATTTGGAACATTTACGTGCTGTTTTTATCGCTCTACGTGATGCATGTTTGTTTGGTAACCTTGGGAAGTGCACCTTTTGCACCGACCGAGTATCTTTTCTTGGCTATGTTGTTACTCCACAGGGAATTGAAGTTGATAAAGCCAAGATTGAAGCTATTGAGAGTTGGCCGCAGCCCAAACCGGTCATACAAGTGAGGAGTTTCCTTGGCCTCACTGGTTTCTATAGGCGTTTTGTGAGAGATTTCAGCACCATTGCTGCACCTCTCAACGAGCTTACAAAGAAGGATGTGCCTTTTGTTTGGGGTACTGCACAGGAAGACGCCTTCACGGTATTGAAAGATAAGTTGACACATGCTCCTTTACGCCAACTTCCTGATTTTAATAAGACTTTTGAGCTTGAATGTGATGCTGGTGGAATTGGATTAGGAGGTGTGTTATTACAAGATGGCAAACCTATTGCATACTTTTCTGAAAAATTGAGTGGGCCTAGTCTGAACTATTCTACTTATGATAAAGAATTATATGCTCTTGTTCGGACTTTAGAAACATGGCAACATTATTTGTGGCCCAAAGAACTTATTATGCATTCTGATCATGAATCATTGAAACACATTAAAAGTCAAGCAAAACTGAACCGTAGACATGCTAAATGGGTTGAATTCATTGAGACTTTCCCTTATGTCATTAAACACAAGAAGGGTAAAGAAAATGTTATTGCTGATGCATTGTCTCGTCGTTATACTATGCTTTCACAACTTGACTTTAAAATATTTGGTTTGGAGACCATCAAAGATCAATATGTGCATGATGTTGAAAATTTAAAGATATATTGCAGAATTGTAAAGAAGGTAGAACATGGAACAAGTTCGTCGTTAATGATGGATTTGTGTTTCGTTCTAACAAGCTATGCATTCCAGCTAGCTCCGTTCCTCTTTTGTTGTTGCAGGAGGCGCATGGAGGAGGACTAATGGGACACTTTGGCGTGAAGAAGACGGAGGATATACTTGCTACACATTTCTTTTGGCCAAAGATGAGACAGGATGTTGAGTGTTTTGTTGCTCGCTGCACTACATGTCAAAAAGCTAAGTCACGACTCAATCCTCATGGTTTATATATGCCTTTGCCTGTACCTAGTGTTCCTTGGGAGGATATATCTATGGACTTTGTTTTAGGTTTACCTCGAACAAAGAAGGGGAGGGATAGCATATTTGTTGTCGTGGATAGATTCTTGAAAATGGCACACTTTATACCATGTCATAAAAGCGATGATGCTGTTAATGTTGCTGATTTGTTCTTTCGTGAAATTATTCGCTTGCATGGTGTGCCAAATACTATTGTTTCAGATCGTGATACTAAATTTCTTAGCCACTTTTGGAGATGTTTATGGGCTAAGTTGGGGACTAAACTGCTTTTTAGTACTACTTGTCACCCCCAAACTGATGGACAATATGAAGTAGTCAATAGAACATTGTCTACTCTGCTTAGGGCTGTTTTGAAGAATAATAAGAAAATGTGGGAAGAATGCTTGCCTCATATTGAATTTGCTTATAATCGTTCATTGCATTCTACTACTAAGATGTGCCCTTTTGAAATTGTGTATGGTTTCCTACCTCGTGCACCTATTGATTTGTTGCCTCTTCCATCTTCAGAGAAGGTTAATTTTTATGCTAAAGAACGTTCTGAATTGATTTTAAAAATGCATGAGTTAACTAAGGAAAACATTGAGCATATGAATGCTAAATATAAACTTGCTAGAGATAAGGGTAGAAAACATGTTGTGTTTGCGCCTGGAGATCTTGTTTGGTTACATTTGCGTAAAGATAGATTTCCTAATCTGCACAAATCAAAGCTAATGCCACGTGCTTATGGTCCTTTTAAGGTGTTAGAGAAAATAAATGATAATGCATATAAACTTGAGCTACCTGCAGATTTTAGGGTTAGTCCCACTTTTAACATTGCAGATTTGAAGCCTTATTTGGGTGAGGAAGATGAGCTTCCGTCGAGGACGACTTCATTTCAACAAGGGGAGGATGATGAGGACATCAATACCATTGTTACACCCACAGCCCCTACTATTACATATACTGGACCAATTACTAGAGCTCGCGCACGCCAATTAAATTACCAGGTACTTTCGTTTCTTGGTAATGATTCTAATGTTCATGAGATTATGATGTTGCCTAAATTGGATACATTTGTTTTGCTTACAAATGAAGGGCCTAGCTTGGAGAAGGATGAACATTGGAGCAAGAACACGCATGGAGTTGATGGCATGCGCAAGGGGATCAAGAATGGAGTTACAAGTGATGATTTTAGGACTTTGAAGCCTCCATAAGGAGTGCATGAAGCCTTGGACGAAATATACAAGATGCCACTTCATAATATTCATCCATAGGCTATTCTAGGTGCTGCGTCACCTTATTAATGGGCCAGGCCCATGTAATTTTGAAATACTTAAGTATAGGCTATTTTTAGAGTCCGTATGTGTGGGGAAACAAGAGTTAGGGTTGGTTTCAGACCCCACCCTCAAGGGCCACGAAATTCCCCCCTCTTCCTCCATATATACAGCCCTTAGGGCGTCATTTAGACTTTGGGTTTTGTTTAGATTAAAAGTTCGCCATAGCTGCAACTTCTCGTACTTCGTTTGTGTCCAATGACCAGACCAAGACGTCACAGAACCCCACCTAGATCAATAAAGCTTTCATCTTATATTCGCAATATCCAGATTGCAATCTCAGTTTCTTGCTTGTTCTTCGTTTGCTCGCAGGAAACAGACCCTCATGGTCAGGTTGATCATGCTCCGGCGTGGTCAATAACCCCTCAGAAGTTGGTTTAGCGATTGCTAAGGCACGACGTCTCGCACGTTCGTAGTCGGATCGTCAAGGTCGACTCCCACAGAAAACGATAGCCACCATCTCATCGAAACATCGGGACACCTTTGCCTCTATCATCTTTGGTGGAACTTTAAGGTTCCAAACAGCATGTACATATATAGGCTGGTTGGACCCCTCTAAAGTTGGTGGAGTAATGTCCTTTGTTTTCTAACTGCCAGATCAAGGAATTAGCTTCCTCAATCAAAGTCACACTCTTAGCAATCTCCACTAATTGGTACCAATCTTCCATCAGTTTGATGTCAAAGTTCCTCAAACAAAGTTTTAGTTGTTGGCCATCCCAGACTTCATTAATGCATTTAGTTTGCTCATTGCAAGTAGCATTGTCGGAGCTTCGTGTAACAAAAATAGGCCATGGCCCGCACAACCACTAGCAAATGCAATGGACGATTCAGAGAAGACTGAGCTGTGAAAAAATAGTGAATTTCCTTTGTACTGGCCCGCACACCTTTGATAGTGTAGCTCTGCCACTGGAAAATAGTATAGATAAGCCAAAATTGTACCGCTAAGGGGGAGGTGCCAAACTAGGTATCCTCCCGAAACCTAATTTTATCCCCCTTCCCCACTTTCCATCTATACCCAAACTAAAGGGTTGGAGTGATGGATTTAACACCTTTCCAGATGCTAGAAACATTTGGGTTGGGGTTTACCAGACATATATTTATGGTATATCATTTTTCTCCAGGGTTTCCCATTTCCTTGATAATATATCTTGATCCAAGAACCAAGGAGGTAGAGGTTAATTTCCTAGAGATTTGGGATTCCTAGGCCACCAAATTCCTTTTTAATACACACCAACCTCCAGTTGGCTAAATGTATCTTCCTATGACCTTCAAAGTCATTCCACAATGAGCCATTTGTGAACTAATCATGTTTATGGCCCATTTAGGGAATTTGAAAAAAGATAACAAGTAGATGGGTATACTGGCTAGACGGGTTTGACTGTTTGAATAAGAATGAGCCTCCCTATGTATGAGAGTAGTTTCCATCTCCATCTAGCAATCCTCTTCATAATTTTTATCTATCTGGATGTCTTCTCTTTTGGGCTTGTCATGGTGTAGGGGAATTCCCAAGTATTTAATAGGGAACTTACCCCCGCCCGCTACACCCTAATAGGTCAAGGAAGATGTCAAACTCCTCACACTCAACGTTTATGGGGATAAGCTCACTTTTGTTATAGTTGATTCTCATTCCTGACACCTGCTCAAAGCAATTCAACACTATCTTTAGGTTTTGAGCATGGTCAATATCAAGGTAGAGAATAGTGTCATATGCATATTGGAGGCAAATAATGCCTCCATGGTAGACATATGTATAGATACCACTTATAAGTTGGTGGTCTGCAGCTTTGGAAAGCATCCTAGTTAACACATCTACTAGAAGTTTGAAAAGCAAAGGGGAAAGGGGGTCCCCTGGCCTGAGCCATTTACCAATGGTAAAGAATTCACTCTCAACATTGTTCAGTTTCACCCCCACTGAGCCATGCTGAGTGATTAACTTAATCCATATTAACCACTTGGACCCAAAACCTTTGATCCTTAGAAGCTTAGTAAGAAATTCTAGGTCGGCTTTATCAAAAGCCTTTTAATAATATAGTTTGAGTGCCAACCCTTGTTGATTACTAGAGTGGACAGAATGCAGGACCTCATGAGCAGTAATCACACTTTCCAATATATATTCGCCTTTTAGGAAGGTAGATTGGTTGCTGGCTTGATCTCCGGATGCTCTGCTGTGGAAAGTGCTTCATAGTACAACATGGAACCTCGTCGTGTTTGCATCAAGTCATCGACCATCAGGAGCATCAGCTTCTACGGCCGTTGGGTCACTTTCTAGGAGTTGGTCATTGAGGAAGCCCCTTCCCTTGAGAGGTTACTACCACATCCAGACTGTGTTCGAGCGACCATCCACATAATCTGGGCGCCTAAACTAGATATAATTGGTTTGTTATTTAAAGACATATCCACAGTCTACATTGGAATCACGGTCTTTCATGTTAGCTGCAAGCCCAATCTCTCATTCTCCATTTCTATATACAGTGTATTATTCTCATATCACACTTGTCCTTTTCTCGAGGAAACGGTTTCTCTTAGCTTGACAACCAAAATGCACGCGATGAAGGTCTTGGTTCTTGACTCTATTGGTCCTAATCTGGATTCGGTTAATAACTTCCTCAAAGTGCTTCCCTTGCTTGCAAAAGCTATATATCTTTGTGAGTATTCATATCTTCCCTTGCTTGCATACTTGTGTTCTAGTGAAATAGTATTTTGTTGCTAATTTGTTAACAACTGTCTTCATATTGGGTTTGTTTTCTATCCGCAATCACATGCAGAAAAGGATATTAGTAATGTGCGGGCGTATGCCCCACTTGTTTCAATTGAATGCCTTGAACTCCATCAAATAAAGGTGGTGTTGGAGAATTATGATGGTAACAAGAGGCCATGAATTGACTTTGCCAAGTTCTTTATTTTGAATGCAAAAGTGCTAGAGGAAATGGAAATCGGAGTCCTCAACCACCGCAACAACAAATGGATGTGCTATCAACACAGACAGCTACAAGCGGAGAATAGATCTTCTCGAGATGCACAAATCGAACTAAAGAGGGATGTAAAACCGAAATGCAGAAACCACCAGCACACCCATGATTTTTCAGTGGATGATTCTTTTGATATGCCCTATTGATGCTTGCTAAAGATGATCTAGGTAGCCTTTCCGGAGATTGTGTCACTGATTGCCCTTGTTTGTCTGTCTAATGTTATCTCACCCTTGTAATGCTCTGCAAAATGATCTACTTCATTCATCAATGGAATGCTTTATTACCCACTTTGAAGCAAGTGTTGCACTGCATATTCTATAATGGATACATTTGAAGATATTATCCTCAAATATGAACCCAATATGAACCAAGCTAAGTTGTGCGTGAGAGGGGGCATTTGCCCCTTACCCCCACCATGATATCTTGGTTGGCATATTGTTTATATTTCACATTATCCATGTTACTGCATATATAATTGAAATGCACGGCTAATTAGTAACCCTAGGTTTTTTTGACAGAAAGACTGTAGGGGAACCCCCTACAGTATAATTGGTGCAACAAACCCAACTTTCAAGTACCATGCCTTGAACCTGGGTGGGTGGGAAGGCATCAACCCCTTCCCACCACTAGGCTATGCCTTAGTCTGCTTAGTAACCCTAGGTTGTACCAGTAATGTCGCGCTCCTGAATGGGGACGAAGACGACGTTGTCGACAATGCCGAGCTGGCACTCCTCAACTAAGACAACGACGGCCTCGACCACGGCGCGCTCCCAAAAGGTTTTGAGCTCTTCGTCCCGGACTGGGATCGCGGGAACTCACGTTTTTCATACCACAGGGAGTCGAGCACTTCCTGGACGGAGACGATGCACTCTTCACTGTCAGTGACCCTGACAGTAGCGTGGATGGTGGCGGCGATGACGACGAGGGGTACCTCAGCGCAGCAGCTTTTGAATCATTGAGAAGAGCATGTATGTATAGTATTTATCACTAATTTGTTAGGAATATTGTGAGTTGCCTACCTCTGGTCTGTTTTGATAGATTCTAGTGCAACTATTGCATTTGCTATACAATTGCATAATTATTGGTTCCTTCTTGGTCAAGAGGACCTATGATTGTGCTCTTTACTGTAGCTAATATTAGGCCATCGATAAGTGCCGACCGTTCGGCCTGGTAGAACCCCGGACCGAATGACTCGTTTGTCACGGGAAAGCCTATCGATCGAACGAATACGTTCGGGAGAAGCCCCCAGCACGAACACCATCGATCCCAAGGCCTACAGGCTTTTTTTTTCTTCGAATCCCCTTTTGAGCCTCCACCTGGGCCAAAAAAAGGCCCAATTTTCCTATGACGACTCTAACAACATATAGAAAACTGATACTTTGGATCTCATTTTCAATAGCCAAACAAAAACCCAACAAAATTGACATAGCATACAAAAAAGGGGAAATTGCCATGTGTTGGGCTATAAAAATGGTCGCGTATAAATCAGAAGTTCAAAACATTAAGGGGAAATTGCTATGATTGTCATTTGAGTAAAAAAATGGCAAATGATAAGACAAAAAGAATTTTGCCATGGTACTTCAATTAATCTTGCCATGATCCATAAGCTAATTTTGCCATGGTCAATATAGTAACTTTGCACAATTTTAGAGAAAATAAAAAAATGCATTTGAAGAAAAATGGTGGCAAACTATTTGAATGATGGCAAGTTTGCCATGTTTTAGAAACTTTATGAATTTGCCATGTTTTTGTGATCATTTGTCATGGCAATTTTGGAGAGGTCTAAAAATATGGCAAATTTAGACATGGGCTTTAGTTAAACTTGACATGTCAAATATTTAAAGAAAATTGTCATTTACGTAAGAAAAAGTGGCAAATGATAAGACAAAAATAATTTTGCCATGGTACTTGTATTAATCTTGCCGTGATCCATCAACTAATTTTGCATGGTTTATATAGTAACTTTGCAGAATGTTAGAGAAAATAAATAAATGCATTTGAAGAAAATGGTGGGAAGCTATTCGAAGGATGGCAAGTTTTCCATGTTTTTGAGATAGTTTCTCATGGCAATTTCGGATATGTCTTAAAACATGGCAAATTTAGACATGGGACTTGAGTAAATTTGCCATGTCATCAAATCTTTAAAGAAAATTGTCATTTACGTAAAAAAAAGGGCAAAATGTAAGACATTTTTTTTGCCATGGTACTTGAATTAATCTTTCCATGATCCATAAACTAATTTTTCCATGGTCTATGTAGTAACTTTGCAAAATGTTAGCGAAAGAAAATGTGAATTTTACAGGGCAAAAAAAATTGAGACTTGCCACGGCAATGAAGTTAAATATATTCCATGATCATGTAGGTAATTTTGCCATGGGAATAAATGTAAAAATTAACCATGGCAAATAAATAGTAAAACTTGCCATGGCAATAAAAGTTAAATACTACGATGAGGATTTAGGTAAATTTGCCATGTTAATAAAGGTAAATTTGCCATTGCAAAATGAAAAGTTAATTTTGTCATGCAAATAAAGTAAAGCTAATTTTGTCATTGCCGTGGAAAGTTTAGTTTCCCATGGCATGTTCTGAATGAGAAACATGCCATGTATATAATATAAACACAAGTTGAGAACAAAAATAGCCATGGAAAATCCATATCCAAAATTTCCATGGTATTTTATTAAAAGTTGCATTTTTCTGTATGAGAAAAAAATGCTATGTATGTAAAGTAAACACAAGTTATGAACAAAAACTTGCGACGACAAATTTGTATCTAAAATGCGGTATTATTGCAATGAGGCACGAAGGCATATTGCAGGATTTATTTCCCTATAAAAAATGTAAATACCCATTTTAGCAATTTTTGTCATGATACAAAAAAAGAGACATCATAAATAGAAACAAAGAGACAATGTAAAGTTGCCATGGCAATAAAAAGTAAAATTTTCAATGATACGAAAAATACATGATCAATAAAAAAGTTTGCCGTGATGTATCGACTAGGTTTGCCATGGTTACATAGAGAGGAAATGTTGCCATGTTGCAAAAATTAGAAGAAATTTGCCATGCTCACGGCAAAAAAAAACATGCTGAAAGTTGACATGGCAATTTTAGAAAATCGTCACAGTATAACATGGCCACTTTTTTTTGTGAATGTGCCATGGCAAAAAAGAAGACTATATTGCCATGGCAATTTACATAATGTAAATTGGACTGTATTTGCCATGTTTCTACACAAAATTTCCATGACATCTGTACCGTCAAAAGCAAAAACTACATATTGAAATTGACCATGGCAACAATGGGTTTAAAATTGCCATGACAGTTTTACCGCTATAAGATGACTGAACCAAAATGATCTTCTTGCAAAAAGATGTCAAATATATGAATTTACCATGTCAATTATTGTTGTTTCCCAAACAAAAAACATGGCAAATTTGCAATGGGGGTGCATATCAACTTGCCATCACTGCAAAACAATTGTTCCATCATTTCTAAGGGGGGGGGGCACATTTTTATCTGCAACTTGCCATGTGCTCTAGAACAAACCACAGACTAGCAGCCTACAAAAAATGTTACAGCAATGTGCAATGGCAGGACACAAAAACACTAGCGAACTTGTATCCTGCAGTTGATACATCATAGACGAATTGGAGGTGTCGCAGATGCGGGGTCGAAGAAAAAAATTGCCATATGAAAATGAACTATCTAAATTTAAATGCAAATTGAAATTTCAGCTCACTAAATTACCATCTTCCACACAAAATTTGCCATGTCGAAATGCATACTCGTACCACTGGTGTCGATGCTGCCAATTGCTGTGTCCAGAAAGACACCTTTCAGACATGCTCTGCTTGAGATGCTCAGATGTGGGAAAAATTTGAGACCAAGTTGTTGTAACGTACCACACATGTTGAGGACGAGGTCCGTTCGTCGTCGTCGTCAATCCACCGGGTGATCTTCTCGCGAAGGGTGTCGTCGTCGTCAATCCACCGAGCACGCCAGGCACGTCGTGTACTGGTCCATCCGCCGGTAGATGGGCGTCTCTGGCACGTTGCCCATGACCGTCGTCCGCGGCCGCGCCAAGAAGAGCAGCACCTACAGCACTGAGATGAGCACAGCCACCACCATCCCCGTATCGACGCTGCCGAAGACGGCGCCGAGGTAGAAGTCCACCTTGTCGACAAGCCAGAGGAAATCGCGGCGCCGTGGTAAGCCCCCACGCAGGAAACGTGCGGGAGCCGTTGAAGGGCCCCGCTACAGCGTTGAATAGCTCCACTGGAGGCCGGGCGCCGCCGCCGCTCCCTTCTAGCAGCACCTCTGCTAACTCCCAGGTCGCCGCCGGCGTCGCTCCCCGCTTGCAGCGCAGGCACCTTGTTGGAGCCGTGGTAGGCCCCTGCTGCGGCGTTGAACAGCTCCGCTGGTGTGGCAGTCGCCGCCACGGCCACTTCGTGCGAACAACACCTCCGCCGCCTCCCAGGTCGCCGCCGCCGTCGCTCCCGACGAGCGCCTCCCCGAAATCTAAGCCACCGACGGGGCGCAGCGAGGCCTCACCGGTGAGCGGCGGCAAATGCGCGGCTGCTCTCTCTCTCTCTCTCCCTCTCTCTCTCTCTCAGTGAAGACGATGGGGATGAGGAAAAGAGGCGGAAGGAAAAAGTGGGACGCAGCTTCGGTGTCTTAAAGGCACCTGCCTTCGGGTCACTGACATGTGGACCAGCCACCTGTTGGGCCCACATGTCATAGACACAAAGGTAGGTGCCTTAAGGCACCGAAGCATTGTCCGAAAAAGTGACGGGGGAAGAGGATAAGGTGTTCGGGCCGAGGAGTTCGTGGAAGGAACGAACGAGAAACGTGACGTGTCAGCACATGCTTCAAGATCCATGCCAATTGATCTAACGGTACAGATCACGTTCGGACCGAAACACAAAAACGCAGTGCGTTCGGGAGTTATCGATTCCGTAATATTATGCCATGTGTTTGATGATTTAAATACAGTAAGTATAATTATTTAAGATTATATACGAACCAAACCAGACTCACAGTTTATTGAGTGTTATGCTTTGAATTCGAGGTTAACTTCATTAGGGATGCCATCACAATGGCAAGCCACCAGGAGGGTTCCCTGAGAAAATATAAACCAAATTCAGGGCAATCTTCCTTGAGAATCTTTCTATGTCAATGTACCTGAACCTCTGAAATTTCTTCCTTGCTTGATTAGCATGCAAGCCTTGAAAAAGCAGGAGCCCCAATCTAGTGTTGCGCTGGTAGTTATGGTGGTTTCAATTCTGAACGCAAGCTCCTCCGCGTACTAGCGATTCGAGTGCAGTCTCAGACTAACTGCAGTCCGGTCACAAGTGAACTTGTGCCAAGCTTTGTGCTCTTTCTCTACATTGATTCCAGTTATGGAAACCAGCACATCAAGCCTATAGGCATATACACACGTCAAAATCAAGTACATTTGATTCAACTTATGGCAATCAGCACATCAAACGCAGAGATATTACAAAGGATGCATAGCTCGATTCGAATTTTTTTTTTATTTTTCCTTCTCAAATCGCAATGCAAACAGTAACAGAGTTCTGCTAGGACAAGAGTCAAATAAAATTCAGGGACGGGACGCAGGTAAACAGATTTGGGCAAGAAAGACCTCACACTACAGGCAAAAGCAAAACACGTTGAATACAATTGACCTACTCAACAAATTCGCTTCAGAAATTAGCCTCGTATATCGCTCGGGATACAGATCCAATGTTGGTGGCTAGGCTACTGACTAGCGAGCAGAGTTGCCTTACGGGAACATTTTCTTATTGTTTCAGAAAACGAGGAATGTAGGGCATATTTTAGACATTTTTTTCTTATGGGGCATTTGAAATACACAATGGCTAAATGCCAGTCGGATTTGCGTCAGTCAACTTTGAGAAGGAAGAAAAAAGTGCCCGAGATGAAGAAGGAGACGGTGAGGCCGCCGGCGCCGGGAAGAACAACCCTACTATCTATCTTAGGATGGCGGATGCAGGTTCGCCGGAGAAGCACCCCCACTATCTTTCTTAGGGTGGCGGGTGGGGTGCTGCTTCGCTGGAGTTTTCGGGGACGGCCAGGGGCGGCGGCAAGACCGGTGGTGGGGGGGCGGTTCAGCGAAGGGTCGTGCGACGAGGCGGTCGCGGGCGGCGAAAGCAGGCAGTTAGGCCGACTGCGGTGCGGCAATTCAAAGGAAGAAGAGGAGGGTGCGGGGGGTTGAAGAAGGATATCCGATCATTGATTTCGCATCGAATGGCTCAAAAAATCGACTTGCCCCAAAAAAAATTTGAGCCAAGGCTGAAACAATCAGTTTCAATCTGGCCGGAGTTGTGCAACACCTGGAAACCCTGCCCCGCGAAAAATTTACTGCTTTACGAGTCCAGCTCGGATTACACTTCTCGCATGCAGGAACACTTGAAGACGGACGGGAGACGGATACTAATTAACGAGTCCAAATGCGAATCCAAATGTGAATCTGAGTTCATTCTGCACACGGATCGATGGCATATCAATCGCAGCGTCACTCGTCGACCCGTCTCTCTCAGTACTATATATATTTACACCCCAGGATCGGAGGAATCACGCCCTGAATCTACATACGGAGGCGACCGATATTGCATTGCACCTTCGACGACGATGTCGCGATCTTGCTCGTCATCAGCATCGGCTTCCGGCACGGCCGGGGAAGACGCCGAACCCCGGCCGGCGGTGGTGTCCCTGGCCCATCTGCTGCAGGGGCCTGACGCGGCGCCGCCTGAGTACCTGACGCTGTCGCTCACGCCCGCCGGGGAAGCATGGCCACGGCGGAAACAGCCCGGGGAGGTGACGCTGAGGCATATAGACGCGCCGCGTGACTACCTAAAGCTCTCGGTCGCGCCACCGGATGAGGATGAACCGAGCGCCGTCGCCGGCGATACGTCGAGCGGCGCGGCGGAAACAATGCTGCCACCCAAGAAGCGAAAGCTTGCGCCTTGTGTTTACCAAGAAACGGTGGCGAGCAGCTCACGGTCGCTCGCGCTGGCGATCGTGACCCACGGCAACGACAACGTCTCGCGATCCTCGAGGACACACGGCAAGGCGAGTTCCCCGGGCCCGGAAGCAATGGCCACGGGCACGGAACCCATCGACGCCGTACCGCTGCAGGCGGTGTACTACGACCATGCCGGGATGGCCTCGCACCTCTTAAGGCTGCGCCACGGCGGCGCCAGAGATGTCACAGCGAACGACGTCGCGTCCACCTCAGGCAGCGCCGTGGCGGTGCCATTCTCCATTGAGCCCATTGACGCCGTTCCGCTGCGGGCGGCACCGCGCCGGTACATCCCTCTCGCCGCCGATGCAGCCCCGACGGAGCCGGCCTGGATACGCGCGACGCTGGGCCTCCCCGCCGGAGTGCGGCTCAGCTTCATCGCCCAGAAGCGCATCGAGCGCTCGGACCTCGACCTGCAGCAGAGCCGCCTGCTGATCCCGAGCGGCGACGTGGCCCGGCTCCTCCCGCTCCTCTCCGAGGACGGGCTCCGCGCCGCCAACCTGGACAAGCCATGGACGAGGCAGAAGCGGAAGGCGTCCGGCAACCACAGCGACAGCAGCGAGGAGAAGAAGGCGAGGGCGCAGGGGAAGAAGCACGGCGGGCTGGTCGTGCCGGTCTACGTCAACCATGCCGGCGACCGGATGAATGCTGAGCTGACGCGATGGACCTCTAACGGCAACACGGTGCTGAAATTCGGAAGCCACCGGAGCTTCGTCGACGTGAGTGGGCTACAAGTGATGGATGAGATCCAGATATGGGCGTTTCGGCAGGACGGTGGTCTCATGTGTTTGGTCATCGCCAAGATATAGACGGCGGAGAGACAACGGCAGCGCCACTGGCGGCGCCAGCATTAGGGCAGCAAAGCAAGTCGACTCTAGGGTAGGATTGGATGTCTGGATGTGATTGTTCAGTTTTTGTTTAGACATTGAGGAATAGCAAAACTGAGATCATATGAAACCAAATTGTCACGCAAATTATTCTTTCGTTTTAGTTATTAAACACGGCGTTTTATAGATGAAGAGAATCTCGAAACACAATAGATAAAGATTTACAGGATTTATGAAATGATTTTCAGGAAAAACCTATAAATAATCCTAAATACTTAAACGTGCAGCTACGCTATTTGGACGCTGCGAGCGCATGCGCTAGACGACAAAAAAGTAGGCCGCTGTCCGGAACAAACGTGTTATCCAGTGGGTAGTGTAAAGAATACCCATGTGCATGCATGTGCCAACGTCATCTATTTATTCTGTTTCAGTTTTTCAAAAAGCTACCGAGTGTCAGAACGCAGAACCGTTTTCGCCGCTGGGTTTCTCGTGACGAGCTCTTCAAAACTAGATCCCATATGAATATGTTTTGATGATTTTTTTTCAAAAGCAACTTTGATGCTAGATGAAGCAATTGTAGTGCTAAACACGAGCAACTCTGATGCTAGATGAATTGCACCGTGTGTATAACTAACTTCGCCTAGTAGTCACCTAGTTAGTTGGGTGCAACAGTGTAATAGGTGGTCACCATGACTTGCATATATTGGAAAATAAGTTGTGGATTGTTTAGTTGACTATCATACTGTAAAAGTTTCTTATCATAGAGTAGAAACTTGTCTAACATGGTTTCTAAGTTGTCTACCTTAGAAACTAGGTTGCCCTTTCACTACGAAGTTGCCTACGGGTGACCCTCAAATTCTTACAATACTATGAAAGTTGTCCATCAAGGGACCTAAGTTGCCTACAATATCAAAAAAAATTGTGGGATCTAAGTCATCTATCATGATTTCAAATTTTGAACTATGTGGGGATGGGTGGTATGAGATCTGTGTGCTTTTCTTTTCTAGGGGAGTCTGACCGCCAACGCTACCGAGCACACGGGTGTTAGCTAGTCAGGTCGTGACGAGCTCTTCAAAACTAAACCCACATGGATATGTTTTGATGATTTTTCTTTTTTCTTTCAGAAAGCAACTTAGACACTGGATGAGACAACTTTAGTGCCAAACAGAAGCAACTCCACTCCAATTTAAAGTAACTAATTACCAACAATGAGCAACTAACTAGTAATAGAGAATAACTTTGAACAAAAGTAGACAACATCATATCACCTTTATAAGCAACTTTCTTTCTACGAGAGACAACTTTAGTGCTAAAAATAGGCAAGTTCACTGCACTTTCTCCTAATTGATTTTTTCTAACATTCTCCTAACTTCAATTGTTTTGTATGTAGCACTAAAGGGGGCCTTATGTTTCTAACATCCCGCTACGAGAGACTACTTTAGTGCTAAAAATAGGCAAGCTCACTGGTATACATAGTGTAGTGAAGTTGTTTTGTATGTAGCACTAAAGGGGCCTTATGTTTTGTGTGTTTTTTCTTGTTTTTACGCAAACAAACCTAATAGGAAGTCCTACTAGGCCAAAGAGAAGAAGGTGCTCCCCTATAGCACGATAGTTGCCTCCTTCGCACCCAAAGTTGCCCTAAAAAAATATTCAGTTGCCCACAATCAACCGTACAGTTGCCTAAAACAAAGTATCCAGTTGCCCACAATCAACAAATAGTTTGCCTAAAACCATGTATCCAGTTGTCCAATCCTCACGAACAGAAATATTTACCAATATCGAAAAGTTATCTGGTGAATGCATTGGAGTTGCACAAAAACACCCAAAAAGTTGCTGCTTTTTTAAGTACAACTCTAGTGCATATAAGTCACACAGTTGTTTTTCTGTTCTACCCCCAATGGGTTCTGTTGGGCGAACTTAGTCTTTTCTATATATGGTTGCGTTTATCAATAATCAAAGTTGTTGCCACCTCCTTGTTACAACAAAAATGGTTGGTGTAGTGGGGAGGACGTCTCCTCCTTTACGCAGCATCTAATTTTGGACGTCGTGTTTGCTCGGAGCGGCGGAGAGGGCATCGTTAGACAGCTATCGGAAGTTGACCGTTTGATTGGCATCTCAATTTGTAGTGCAGACTCTTTATCCATCGTGGGGGCCTCGGCTAGAAGGGGCGTGTTGGGGGACGTTGCAGAAAACAAAAAATTTCCCTACTTTCACCAAGATCAATCTATGGAGTCAACTAGCAACGAGAGGAGAGTGCATCTACATATTCTTGTAGATTGCGTGCGGAAGCGTTCAAGAGAACAGGGATGATGGAGTCATACTCGTCGTGATCCAAATCACCGATGACTAAGTGCCGAACGGATGGTGATGAAGCTATGTACCTAGGATAGGGGCATGGACCTATCCTAAGTACCCTACCCAAGGACATCCCTAGAAGAAGTCACCTTTCAATCGACTTGGAGGTATCCCACTCGATAGATTCAAAACACTCGACCACGAAGCAATCACTCGACCAAATTCCAACCACTCGACTGCCAGGAGATCTAAAGTCACCCTGCACGCAAACGGTCGGTTATTAAGTAGCTTTCATGGTCATCATAGCACTTTATTAGGGGCGTTACCAGTAACCCCCAGTCTTAATGTACTTTAAACCTTGCATTACTGAGGGCTGGAGGGGCCTGGCGAACTTTATATAAGCCAACCCCCTCCTCAGTATCAAGGGTTGGCACCCCTGTTATTCATACACACATAATTCAGTCGACCGCCTCCGGGCACCGAGACGTAGGGCTGTTACTTTCTCCGAGAAGGGCTTGAACTCGTAATCCTCGTGTGCTTACAACTCCTCCATAGCTAAGATCTAGCCTCTCCATACATACCCCCCTACATCACTGTCAGAGTTAGAACCACGACAGTTGGCGCCCACCTTGGGGCTAGGAGTCTTAGCGCCTAGTTTGAGAAGTTGCGATTTTTTCCGATCTCCTTGATCATGGTTTCGGGCGGAGCTTTGGTGGAGGGCCACGAGATCCGTCTCGGCGCGCTCATGTTCATCGCCGACGACTCCGCTTGGCTTCAAGAGGCTCCACTCGACGTCGACGCACTCCCCGTCCGCGGGGCGACACACTTTCGCGCATGTGTCCGTGGTGTCCTCCTGCGGCAGCCGTTCACTCAGTATCGGTCGGCTCCCGTGGCATCTCCCCGCCCTATTTCTCGCCGGCGCAAGCGCTCCGGTCGGTCGAGGCTTCAGAGGTGGGTGAGGCATGTGGTGGCCCGCCAGTCGGCCACCCCACAAGTCACGGCAATCGAGCCCGACGAATCCCTCTACGGCCTGTTCGACCTGTCGACTGGCTCCGCAGAGACCGCATCCGAATGCGACAGCAGTGACCCAGCTGCAGAGGTTCTGGTGATCGATGGGCCACACAGTCCTCCCGGTTTCCCCCGCGCTGACGGAGGCATAGATGGGGGCGACCCGTCGCGTCCTCACGAGGAGTAACTCCCCGAGCCTCTCACGTCGTTGCAGCGGAAGGAGCTTCGCCGCCGGAACAAGGATGCACTCCACACTCTTATCGTTGGAGAAACCCCCGAGGCCCAAGCCTTGGAGGACGCGCGCTTGGCTAACTTGGCCGAGCGCACTCGACTGGAGAATCTCCAGCGAATACTCGACGAGCGAGCACGTCAACAGGCTCCAGAATCCAGTCGATGTCAACTCTTTCCGCCCCCGCAGGTATATCGTACTCCGATTCAGAATTTGGCGGCTGCGGCCCGTATAGCAGAGTCGATTCAGCCCTCCCAGTCAGAGACTGGCAGAGGTTTGTTGCAAATCAAAGCGTTGCTCCGGGCAGTGGGAGACCAGAATTCCGCTGTTTCTCAGTCGCGGAATAGGATCCACAGTCGATCCGTTGCAGCGGATACAGTCCAGTCGGCTCACAGCCCAAGATCGCTTCCGAGGCGTGAGGGACGTGGAGACCGGCGTGATCATTACAGAAGGAATGAGCAGTATGATCACCGATTCAATCGTAATGATCGACGTCGAGTGCCAACCCCTCCCCCGAGGAGTGGATCATATGTGCCTCGACAGCAGGTTGACAGACGCCCTCATAGTGTTTGGCGGAGAATTCCAGTCGGCCCCAGGGAACCAGGCTTTGATGCGAGATTCATTCTCGTTCAAGGTTTGGTCGACAGGAATAGAGCTCACCGAGAAGGCCACGACAAAGATGCGCCTACCAGTAGCAGAGTACATGTTTCAGGGCCGGAGTGTTTCAGTCGAGCCATCAGAGCTGCTGTAATTCCTCCCAACTTCAGGTTGGCGACTGGAGTTAGTAAGTTCACCGGTGAGTCCAAGCCCAATACTTGGCTCGAAGATTACCGAGTGGCTGTCCAGATTGGCGGTGGGAACGATGAGGTAGCCATGAAGCACCTGCCTCTCATGTTAGAAGGCTCGGCCAGAGCGTGGCTGAATCAGTTAGCACCCAGCAGCATTTACACTTGGGAGGATCTCTCCCGAGTGTTTGTCACCACATTTGAAGGAACATGCAAGCGACCTGGAGGCCTTACGGAATTGCGGTCTTGCGTGCAGAAACCGAATGAAACTCTGAGGGATTACATCCAGAGGTGGATCACATTGCATCACACAGTTGAAAATGTACCAGATCATCAAGCAGTTTGTGCCTTTAAAGAAGGCGTTAAGTACAGAGAATTGAATCTGAAGTTCGGTCGAACCGGAGAGATGTCTCTGAATCGGATGATGGAGATTGCCACCAAATACGCTAATGGTGAAGATGAGGATCGACTCCGGAGTGGCAAGCATAAAGCAGTCGCCCAGGAAACCGGAGGAAATTCCAGTCGGAAACAGAAGCGGAAAGCCGAGCCAGCCGCTCCTGGGGAGGCCCTGGCCGTAACCCAGGGAAAATTTAAGGGAAAACCCAAAGGACCTTGGAACCCCAAGAAAGTTAAAGACCAAGATGGAAATGATGTTTTGGATCTACCGTGTCACATCCACACCAAGAAAGATGAAGAGGGTAAACTCATTTACCCAAAGCATACCACTCGACAGTGTCGGCTTCTGATCCAGCAGTTTCAGGGCAAGCAGTCCAAAGATAAGGAAAAGGAGTCGGACAAAGTTGAGGACAAGGAAGATAGTGACGATGGGTACCCCCAGGTCAATTCCACCCTGATGATTTTTGCTGATGTTGAGAGCAAAAGTCGACTGAAGGTTATTAACCGTGAGGTAAATATGGTTGCTCCGGCAACACCCAATTATCTGAAGTGGTCCCAGACTGCCATCACATTCGACCAGTCTGATCACCCTACGCACATTGCCACCCCTGGGAGGCAAGCTCTGGTGGTCGACCCAGTTGTCGAAGGCACTCGACTGACCAAAGTCCTGATGGATGGAGGCAGCGGTTTGAACATACTGTATGCAGAAACATTGAAAGGGATGGGCATTCCGATGTCCAGGCTCAGCACCAGTAACATGAGTTTCCATGGAGTCATTCCTGGGAAGAAAGCCGAGTCACTCGGCCAAATTGCTCTTGATGTGGTTTTCGGTGATTCCAAGAATTACCGCAAGGAAAAGTTGACATTCGAAGTTGTGGATTTCCAAAGTGCTTATCACGCTATTTTGGGCAGGCCAGCTTATGCACGCTTCATGGCTCGACCATGTTATGTGTATCTCAAATTGAAGATGCCTGGTCCCAAAGGTGTGATCACTGTTACAGGCAATCGGAAGAAAGCAGAAGAGTGTTTTCAGAAAGGCTCAAAGATTGCTGACGCTCAGATGGCGGTGGTCGAGCTGCAAGAGTATCAGAAGACTGCAGATCCGAGTGAGTTGCTACGAGCTAAGAAGCCTGCTTCAGAATCAGCTTTTCAGTCGTCCGGTGAAACGAAGGCAGTTCACATTCACCCGACCGATCCAAACGCTGCTCCGACTCACATCTCAACGACGGTCGACTCCAAATAGGAAGAAGCGCTCATCCAGTTCCTCCGTGAGAACTGGGACATCTTCGCATGGAAGCCTGCTGACATGCCTGGAGTTCCCAGGGGGCTGGCTGAGCACCGTCTACGAGTCGACCCAAAATTTAAACCTGTGAAAGAACATCTTCGACGGTCCGCCGTCCAGAAGAGGAAGGCCATTGGCGAGGAGGTGGCTCGGCTCTTAGCAGCGGAGTTCATCCGAGAAATTTACCACTCCGAGTGGCTCGCCAATGTTGTCATGGTCCCCAAGAAGGACAAGTCACTTCGCATGTGCATTGATTTCAAGCATATCAATCGGGCCTGCCCGAAAGATCATTTTCCTCTCCCCCGCATCGACCAGATAGTCGACTCGACTGCGGGATGTGAGCGTTTGTCTTTCCTAGACGCCTATTCCGGGTACCATCAGATCCGTCTGTACGGGCCCGACGAGATCAAAACAGCTTTCATCACTCCATTCGGGTGCTTCTGTTATGTCACCATGCCGTTCGGCCTCAAGAATGCCGGAGCCACGTTCATGAGGATGATTCAGAAGTGTTTGCTCACTCAAATCAGTCGGAATGTGGAGGCATACATGGATGATATTGTGGTCAAGTCACGGAAGGGTTCCGACCTGCTGACTGACCTTGCTGAAACCTTTGCCAACCTCAGGAGGTATGATATCAAGCTCAATCCGTCAAAGTGCACGTTCGGAGTTCCAGGTGGGAAGTTACTCGGTTTTCTCGTTTCCGAACGGGGAATCGACGCCAATCCTGAAAAAATTGGTACTATACTCCGGATGAAACGTCCTGTGCGTGTGCATGACGTCCAGAAGCTTACAGGATGCTTGGCCGCTTTAAGTCGATTCATCTCTCGCCTCGGTGAAAAGGCATTGCCTCTTTACCGACTGATGAAGAAGTCCGACAAGTTCGAGTGGACTCCAGAAGCTGATGCAGCGTTTACAGAGCTCAAAGCTCTGCTCTCCACCCAGCCGGTGCTTGCTGCCCCAATCAGCAAGGAGCCTTTGCTGATTTACATTGCAGCCACAGGACAAGTTGTCAGTACAGTACTTACGGTCGAGCGGGAAGAAGAAGGAAAGGCCTTCAAAGTTCAGCGCCCAGTATATTATGTTTCTGAAGTTTTGACTCCTTCAAAGCAAAGATATCCTCATTACCAGAAGCTTGTATATGGGATTTATATGACCACGAAGAAGGTTGCACATTACTTCTCTGATCATTCCATTACAGTCGTCAGCGACGCTCCACTATCAGAGATTTTGCACAACAGAGATGCAACTGGTCGAGTGGCCAAATGGGCGATTGAACTTCTTCCCCTAGATATCAAGTTTGAGGCAAAGAAAGCTATCAAGTCCCAAGCAATTGCAGATTTCGTCGCCGAGTGGATCGAACAGCAACTTCCGACTCAAGTTCACTCGGAGCACTGGACCATGTTCTTCGATGGATCTAAGATGCTGAATGGTTCCGGTGCTGGGGTAGTATTGGTTTCCCCCCGAGGAGATAAGCTCAGATATGTTCTCCAGATTCACTTCGATTCCTCCAATAACGAAGCAGAATATGAAGCACTTTTGTATGGGTTGCGCATGGCCATTTCACTCGGCGTCCGTCGCCTCATGGTCTATGGCGACTCAGATTTGGTGGTTAATCAGGTGATGAAAGAATGGGACGTCAGAAGTCCAGCTATGACTGGTTATTGCAATGCAGTGAGAAAGTTAGAGAAGAAATTCGAGGGGTTAGAGCTTCATCACATCCCCCGACTGAAAAATCAAGCGGCTGATGATTTGGCAAAGATAGGCTCCAAGAGAGAAGCCATCCCCAGCAATGTGTTTTTGGAACACATCCACTCGCCATCAGTCCAAGAAGATCCTTTTACAGATGAAGCCCCGCAGCCAAAGAGTGCCACAGATCCGACTGAAGTTGAAATTCCGGCAGTGGTCGACCTAATCATGGAAGTTTTGGCAATCACCCCTGACTGGACGATACCGTACATCGCGTATATCCTGAGAAAGGAACTCCCGGAGGACGAAGAAGAGGCTCGACAGATCGTCCGTCGATCCAAGGCCTTTACAGTCATAAAGGGACAGTTGTATAGAGAAAGCGCGACTGGAGTCGGTCAGAAGTGTATAACACCAGAAGAAGGTCAGATAATCCTTGATGATATCCACTCGGGGACCTGTGGTCATCATGCGTCCTCTCGGACCATTGTGGCTAAAGCATACCGAGCGGGATTTTACTGGCCAAGAGCGAATGAAATGGCAAAAGAGATAGTCGACAAGTGTGAAGGGTGCCAGTTCTACTCCAACATGTCGCACAAGCCTGCATCAGCCCTGAAGACCATTCCACTCGTCTGGCCCTTCGCTGTTTGGGGACTGGACATGGTTGGCCCATTGAGAACAGGCAGGAGCGGTTTCACACATGTGCTTGTGGCAGTCGACAAGTTTACCAAATGGATTGAAGCTAAGCCTATCAAGAATCTTGATGCTTGCACTGCTATCAGTTTCGTCAGAGAGTTAACATTCAGATATGGAGTCCCGCATAGCATCATCACCGACAATGGGTCAAACTTTGATTCAGACAAGTTCAGAGCTTTTTGCGCCTCTCAAGGCACACGAGTCGACTACGCATCGGTCGCCCACCCCCAGTCGAATGGACAAGCAGAAAGGGCAAATGGTCTGATTCTCAAAGGACTAAAGCCTCGGCTGATGCGTGATCTCAAGCACGCAGCAGGCGCTTGGGTCGACGAGCTTCCGTCAGTTCTGTGGGGATTGAGGACCACCCCGAATCGGTCGACTGGAAGAACTCCGTTCTTTCTGGTTTACGGAGCGGAAGCAGTCCTGCCGAGTGATCTACTTCACAATGCACCCCGAGTCGAGCTTTATACCGAAGATGAAGCAGAACAAGCCCGGCAAGACGCAGTCGACCTCCTGGAAGAAGAAAGAGAAATGGCTATGATCCGATCGACCATTTATCAGCAAGACTTGCGTCGATTCCATGCCAGAAATGTGAAGAGTCGAGCCTTCCAAGAAGGAGATTTGGTCCTCCGAGTGGATCAACAGAAACCACACAAGCTCGCTCCTACTTGGGAAGGTCCCTTCATCGTCACCAGAGTCCTCCACAATGGAGCGTATCACCTTTACAATGTCGATCGCCAGATCGATGAGCCACGAGCTTGGAATGCAGAACTGCTCCGCCCCTTTCACACTTGAATTCTCACTCGGATGAGATGTAATAAGAAAAACTTCTGTAGTCTATTTATCAAAGACAAGAGTGTTACAAATTTTCCTATAATTGTTGTTGCTTTTGTTTGCGTGTGAAATCCCCCAGTGGGTGGCTTAGCTGCGAATCCGTTTCGCCTAAGTTTGTAAAAAAATCCTACCGAGTGGTGAGCCAGACTCCCACTCGGAGGCTTAGCTGCAGCTCAGTGCTCGCCTAAGTGTTTAAAAATCCTACCGAGTGGCGAGCCAGACTCCCACTCGGAGGCTTAGCTGCAGCCCAGTGCTCGCCTAAGTGTTTAAAAATCCTACCGAGTGGTGAGCCAGACTCCCACTCGGAGGCTTAGCTGCAGCCCAGTGCTCGCCTAAGTGTTTAAAAATCCTACCGAGTGGAGAGCCAGACCTCCCACTCGGAGGCTTAGCTGCAGCCCAGTGCTCGCCTAAGTGTTTAAAAATCCTACCGAGTGGTGAGCCAGACTCCCACTCGGAGGCTTAGCTGCAGCCCAGTGCTCGCCTAAGTGTTTAAAAATCCTACCGAGTGGAGAGCCAAACCTCCCACTCGGAGGCTTAGCTGCAGCCCAGTGCTCGCCTAAGTGTTTAAAAATCCTACCGAGTGGTGAGCCAGACTCCCACTCGGAGGCTTAGCTGCAGCCCAGTGCTCGCCTAAGTGTTTAAAAATCCTACCGAGTGGTGAGCCAGACTCCCACTCGGAGGCTTAGCTGCAGCCCAGTGCTCGCCTAAGTGTTTAAAAATCCTACCGAGTGGAGAGCAAACCTCCCACTCGGAGGCTTAGCTGCAGCCCAGTGCTCGCCTAAGTATTTAAAAATCCTACCGAGTGGTGAGCAGACCTCCCACTCGGGGGGCTTAGCTGCAGTCCAGTACTCGCCTAAGTTTGAAAAAATCCTACCGAGTGGAGAGCAGACCTCCCACTCGGGGGCTTAGCTGCAGTCCAGTACTCGCCTAAGTTTGAAAAAATCCTACCGAGTGGAGAGCAGACCTCCCACTCGGGGGCTTAGCTGCAGTCCAGTACTCGCCTAAGTTTGAAAAAATCCTACCGAGTGGAGAGCAGACCTCCCACTCGGGGGCTTAGCTGCAGTCCAGTACTCGCCTAAGTTTTTAAAATCCTACCGAGTGGAGAGCAGACCTTCCACTCGGAGGCTTAGCTGCAGCCCAGTGCTCGCCTAAGTACGGAACACATCCCAATCCGCAAGGACGACGAGGTGCAAATCGACTGCTACCTTCTCCTTCGGAGTTGCACCACAAATACAAAGTTATTTCGAGTGAAGAACAAGTTCCACTCGACAGATAATTCATGAAGATATTCAACGATAAATCAAGTTCAGATAAGATCCAAAGGTTCTAGACCGCAGATCAAAGTACTCGAGCCTCCAGCTCGACAGAGTTTAACGGTTACAAAATCCACTCGGCATTCCGAGGCAAATTTAAAGTGAAGCATAAAAGTTTTTATTCCTCATGCGGAGGACTGGAAGGGGCGACGAACTCGTCCAAGTCGATCCCGTCTGCAATGCGAGTGGCAGCAGCAATGAAAGTCTCCATGAAGTCTTGAAAGTTGTGCTTCCTGGTATTGGCAACTTGGATGGCGGCCAACTTTTCTTCTCGCGCCTCCTTGCAGTGGACGCGGACCAGAGACAGAGCGACGTCAGCGCCACATCTAGCAGAAGATTTCTTCCATTCCGCCACTCGACCTGGGACTTCATTCAGTCGAGTCATCAGGGACTCGAGGTCATTCTGAAGCGTCGTCCTAGGCCAGAGCGACGTGTCGATCCGTGACATCGCAACCTTCAACCGAGCAAGATAGTCAACAACGCCGGCAACACGAGATTCCAGTCGGAGCACGTTCATAGCAGCCTCGTCCTTCACTGGAGAATTGATGGGGTCCAAGTCTGTCTCCACTCGACTGGTCTCCTCTTCGAAGTTCTGGCAGAATTCTGTAAACACAATTCAAGGATAAGTCAGTGGCTCTACGCAGATTTGGTAACTGCAAGTCAGTCGGGCCGGAGTAATTACCCTCGAGCATGACGAACAGCTTCTTGGCGAGTCCACCGAGATAAGCCTCCAGATCGTTCCTCTTCCCCGCCAGTTCACTTGCCTTGTCATTCAGAGCTATATTGCCATTCTTCAGACGGCTGACCTCTCGATTAGCCGCGTCGAGAGCAGTTTTCAGCCTGGAGTTTTCCTTTTCAAGAGTACCGACTGAAGCCAGTTTTTCTTCAGCAAGCTTCGTTTTGTTCAGGGCCTCCTTCTGCGCTTCGGCAAGGTCTTGATCCTTCTTCTTCAGAGCCTCCTCCATTTTGTCTGCGAAACAGCAAGTGAGATCAACATCGAGGACGGCCAGAAAGAAAGGACAGTCGACAAAAGCTCACCAGCCATACCTTTTGCTTCGTCCCTCGCCTTCTGCAAGTTCTCCTGAGCAAGCTTCAAGTCAAGGTTCAGCTGGATCTGTTTGTTCTCCAACTCAGTGTAGCGAGCCACAAGTTCGCAGGATTTCTGCAAAAAATCAGTCGACAGACATCCAAGATAAGTTGCTTCCGAGTAACCAAGAGACAATGATGGCGTTTCTAAGACTACAGCCGAATCAAAAACATTCGACAGTAGTCTCGGGGACTACACCCAGTGGGTGCACTCAGCGTGCCCCCACTGGTTCGACCAAAAAAAATCGACTGCCCGCAGCCGACCGTGTACAGTTCCATTCGACATGGCCTGACCAGACCGAGTGAAGAAGTTCAGCTAAAGCAACACAATATAAAGACTACAGTCGACTGCCAGCAGTCCACCGTAGTCTCGGGGACTACACCCAGTGGGTGCACTTAGCGTGCCCCCACTCGTCAAAAAGATTAATAGACACACCCAGTGGGCGTACAGATATAAAGATCTTCGGAAAAGAGATTCTTCAGATAGCATATCCTAACAGAACAAGCGGTGAATCGACTGACCTGGACGTTGCTCTGAAGAGCTGAGCTCGCGTCATAAGCTGCTTGGCTGGCTTCCCGAACCACCTTCACTTGCTCCATCATGATCCCCGCCTGGCGTATAGCCTCTTTAGCGGCACCCACTTGGTCCTCAGGGACGTGGTGTGTGGCAAAAAGCGAAGGCGGATTTGCAGTCGACGTCGAAGGCCGGACACTCGTCAGAGGTTCAGCGAAGGTCACAGAAACCCGAGTGGTATCACCACCCTCCCGGACTGCGGCCTCAGGCGCCGGAGTAGTTTGTGGGGTCTTGCCAGCCGGCGCCCTCCTGTTCCTTCGCGCCCTCAGCGGCACTTCGTCGTCATCATCAGGGAGGTCAATGACATGAGGAGGAGCTACAAGAAAAATCCAATCGACCGGAATTATAAGAAATCGTCAGTCGACTAAAAGCAGAGCATCAGTAATCGTACCGGGGTTGGAGGTAACAGCGTCTTCCATCTCTTGATCATCGTCCTTGGCGGAGATCTCCGAGGTGGCAGCACTGCAAATTTCGAAAGTCAGTCAGCTTATTCAATGAGTCGACCAAGAGTCCGTCACGTTCGACAAAGGAAAACAAATTCTACTATTACCCAGAAATGGTGGGGACAGTCATCTTCATCTTGGGCAGAGCCTTGGGCGGCTTGGACGGCGTCGCGCGTGGGTGCTTGGGAGCTTTTTCTGTCGGCGCTGGAGATGAGGTCCGAGGGCGCTTCGACGACTGCCCAACAGGGACAGTCGCCTTACCACGTTCCCGCGCAGGGTCGTGTGTAAGCTTGGATCGCCGTTCCGAGCGGGGAGGTTCGACTTCTTCCTCCTCCTCTTCACTGGAGTCGTCGTCGTCATCCCCCTCTCCTTCGCCGTCAGATTCCCACTCTTCTCCCTCGTCTCCACTTTCGCCTCCGCTCGCCTCTCCTTCCTCGGCCTGCTCCTGTGCTCCATTGGGTGTCGAGTACATCTCAGTAGTGGCCTAGAGGACAACAAACGAGACAAAAGTCAATCGACTGATCCAAAAAGAACAAATAAAGAAAGCAAGATCACAGTCGGAAACGCAAGGTCAGACCTTGTCCACTTCGTATGTTTGGTCGAGTGGAGGAATCCTCCTGGCTCCTCGGGGGTTGTCCTTGTTCCCTGTGATACTCGACAGCCACCCTTCCAACATCTCGTCAGTGACCTCCTCTGGGTGAATCCGAGTGGTGTCTTCGAGACCCGAGTACAGCCACATCGGGTGGTCACGAGCCTGAAGCGGTTGGATGCGCCTCCGAAGGAAGACTTCCAACAAGTCCATGCCAGTCACACCCTCGCGGACAAGCTGAACCACTCGACCGACCAGCACCTTGACTTGCGCCTTTTCCTCCGGCGTCACTTTCAGAGAGGCAGGTTTTTGTGCTCGATTCAGAGAAAAAGGGGGAAGCCCAGTCGACTGTCCTGGGGTCACCTGGTCTTTACAGTAAAACCAAGTCGACTGCCACCCACGGACTGACTCGGGAAAAGTGATAGACGGAAAGGAACTTTTTCCCCTCATCTGGATCGCCAGGCCCCCGCACAGCTGGATCACCTGCGTCCGTTCGTCACTCGACTTGGCCTTCTTGACCGACTGAGAGCGGCAAGTGAAGATGTGCTTGAAGAGTCCCCAATGGGGGCGGCAACCCAAGAAGTTTTCACACAAGGAAACGAAAGCAGCAAGATACACAATAGAATTGGGAGTAAAGTGATGGAGCTGCGCTCCGAAGAAGT
This sequence comes from Triticum aestivum, assembly GCF_018294505.1. NCBI lineage: Eukaryota > Viridiplantae > Streptophyta > Magnoliopsida > Poales > Poaceae > Triticum > Triticum aestivum. The sequence goes on from NC_057794.1 coordinate 570,801,413, forward strand.
TCAAGAAGCTCCGGAAAAAAGGATGAGGAGGCAGAGAGAATCCACGATCGATATGGGTGGCGAGGAGGACGCACTCACCATCAAGAGGCTGGGGTTCGACTTCTTTCCCCGGGAGGCGCGCAGATTCGTGGGGAATGAATCCCCCCTCGACCAGATCATCGAGATCATCCTGCCGAATCACCGACGGCATCCAGTCGCCCTGGATCCAATCCTTGGGCAGAGCAGTCCTCGAGGAAGATCCGCCCCGAGCGGACTTCTTCCCCTTCCCCTGCACCGCCGCCTTCTTCGCGCGCTCCAGAGCCGACGTCTTCTCCTTCACCATCGTCGCCGGCGAAGCTCGAACAGACCTACGGCACCAAGGTGGGAGCGGAGGTGGCGGAGGATCTTGTGAAGGAAGGGGGAAAAGTGAAGGCGCACTGTTCGGGGGTCCCGAGCCGGCAGCTTATAAGAGGTCGCTTCCGAGTGGCTGACTGGTAGGCCCAGGCAATCCCGTCAAATCCCGCAACAGGCGCGCGCGCGGTACGTGGCGAAAAAGGTGGCGCGGGGATCGAGGAGCTTCCGTCCTATCCCATCCGATTACTGCGGCCGCCCCCGTCCCGCGCGCTTCCCGAAATTCAAATCCCGCAAAATCCGCGGGCCGCAGAACAACTCGTCAAACAGAAGATCCCTTTCACACCGTCACTCGGAACTTCACAAGTAAAGAAATTCACTCGACAAGAGGCCAAGAATGGATCAAGGCGACTGAAAGAAGTTGACGACGTCATCCGTGACAATTGATCCAAAACAAGACGTTCATATAACATGAAGAACCAGTCGGAAAGATCCCCAACTCCTTCCCCACTCGAACCTCGATCCATTCGGGGGCTAATGATGAAGCTGTACCTAGGATAGGGGCATGGACTTGTCATAAGTACCCTACCCAAGGACATCCCTAGAAGAAGTCACCTTTCAATCGACTTGGAGGTATCCCACTCGACAGATTCAAGACACTCGACCATGAAGCAGTCACTCGACCAAATTCCAACCACTCGACTGCCAGGAGATCTAAAGTCACCCTGCACGCAAACGGTCGGTCGTTAAGTAGCTTTTATGGTCATCATAACACTTTATTAGGGGCGTTACCAGTAACCCCCAGTCTTAATGTACTTTAAACCTTGCATTACTGAGGGCTGGAGGGGCCTGGCGAACTCTATATAAGCCACCCCCCTCCTCAGTATCAAGGGTAGGCACCCCTGTTATTCATACACACATAATTCAGTCGACCGCCTCCGGGCACCGAGACGTAGGGCTGTTACTTTCTCCGAGAAGGGCCTGAACTCGTAATCCTCGTGTGCTTACAACTCCTCCATAGCTAAGATCTAGCCTCTCCATACATACCCCCCTACATCACTGTCAGAGTTAGAACCACGACAGACGGCATCTCCGCGTTCAACACAGGTATGGAGCGGATGACGTCTCCTCCTTCTTGATCCAGCAAGGGGGAAGGAGAGGTTGATGAAGATCCGGCAGCATGACGGCGTGGTGGTGGATACAGTAGTGAACGCAGCAGGGCTTCGCCGAGCTTCTGCGAGAGGGAGAGGTGTAGCAGGGGAGAGGGAGGCGCCAAGGCTTGAGGTGCGGCTGCCCTCCGTCCCCCCCCCCCATTTATATAGGCCCCCTAGGGGGGTGCGCCGGCCCTAGGAGATGGGATCTCCTAGGGGGGGGCGGCCAAGGGGGTGGAGTAGCCCCCAAGGCAAGTGGAGGTGCCACCTCCCCTAGGGTTCCCAACCCTAGGCGCATGGGGGCCCAAGGGGGGGCGCACCAGCCCACTATGGGCTGGTTCCCCGCCCCACTTCAGCCCATGGGGCCCTCCGGGATGGGTGGCCCCACCCGGTGGTCCCGGTACAATACCGGTGACCCCGAAACTTTCCCGATGGCCGAAACTACACTTCCTATATATAATTCTTCACCTCCGGACAATTCCGGAACTCCTCGTGACGTCTAGGATCTCATCCGGGACTCCAAACAACTTTCGGATTACTGCATACTCATATCTATACAACCCTAGCGTCACCGAACCTTAAGTGTGTAAACCCTACGGGTTCGGGAGACAAGCAGACATGACCGAGACGACTCTCTGGTCAATAACCAACAGCGGGATCTGGATACCCATGTTGGCTCCCACATGCTCCTCGATGATCTCATCGGATGAACTACGATGTCGAGGACCTAATCAATCCCATACTCAATTCCCTTTGTCAATCGGTACGTTACTTGCCCGAGACTCGATCGTCGGTATCCCAATACCTTGTTCAGTCTCGTTACCGGCAAGTCACTTTACTCGTACCGTAATGCATGATCCCGTGATCAACCACTTGATCACATTGAGCTCATTATGATGATGCATTGCCGAGTGGGCCCAGAGATACCTCTCCGTCATACAGAGTGACAAATCCCAGTCTCGATTCGTGCCAACCCAACAAACACTTTCGGAGATACCTGTAATGTACCTTTATAGTCAACCAGTTACGTTGTGACGTTTGGCACACCCAAGGCACTCTTATGGTATCCGGGAGTTGCACAATCTCATGGTCTAAGGAAATGATACTTGACATTCAGAAAAGCTACAGCAAACGAACTACACAATCTTTGTGCTATGCTTAGGTTTGGGTCTTGTCCATCACATCATTCTCCTAATGATGTGATCCCGTTATCAATGACATCCCCATGTCCATAGCCAGGAAACCATGACTATCTGTTGATCAACGAGCTAGCCAACTAGAGGCTCACTAGGGACACATTATGGTCTATGTATTCACATATGTATTACAATTTCCGGATAATACAATTATAGCATGAATAATAGACAATTATCATGAACAAGGAAATATAATAATCATTTTATTATTGCCTCTAGGGCATATTTCCAACAGTCTCCCACTTGCACTAGAGTCAATCATCTAGTTACATTGTGATGAATCGAACACCCATGGAATTCTGGTGTTGATCATGTTTTGCTCTAGGGAGAGGTTTAGTCAACGGATCTGCTACATTCAGGTCCGTATGTACTTTACAAATCTCTATGTCTCCATTTTGAACACTTTCACGAATGGAGTTGAAGCGACGATTGATATGCCTGGTCTTCCTGTGAAACCTGGGCTCCTTGGCAAGGGCAATAGCTCCAGTGTTGTCACAGAAGAGAGTCATCGGGCCCGACGCATTGGGTATGACTCCTAGGTCGGTAATGAACTCCTTCACTCAGACTGCTTCGTGTGCTGCCTCCGAGGCTGCCATGTACTCCGCTTCACATGTAGATCCTGCCACAAACACTTTGCTTGCAACTGCACCAGCTTTACTGCTGCCCACATTCAAAATATACATGTATCCGTTTGTGACTTAGAGTTCATCAGATCTATGTTGAAGCTAGCATCGACGTAACCCTTTACGATGAGCTCTTCGTCACCTCCATAAACGAGAAACATTCCTTAGTCCTTTTCAGGTACTTCAGGAATATTTTTGACCGCTGTCCATGTTCATGCCGGGATTACTTGTACCTTCCTACCAAACTCACGGCAAGGTTTACATCAGGTCTGGTACACAACATAGCATACATGATAGACCCTATGGCCGAGGCATAGGGGACGGCACTCATCTTTTCTCTATCTTCTGCCGTGGTCGGGCATTGAGCCAAGCTCAATCTCGTACCTTGCATACAGGCAAGAACCCCTTCTTTGAGTGATCCATTTTGAACTTCTTTCAAAATCTTGTCAAGGTACAACTCTGTGAAAGACCAATGAGGCGTCTCGATCTATCTCTATAGATCTTGATGCCTAATATATAAGCAGCTTCTCCAAGGTCCTTCATTGAAAAACACTTGTTCAAATAGGCCTTTATGATTTCCAAGAATTCTATATCATTTCCCATCAAAAGTATGTCATCCACATACAATATGAGAAATGCTACAGAGCTCCCACTCACTTTCTTGTAAATGCAGGCTTCTCCATAAGTCTGCATAAACCCAAACGCTTTGATCATCTCATCAAAGCGAATGTTCCAACTCCGAGATGCTTGCACCAGCCCATAAATCGAGCGTTGGAGCTTGCACACCTTGTCAGCATTCTTAGGATCGACAAAACCTTCCGGCTGCATCATATACAATTCTTCCTTAAGGAAACCATTAAGGAATGCCGTTTTGACGTCCATTTGCCATATCTCATAATCATAGAATGCGGCAATTGCTAACATGATTCGGACGGACTTCAGCTTCGCTACGGGTGAGAAAGTCTCATCGTAGTCAACCCCTTGAACTTGTCGATAACCCTTAGCAACAAGCCGAGCTTTATAGATGGTCACATTACCATCCATGTCTGTCTTCTTCTTAAAGATCCATTTATTTTCTATGGCTCACCGATCAACGAGCAAGTCAGTCAAAGTCCATAATTCATTTTCATACATGGATCCTATCTCGGATTTCATGGCTTCCAGCCATTTGTCGGAATCCGGGCCCGCCATCGCTTCTTCATAGTTCGAAGGTTCACCGTTGTCTAACAATATGATTTCCAAGACAGGGTTGCCGTACCACTCTGGTGCGGAACGTGTCCTTGTGGACCTACGAAGTTCAGTAGCAACTTGATCTGAAGTTTCATGATCATCATCATCAACTTCCTCTCTAGTCGGTGCAGGCACCTCAGGAACATTTTCTTGAGCTGTGCCACTTACCGGTTCAGGAGGTAATACTTCATCAAGTTCTACCTTCCTCCCACTTATTTCTTTCGAGAGAAACTCCTTCTCTAGAAAGGACCCATTCTTGGCAACAAAGATCTTGCCTTCGGATCTGAGGTAGAAGGTATACCCAACAGTTTCTTTAGGGTATCCTATGAAGACGCATTTTTTCGACTTGGGTTCGAGCTTTTCAGGTTGAAGTTTCTTGACATAAGCATCGCATCCCCAAACTTTTAGAAACGACAGCTTAGGTTTCTTCCCAAACCATAATTCATACGATGTCATCTCAACGGATTTTGACGGAGCCCTATTTAAAGTGAATGCGGCAGTCTCTAAGTCATAGCCCCAGAATGATAGCGGTAAATCGGTAAGAGACATCATAGATCGCACCATATATAATAGAGTGCGATTATGACATTCGGACACACCATTACGCTAAGGTGTTCCAGGCGGCGTGAGTTGTGAAACTATTCCGCATTTTCTTAAGTGTGTGCCAAATTCATGACTCAAGTATTCTCCCCCACGATCTGATCGCAAGAACTTGATTTTCCTGTCACGTTGATTCTCAACCTCACTCTGAAATTCCTTGAACTTTTCAAAGGTCTCAGACTTGTGTTTCATTAAGTAGACATACCCATATCTACTCAAGTCACGTGAGGGTGAGAACATAACGATAGGCACCGCGAGCCCTCAACACTCATTGGACCGCACACATCAGTATGTATTGATTCCAATAAGTTGGTTGCTCGCTCCATTGTTCCTGAGAATGAGTCTTGGTCATTTTACTCATGAGGGCATGGTTCGCACGTGTCAAATGATTTGTAATCAAGAGACTCTAAAAGTCCATCTGCATGGAGCTTCTTCATCGTTTGGACACCTATGTGACCAAGGCGCAGTGCCACAAGTATGTGGGACTATCATTATCAACCTTACATCTTTTGGTATTCACACTATGAAATATGTTAGCATTACGCTCGAGATTCATTAATAATAACCATTCACCATCGGAGCATGACCATAAAAAATATCTCTCATTATAAATAGAACAACCATTTTCCGGATTTAAATGAGTAGCCATCTCGTATTAAATGAGATCCAGATACAATGTTCATGCTCAAAGCTAGCACTAAATAACAATTATTGAGGTTTAAAACTAATCCCATAGGTAAATGTAGAGGGTAGCGTGCCAACGGCGATCACATCGACCTTGGAACCATTCCCGACGCGCATCGTCACCTCGTCCTTCGCCAGTCTCCGCTTTATTCCGCAGCTCCTGCTTTGAGTTACAAATGTGAGCAACCGCACTGGTATCAAATACCCAAGAGCTACTACGAGTACTGGTAAGGTACACATCAATTACATGTATATCACATATACCTTTTGTGATGCTGGCCTTCTTGTCCTCTAAGTATTTGGGGGCAGTTTCCGCTTCCAGTGACCAGTTTCCCTTGCAATAAAAGCACTCAGTCTCGGGCTTTGGGTCCATTCTTTGGCTTCTTCTCGGTAGCTTGCTTTACCGGGCACGGCAACTCCCTTGCCGTCCTTCTTGAAGTTCTTCTTACCCTTGCCTTTCTTGAACTTAGTGGTTTTATTCACCATCAACACTTGATGTTCCTTTTTGACTTCTACCTCTGCTGATTTCAGCATTGCAAATACTTCAGGAATGGTCTTTTCCATCCCCTGCATATTGAAGTTCATCACAAAGCTCTTGTAGCTTGGTGGAAGCGACTGAAGGATTCTGTCAATGACCGCGTCATCCGGGAGATTAACTCCCAGCTGAGTCAAGCGGTTATGCAACCCGGACATTTTGAGTATGTGCTCACTGACAGAACTATTTTCCTCCATCTTACAGCTTAAGAACTTGTCGGAGACTTCTTATCTCTCGACCCGGGCATGAGCTTGAAAAACCATTTTCAGCTCTTCGAACATCTCATATGCTCCGTGTCGCTCAAAACGCTTTTAGAGCCCCGGTTCTAAGCTGTAAAGCATGCCGCACTGAATGAGGGAGTAATCATCAGCACGGGTCTGCCAAGCGTTCATAACGTCTTGGTTCTGTGGGACGGGTGCGTCACCTAGCGGTGCTTCTAGGACATAATCTTTCTTGGCAGCTATGAGGATGATCCTCAGGTTCCGGACCCAGTCCTTATAGTTGCTGCCATCGTCTTTCAGCTTGGTTTTCTCTAGGAACGCGTTGAAGTTGAGGACAACGTTGGCCATTTGATCTACAAGACATATTGTAAAGATTTTAGACTAAGTTCATGATAATTAAGTTCATCTAATCAAATTATTCAATGAACTCCCACTTACATAAACATCCCTCCAGTCATCTAAGTATAACATGATCCGAGTTGACTAGGCCGTGTCCGATCATCACGTGAGACAGACTAGTCAACATCGGTGAACATCTTCATGTTGATCATATCTTCTATACGACTCATGCTCGACCTTTCGGTCTTCTGTGTTCCGAGGCCATGTCTGTACATGCTAGGCTCGTCAAGTCAACCTAAGTGTATTGCGTGTGTAAATCTGTCTTACACCCGTTGTATGTGAACGTTGGAATCTATCACACCCGATCATCACGTGGTGCTTCGAAACAACAAACTGTCGCAACGGCGCATAGTTAGGGGGAACACTTTCTTGAAATTATTATGAGGGATCATCTTATTTACTACCATCGTTCTAAGTAAACAAGATGCAAAAACATGATAAACATCACATGCAATCAAATAATAGTGACATGATATGGCCAATATCATATAGCTCCTTTGATCTCCATCTTGGGGCTCCATGATTATCTTGTCACCGGCATGACACCATGATCTCCATCATCATGATCTCCATCATCGTGTCTCCATGAAGTTGCTCGCCAACTATTACTTCTACTACTATGGCTAACACGTTTAGCAATAAAGTAAAGTAATTTACATGGCGTTTCTCAATGACACGCAGGTCATACAAAAAATAAAGACAACTCCTATGGCTCCTGCCGGTTGTCATACTCATCGACATGCAAGTCGTGATCCCTATTACAAGAACATGATCAATCTCATACATCATATATATCATTCATCATTCATCACAACTTTTGGCCATATCGCATCACAAAACACTTGCTGCAAAAACAAGTTAGACGTCCTCTAATTGTTGTTGCAAGTTTTTACGTGGCTGCTATAGGTTTCTAGCAAGAACGTTTCTTACCTACGCCAAAACCACAACGTGAATTGCCAATTTCTATTTACCCTTCATAAGGACCCTGTTCATCGAATCCGATCCGACTAAAGTGAGAGACACAGACACCCGTCAGCCACCTTATGCAACTAGTGCATGCCAGTCCGTGGAACCGGTCTCACGTAACCGTACGTGTAAGGTTGGTCCGGGCCGCTTCATCCCACGATGCTGCCGAATCAAGATAAGACTAGTAACGGCAAGCAAATTGACAATATCGACGCCCACAACTACTTTGTGTTCTACTCGTGCATAGTAACTACGCATAGACCTAGCTCATGATGCCACTGTTGGGGAACGTTGCAGAAAACAAAAAATTTCCCTACGTTTCACCAAGATCAATCTATGGAGTCAACTAGCAATGAGAGGAGAGTGCATCTACATACCCTTGTAGATCGCGTGCGGAAGCGTTCAAGAGAACGGGGATGATGGAGTCGTACTCACCGTGATCCAAATCACCGATGACCAAGTGCCGAACGGACGGCACCTCCGCGTTCAACACACGTACGGAGCGGATGACGTCTCCTCCTTCTTGATCCAGCAAGGGGTAAGGAGAGGTTGATGAAGATCCAGCAGCACGACGGCGTGGTGGTGGATGCAGCAGTGAACGCAACAGGGCCTCGCCGAGCTTCTGCGTGAGGGAGAGGTGTAGCAGGGGAGAGGGAGGCACCAAGGCTTGAGGTGCGGCTGCCCTCCCTCCCCCCCCCCCTTTATATAGGCCCCCTAGGGGGTGCACCGGCCCTAGGAGATGGGATCTCCTAGGGGGGCAGCGGCCAAGGGGGTGGAGTACCCCCCAAGGCAAGTGGAGGCACCCCCTCCCCTAGGGTTCCCAACCCTAGGCGCATGGGGGGGCCCAAGGGGGGCGCACCAGCCCACTATGGGCTGGTTCCCCTCCCCACTTCAGCCCATGGGGCCCTCCGGGATGGGTGGCCCCACCCGGTGGACCCCCTGGACCCATCCGGTGGTCCCGGTACAATACCGGTGACCCCGAAACTTTCCCGATGGCCAAAACTACACTTCCTATATATAATTATTCACCTCCGGACAATTCCGGAACTCCTCGTGACGTCCAGGATCTCATCCGAGACTCCGAACAACTTTCGAATTACTGCATACTCATATCTATACAACCCTAGCGTCACAGAACCTTAAGTGTGTAGACCCTACGGGTTCGGGAGACAAGCAGACATGACCGAGACGACTCTCTGGTCAATAACCAACAGCGGGATCTGGATACCCATGTTGGCTCCCACATGCTCCTCTATGATCTCATTGGATGAACCACGATGTCGAGGACCTAATCAATCCCGTACTTAATTCCCTTTGTCAATCGGTACGTTACTTGCCCGAGACTCGATCGTCGGTATCCCAATACCTTGTTCAGTCTTGTTACCGGCAAGTCACTTTACTGGTACCGTAATGCATGATCCCGTGATCAACCACTTGATCACATTGAGCTCATTATGATGATGCATTACCGAGTGGGCCCAGAGATACCTCTCCGTCATATGGAGTGACAAATCCCAGTCTCGATTCGTGCCAACCCAACAGACACTTTCGGAGATACCTGTAATGTACCTTTATAGTCACCCAGTTATGTTGTAACGTTTGGCACACCCAAGGCACTCTTACGGTATCCGGGAGTTGCACAATCTCATGGTCTAAGGAAATGATACTTGACATCCAGAAAAGCTACAGCAAACGAATTACACGATCTTTGTGCTATGCTTAGGTTTGGGTCTTGTCCGTCACATCATTCTCCTAATGATGTGATCCCGTTATCAATGACATCCCCATGTCCATAGCCAGGAAACTATGACTATCTGTTGATTAACGAGCTAGCCAACTAGAGGCTCACTAGGGACACATTGTGGTCTATGTATTCACACATGTATTACGATTTCCAGATAATACAATTATAGCATGAATAATAGACAATTATCATGAACAAGGAAATATAATAATCATTTTATTATTGCATCTAGGGCATATTTCCAACAGGGCGGACTTTGCTCCTCTTGTCGTCTTAGGAGATGGGATCCGGCTTGATGTCGAAGGGAGCAATCGACACGGAGGGACCCTGAGAACGCCCCCTCCTCATTCGGCTTGGAGGATTTCAGATGTATGAACTTGTTCAAACAAATTCGGGTCATTGGATGGTTAAAAATGTCTAGAGAGGTCGATCCCATAGTGTAATGAAGTTGCTTGTTAACAGCACTACAGATGTCTCATGCTTTTTGTTTTTTTCTTATTTTTACACAGGCCAACCTAATAGATAGTCCTACTAGGTCAGAAAGAAGAAGTTGCTTTCCTATAGTACTAAAGTTGTCTCCATTGCACCCAAAGTTGCTCAAGAAAAAATTAATCAAAACTTGCCCATATGGGATCTAATTTTGAAGAACTCGTCGCGATAAACCCAATGGTGAAAGCGGATCTGAATTCCGATGCTTGAATCAAAAGTTACGGCTTTTTAAATTTTTCGAAACCCCAAATAAATGCATGTGGTCTCTTGGACGATGTAGCGTGAGGGTGTGGAGCGCAATGTTGGAGCTGCTTCGTTCCTTGCGTGCGTGGGGTGGAGGGTGTGCTCGGAACAGCAAACGAGTGTAGCAGCGTTAGCTAGCCGCGTCAGGTATTAGACGGACACCAATAGCAATGCAATCACATTAAAAAAATTGGGATCAGACGGCTTAGACGGAGGCAACTTTAGTACTAAACAGAAGCAACTTCACTCCTAAAAATAACTAATTAGCAACAATAAGCAACTAACTAATAATACAGAAAAACTTCAAAACAGAGGTGGATAATATGACATCACCTTCGTAAGCAACTTTCCTTTGATAAGAGGCAACCTTAGTGCTAAAAGCAGACAACTTTACTACATTTTGTGTCCTAGTTAATTTATGAAACATTTTCCTAACTTTCTCATCGGTACTTCTAAGTTGCCTATTGTTCATGCTCGTATGTCGTCATTGTTTCTAAATGGTCTATAATACTATGATGTCGTCTACCGATGATGCTCTTGTGTCTACTATTGCTAGTTATGGTAGACAACATGATGGTGAATCTTGCCACTTCAGAGTTTTTGTAGGCAACTTAGAAAAACAACGATAAACAATTTCATAAGATTGTAGGCAACTATTTTTGCAAAGTTAGGCATCTAAGAAGCAATTGTAGGAAACTAATTACCAATAGCAGGAAACTAGGCATCAATATAGGCAGTTTATATCATTTATAGGCAATTGACCATCAGCCGTAGGCAACTAAGTATCAACAATAGGCAATTGAGCAGCCATGATAGGCAAGTTGGGATAATGTTACCGAATTCACATATACACATAGTGCAGTGAAGTTGCTTTGTATGTAAAACTATAGATGCCTTATGTTTTGCGCGATTTTTCTCGTTTTTACGCAAACCAACCTAATAGTCAGTCCAACTAGACGAAAAAGAAGAAGTTGCTTCCGTGTAGCACTATAGTTGCCTCCATTGCATCCAAAGTGGCCCTCAAATAGAGTTTAACGAAACCTACTCATATGAGATCTAGTTTTGAAGAACTCGTCGTCAGAAATCCGACAGTGAAAACGGAACTAGATTTCGATGCTTGAATCAAAAGTTATGGCTTTTACAACTTTTAAACCGCCAAATAAATGCACGTGGGACCGGATTTAGGCTAATTCAATCGGCACCCATGTGCGCTACGGATCCAGCTTGCCTGCTCCCTCTCCATGCTCCCATCCGTGCTCCCACATTATTCTACGGCTGTCTTTTTTTTCTTTTCTAATCTAATCATCCCCCCCTGATTTTAAGGAGTGGGGCCAAGCCTTATTTTGTTCCAATCAAATCAAGCCACGTATGCGAAAGCACGGATGGGCGCACAAGCAGGGAGCAGGCAAGTCTCGTCCCCGCCTTATTTTGTTCGAATCAAATCAAGTCCGTGCGCTACGGGATGTGGCCAAACAATTTCCTTTTCTAGCGTAGACAGCTGGACACAAAGACATGCACTTACTATATACGGCGGTGCGCTCCAGACAACAAACGAGCGCAGCGGCGCTCCCTAGCCATGTCCTAAAATAATTGTCAAATTGTCTATTAGAGCATCGATCTACAACCACACCACGGACGTTGGACGGATTTGCTAATGCCAGCTGACACCGACAGACAACGACGCTGATCTTGTGGTAATCATGCACCATACCGACTGACAGGATGTTTCTGGCATGAACAAAATGCTATTCTTGCATGGAGGGATAGGAAAACTAAGATCATGAAACCTGCAAATTATACTTTCCTTTTCGTTATTGTACACGGCGTTTTATGGATTAAGAGAAGGCGACTACTAGACACCGGTGCGCCGGCCGAATTTCGGCCGGTCAGCGCGCACCCGTACAATTGCAGTTTCATCTGCCATTGGATCTGGGCCTTTTTTTCCTCGTCTCGCACATCATGCCAGAACAAAAATAAATAAAGGAATCTCCGGCGCACCCGTCCCGCTCACGCAGCCCACCATGGCTACGCGTGCCGCTGATTCGAAGCACCGTCGGCTCGCCGTCCCCGCAGCACTGGTCCTCGCTCGATCTGCACCGAGCCGTCGCCATGTAGCAAAACAATTAACTGGTTGTCGCAAAAAATAACACCAATGCAGCAAAATTGTGATGTCGGTTCCAGCAAAATCGTCCTCCAGTTGCAGCCTTTCAGTGAAAGTTCATCGCTGTCGCCGTTTGTAGATGGTGTAGTAGCTAACAAAAACATCAGTTCCGACAAAAAAATTGTTGGTTCCAGCAAAAAATGTATCCAGCACAAAAAAAACAAAAAAAGGATGGTAGCAAAACTCAAATACACTAGTAGCAAAAAACAAAGACAGTGGTAGCAAATTTGGAGTGGTTCAAAGGTAAAAAGGATGCATCCGGCAAAAAAAGTCAAAAGACGGGGTAGTAGCAAAAACGGAGACGGTGGTAGCACAAACCAAAGACTCTGGTAACAAAAAAATGGAGTGGTTCTAGTAGAAAGATGGATTCAGCAAAAAAATCATAGATGTGTGCCAAAAATCAAAAAAGGACGGTGGTAGCAAAAAACAGAATGATGGTAGCAAAAATTTGGAATGGTTGTAGCAAAAAAGCACTTCTAAAAATGTGGATCCTAGAAAAAATGTTGCTGATTCCAGCAAAAACAAAAACCGGTTGTAGCAAAAAAATTGCCGATTGCAGCACCCGCCGAGGCCGATTCCAGCATCTCGTTTGCTCATGCAAGACGTAACCGCTGGCCCATCACCCGGTGGAGGACATCGCACGCCGGAGCAGCGCGGGGGGCAGGTGGAGGCGGCTGCTCGCTAGAATAGAGCGGGGCAAGTGAGGGCCTTACGCTCGTCGGAGCAGTGGATTTGGTTGCGTTAGAGATCAGCGGAGGAGCGGGATTAGGTGAGGAGTGGATATTGGAGAGGAAATCCTGAGAGGGGATCCACGCTACTGTTATTTTGGGGAGAAAAGTGTGACAGAGGAAAGACGTGTTCATGGAAATGAGCTGAAATGAGTGGTGGAGCTAGGGCTGGACCAAAAGCTCGTAGCTCGCGAGCTTAATGAGCGCTCGATAGTTCGGCTCGTTAAACTCGTAGCTCGCTTCTTAATGAACAGAGTCAATCATTGATTTTAGCTCGTTAAGCTTAACGAGCTTAACGAGCGAGCTAACGAGTTTCACGAGTAGCTCGTTAAGCTCGTTAGTAACAGCACAACGCATATTTTCATCTTACGTGACAAATTTTTTTGTAGCACCTCAGCCCATCTATCTAATCTAATCGACATATGAGGCAACAAACTACTTCATTTCTTTTTGTCACCATATTTCATCTTGAAAACCATACCTCCACATTCATCATGTACATCATAACACATTATAGTCTGTTAACGAGCGCCCGCGAGCGCTCACGAGCTTAACGAGCTTCAAACGAGCCGAGCCGAGCAGAGTTTTCTGCTCGTTAATCTTAACGAGCTTAACGAGCCGAGTCTTAACGAGCACGAGCTTAACGAATACAAGCTTAACGAGCCGAGCTGCTCGTTAGTCCACCCCTAGGTGGAGCTCAGGGGTGAAAAGATAAGGCATGACAGAGGCGGTGGATGGGGCCCGTTTTTTTTTTGAAACGGAGGCAAAGATTACCTCATCTATTAAATAAGCAGAAGAGAATTGCCCAGTTAATTACGGAAAACCGGGCAAAAACCGGAACAACAAGGGCCAAGCCCACTCTCATAGACTGAAATACACAGGGCAAAGCCCACCCTAATCGACGACAAGTCGACCTCCGTCACGCGTGGAGGAGAGAAGAACAGGTAGCTGTGCGAGAGAGCGGTGTGACCGGCCGAAGCTTCGGTCGGCACGCTGATTTTAAACATTTCCCTTAAGGGAATCTCGAAACTTTACAGGATTTTGAAATGTTCCCATGACTTACCTGATGGTTATTTTGTAGGGTATCATCCGTTGATAACCAGATACACGTTTACAGGATTTATGAAATGTTTTTCATGAAAAACCTGTGAAATAATCATCACATGGTCTATGATGGAGGTAGTAAGAGCATCTCTAACCGATCTCTTATAATTTAACTCTTTGTATGCCTTTTTTAATTTAACTCCTTCAAATTTTACTCTTGTAACGATTGGTCTGTTCCCTCAAATTTAAGTCAAACACATTGACTGCACATTTTTCAACAAAGAGTGGATTCTATTATTAACTCAAAATGAAACATCAAGTAGATACAAACACAATGAGCACACCCGCCTCTGCATATATAGGTTGCACACAAGTAACACCAACGCCGCACGCGCAGACCCACATAAAAAATACGATGGCAAAGAGCAAAATCATATAAGACCAAAACTATGTCTAAGCGAGGAAAAAGAAAATATCCCAAAGGGAGCAAATCCTCGATCGACAAACTACAGCTATGATCATATCTAGACCAAACATCTTATGACACCACAAGGACGACGAGATTCCTCAACAACAACGCTTTTAGAAACGGAGCGGCACTCAAGCACCGCCGTCACCGGATCCAACACCAAAGAAAAATTCTAGGTTTTCACCCTAAAGAACCATTTGAGCATACCCGACCAAGGCCTTCAATAAGGTAACGATGCAAAAACATCGCCATTGTCAGGTATGACCCACTTTGGTCAAACCTAAGTTTTCACTCTAGAGCTCGTCGAGGTCAATCATGTGTTGTCTTGCCACTTTTCCGTTTTCTTTCTTTCAAGTTTATTTGAAAATATTGCATAAAATGCTCAAGTTTTTCGAAAATATTCATACATTTTGAAAAATAAGTTTTTCATAATCTTTCAGACATGGAAAAAACGTTATCTGTTTTCAAATTTTGTTGCCAAATTCAAAAAATGTTCACTTTTTTTCAAAAAAATGTCCGGAATTTCAGAAAATGTTCGTTCTTTCCCAAGGTAGTTCAGAAGTTCAAAACTGTTCCTGTTGTTATTTTTTATTTCCCAAAATCGAAAAATGTATATCTTTTTCTAATTTTGTTCATAGTTTCAAAAGGTGTTCAGAAGTTTAAAATATGTTCCTGCTTTCAAATTTGTTCATAAATTTAAAAATGTTCGTGAATTTGAAAAAATGTTGTCATTTCCAAATTTTCTTCAGAGTTTCAAAATTTGCTCACAGAAACAAAAATGTCCATTTTCCATTTTTCTAAAAAAGTTCCATTTAAAAAATTCAATTAAAGAAACTATTCCCATTTTTTTAATTTGTACATAAACTCAAACTTTGATCACATTTTTTTTCAAAACTTGTTTGTGTTTGCCAGAAAATAGTCAGAATTTAGAAACTGTTCCCATTTTTCATTATTTTTTCAAATTCGTAAATGCTTATTATTTTTATTAAAAATTGATAAATTTGTCTCAATTTTTTGAAGCTCGTTTGTGTTTTTTAATTTTTTGGGATTTTAAAATATTATTTAGAATTTTCAAGAATGTTTGAAAAAGAGGAAAAACATTTGTATCTGCTGATATAGTTAGTTCTAATGTATTCGCCGTGCTTATTCATTACCAGCAGTTACCAGCTCCAGTGGCTAGGTACTTGTATCTACTAGAGGGGAGTCTCTAGTTCTAACCGTGGCCAACGTGCCACATTTTGGTGGTGTTTTTATACCAGGCGGAGGACTGCCTTGTGTAAAGCCCTGCCATTCAGCCGCATAATGCGACAGATAGGACGTCACTGTTAGCAATGCCTCACGCTATGTGCCATGACTACGATTCTAAGGCTGGTCATAGTGGGGAGTAACTTATACTAGTGTCATATGCATGACACTAGTCTAAGTTACTACCTTCATAATGCAAAGTAACATAATAATAGTATCATATATAGTTTCATTTATTAACTTGTAGACTCATCTTGTCTCGGGAAGCGCTATGTTACAGTAACATATTATGTTACTACCTTTCATTAACTATTTGCCACATAAGCAAAAAAAATTGAAATACGCTATGTTACTATCTAAGTTACTCCCAATATGACTAGCCTAACTACGGGCCAACACCATCACGCCTCTTCCTGTTAGTATTTAAGGCAAGGCCTGACTAAAAGCTTTAAGTTCTAGGGTCCCTATTACCCCCTAATGCTCTTAATTCTGGACTTGGGGAGCAATATTCAATCACTTTGGCCTCGCGAGCGGATCATCGTTGCTGCTATTGGTGGCCCGAACTTTTCTTGGACGATACGTGAACCTTTTTAAACATGAATTTAACTTTTTGAATATAGGAACACTTTTTAATACATGATGAATTTTTTATCTGATACAGATGAACATATATATGCATCGGCTGAATTTTATTCCATTTTTTTACATTATACCTTTGATATAATTTTTTAGAGTTATTCTGACAATATTTCCTCCATACGTATTAAACATTTTTCCAAATAAAAAATAAAAATAAAACCTGCAGTTAATGGTTTGTGCTGTGTTTGGCCATATTAGGACCTGTGTAGTCCCGATCCAACCCGTCTCCTAGGCATCAAAGCCAAATTTTAGGAATAGGAAACAACTCAAAAAACTTCGCTCGACGCTTATTATGACCTGTGTAATCCCGATCCGACGGCGCTTATTATGACAAGTTGTCGCCATTTCGCACAGCCCATTTAACGCTTCTGTGATTGGATTCTGGTTCCGGTATTAAGAATGTTCTCAAAGGTTCCAGCCTGGGTTTTTACGGTTATAAGACCCTTTGTTCTTGAGCATGTTTTTTTCCAGTTTTTTCCTTTACATGTTTTCCAGTTTTGTTCCCAGTTTTTCATGTATTCTTTTTCCTTTTTGATTTCGTTTTATTTTATAAAATTCATAAAAAATAAATATCTATTATTTTTTAAAGGTTTTTCAAGAACTGTACAGAAATCAAAATTTTGCTCAAATTTCCAAAGATTGTTTGTATTTTTGAAAGATTGGATACTAAAATATGGTTCACAATCTTCAGAAAATGTTCAAAAAGTTTACAAAGAAATTCAAATATTTGAAAAAAATCTTTCAATTAAGAAAACTATAATTTTCAGAAAAATCATAAACCTTTTTGAAAAAACATAATTTTCAATAAATGTTCATAATTTCAAATTTTGTTCTTTTTTGGTAAATGTTTGAAATTTCAAAGTAAAGATAATTTCAGGAAAAGTTCGAAAATCTCAAAACTGTTCACATCTTTAACATCTGCTACAGTGCCAGGTTGTTGCAGTGACGGCTCACTGCAGTACTGGTTTGTACACTGCCTCGGCCCAGCGCTACAGCGACTATTCTGCCTAAATGCGCTTCAACGGACACATCGACGTAAATTCAGAAGTTTTTCAGGCTTGGAAGTCATTGTTGTCTGCACGTCATAGCTAGAGAAAACGTTCTCTGAATAAGACTACCCACGCGGCGGGTCGGAGCCCGTGTCTGTGGTGGGTCAATTTCGACGGACGCAGCGGTGGCGGGTCATCCGTATTTTGTCGAGCTGCCGTTGTTGACATTTCTTTCTTTTTTTTTGTTCTTTTTCTTTTCTTTGGGCTTTTGTACTTCTTGCCTGAGCATTCCTATGTAATTGGTGTTGGTTGCTTTGTAATACAAAGCGGGAAAACTCTTTTTCAGTAATAAGACTACCCACAGTGTTTCCGCAAAAAAAAGACTACCCATAATTGGAGTAAATATAGATGGTAACATCACACTTATCTAACCAAAATAGATGATGTAACATGTAATTAATCAAGAAAAAGAGACATGTGGTAACATAGCTAGTTATTGTAACATCACACATATCAAGAAAAGATGAGTATAAAACACAATAAATAAAGTGATGCATAACACAACACATATATTACTACCCACTGTGGAGGTAGTAACCTAAACTAGTAAGAGCAACTCCAATGGAATGACCCATTTTGTCCGTTTGGGTTATCCGGACAGAAAACTTGGCCCAATGGGGCAACCTAAACAGACGCCCGTATCTGCCTGCTGTCCGTCCTCGACCCAAATCTGGAAACAAATGAGTACGAAGCGGACAGAAGCGGACGCTCTCGTCCACCGCCGTCGCCCGCTCATGTTGGCCTCTGGCCCCATATGTCAGAGACTGCAACTTTTGCCTCCACAACACCATTGCGATTTCTACGTCCACAACTCCTGCAGCAAGGCCACCGGTGCTGGTCGCCACCGCGCGCTCGGCCTCTCCTTCACACCGCAGCGAGGCCACCGGCGCAGGTCGCGGACGCGCCGCAGCGAGGCCACCGGCGCAGATCGTCGACGTGCGCTCGGCCGCTCCTCCGCGCCGCCGCGAGGCCACCGGCGCAGGGCTCCTCCACGCGCTCGGCCGCTCCTCCACACCGCAGCGAGGCCACCGGCGCAGGTCGCCGACACGCCGCAGCGAGGCCACCGGCGTAGATCGTCGACGCGCGCTCGGCCGCTCCTCCGCGCCGCAGGGAGGCCACCGGCGCAGGTCGCCGGCACGCCGCAGCGAGGCCACCGGCGCAGATCGTCGACGCGCGCTCGGCCGCTCCTCCGCGCCGCAGGGAGGCCACCGGCGCAGGTTGCCGACGCGCGCTCGGCCGCTCCTCTGCGCCGCCGCGAGGCCACCGGCACAAGGCTCCTCCGCGCGCTCGGCCGCTCCACTACGCCCCAGCGAGGCCACCGGCGCAGGGCTCCTCCAAGCGCTTGGCCGCTCCTCCGCGCCGCCGCGAGGCCACCGGCGCAGGGCTCCTCCGCGCGCTCGGCCGCTCCTCCGCGCCGCCGCGAGGCCACCGGCGCAGGGCTCCTCCGCGCGCTCGGCCGCTCCTCCACGCCCCAGCGAGGCCACCCGCGCAGGTCTCCTCCGCCCGATCGGCCGCTCCTCCGCGCCGCTACGAGGCCACCGGCGCAGGGCTCCTCCGTGCGCTCGGCCGCTCCTCCACGCCCTGGCGAGGCCACCGGCGCAGGTCTCCTCCGCGCGCTCGTCCGCTCTTCCGTGCCGCAGCGAGGCCACTGGCGCAGGGCTCCTCCACGCGCTCCTGCTGGGGCTCGAGGCCCAGACGGCGGCGCGAGCAGGGGGTGGCTGCAGCAGAGGCGCGAGCAGAGAAAAAACTCGCGAGGGAGGGGATCCGCGAGGAGGAGAGGAGGGGCGGCGTGAGGAAGATAGGACGGGCGCCGCGACGAGGAGGGGACGGGCGGCGCGAGGGAGAGAGGAGGGGGCGGGCGGCGCGAGGAGTTTGGATCTGCTTTTGTGCTGCGCGTTGGGTACAATGCTTGTCCGCTCCATATCCGCTAGGCGGACAGGTGACCCAAACAGACATGAAACAGACAAAATCTATGTCCGTTTGGGTCCTTGTGTTGGAGTTGCTCTAACATATGCATGTTACTACTCTAAATTACTTCCCACTGAGTAGTCTAACCAGCGTGTTGTGCACTAGTTTGACACCTTCGAGGCCGCTGTCGAGTTCTGTGTTGACCAAACATGCGAGGAAAAAGCCTGCCGACTTGGCTAGTTTGGACGGGGAAGACGAGCACAAACTAAAATGGTGCCAACCTGGCGATGAAAAAAAAAACACTCATCAAGCCAGTAAAACAAATTGAAATTCCTGGCACCTACACAATCAGACTGAACAATTCGTCGGCGGCCAAGACAAACTGCGAAATGCAACCGATCACTTCCGATCAATCTTCAGAATAATTTTTTTTCTGCGGGAATCTTCAGAACAATTTACTTTAACACTTTTGGTGGTAGAGAAAGACACACACACGCGCGCGCGTAATAGTTGTTCAAGACATAGGGATTATTCAGATCAAGTTTTATACTTATATATGATCACAAAAATCAATATAGTACAGCGCCTGACAATCAATCATGGCGAATAATACTTGAATTCATGCGGAAAAAAGAATGTAATTCTCGCGAAGGGATTGATTCCACCCTTCAAGTTGAAGAAAGAGCTCTCCGACGGCGACGACAACGACGTCTAGTTCTTTGGTGGGGCGGTGAAGAAGCTGTTGATGCCGGGCATGATCTCGGCGGACTTGCCGTCGATGAACCTCCGGAAGGGGTGGCGCGCGTAGCGGCGGCCCTCGTCGTGGTTGTCCAGCACTCCGGCCGCCCTGTTCTCCTTGGTCACCCGGACCTCGGGGTTGGTGGTGATGTTGCGCACCAGCTGCATGACGCAGATCCCCACGGCCACGCCCGTCGCCGCAAAGATAGGGTACGCCTGCCAAGACCATGCTACCGTCGTGAGACCATGGCCATCACAAACCCAGCGAGCGAGATCGCTAAACTAAGCTAGATCAGATGAAATGAAAGAACACTGCATGGGAGGGAGCGGTGCGTACCTCGGGGCGGAGCCACCTCGCCTTCCACGCGCTGGAGGAAGCAGCGGCCGCCATTGGTGGGTTAGGTGGATCTCCCTTCCTTGCTCCTACGGTGGATCTGGTGTGATGCTTGCGAGGACGAAGGAGCGAGAGAGCTAGCCTGGCTGCCAACTAGCAGAGGGGGTGCTCTTTATACGTAGCGTGGGATCTTGGAGTAGGAAACAAGGCGCGCTTGGCGTCGTTGATGGCGGCGCGCGGCGGTGGGTGGCGTTGGAAAGCAGGGAGGGGATTTTCTAATCGGGTGGGAACGTGGGGGCTGGTTGGCAACCACGACCTTTCACGTGCTCTACAGCTAAAGCGCCGCTGGTTCAACCCGAGCAACCGGCCGAAAGCGACGGTGACCACGGGAAGCAACGGTCGGAGGTTGCCGAGAGGCGTGGGCGGCGGGAGAGAGGAGGAAAGAAGGCCTTTCGCCTCCCGTCCAAGTGGGAGCACCGAATTGGAAGATGCTGGAGGAGAGGACAGGAGAAATCGAACGTACGTAGGCTGGCTCTACCGGCCGGGGGAGGTGTCGGTGGTGGGGTGAGCGAAGGAGACATGGGCGGACGCTACAGAGCACGGAGGGAATGCTCTCCTGGAAAACGTAGATCATTCCTTCTTATTTTTTTAGCAAAAAAGTAGACATTCCTACAAAGGAGAGGAGAGGAGAAAACAAAGTTTTAAATAGCGCGCTAAGCCTGTTAGCGGCAGACCTCTTTAAAATGCTATAGCGTCCGGTGCTATAGCGAGCTATTTAAAATGTTTGCTCATGTGTTTGCACAAAAGATCCTTAGCGTAGGACCTCTTCTAAACGATATAGCGTGCTATAGCGAAACTATAGCGGGCTATTTAAAACGATGGGAGAAATGGAACGTATGTAGGGTGGTTCTGGCGAAAATGCTAGACACACAGACGGAACTTTACGGACCAGCTTACTTGTCCAGTTTTAATTATGCTAAATAACCCCCTCCTCCTAATTAATTGCCCCCCTTCCCCCTGATTTTCACTGATGGGCTGGCTGGGCAGCCCGTAAACCCCCTGTAAATTGCCCCTTGATGTAGAAAAGTCCGTGGTTCTGGCAGGGGAGGGGGAGCTCCTAGTCGGTGCTGTAGGCGCCACTTGTCCAACGGGCGCCTACAGCGACCGGCAATGGGTCGCGGCCCAATTAAAAACATTGCTAACAATCTGCAGAAAAAAAACATAGGGGCTTATTTTCCTATAGTAATTCGTGAATATTGGGGTTCGAACCCCTAGCGCAAGGTATTCCATTGACAACGAAACAAGAAAAATCTCTATTTGACCTTCCTGTAGTTAACACATAGTACTATATATATCCAGTGTACATTATTTTAAAAATAAAATATAAATTCGAAACAGAATTCTATAAAAATACAGAAAACAGTTACGAATTTGAAAAAAAATCATAGAAATTCAAAAGAGTTTGTGGAAAAGAAAAGAGTTCATTGCTTTGAAAAAAAGTTAATCATCTTGAGAAAAAGTTCACAAAATTAAAAAAGTTCATCGATTTAGAAAAGAAATCAAAAATTTGGAAAAGAGTCCATCAATTTTTAAAAAAGTTCATTGAATTCAACACAAAAGTTCATCGGTTTGAAAAAGGTTCATCAAATTTGAAAATGGTTCATCTGTTTTTTTAAAGTTCATCAAATTTGAAAAAAAAAGTTCATCAATTTGGAAAAAATTACATTAAATTTCAAAAATGTTCATCCATTTTTTTAAATAGTTCTTCAAATTTCAAAAATTTCATCCAAACTGAAAATAGTTCATGAAGTTTTAAAAATAATTCAGAAAATTTGTTTGCATAATTGGGCCGACAGTAGGAATTGTGAGCATAATTGGTTTGCCGCCAAAAATTGGCATGCCAATGTTTGGCATTGTGCCAAATATTGGCAACTATTTGGTTGGCTACGAGTTGTTTTGTCTCTCTCACATAAAATTGTCAATAATTGACAAGTCTCGGTATTGCCAATAGTTGGCAAGCCAAATATTACTGTTTCTGCAAACCGGCGCCTGCAGCCGTCCTAGCTGGGCTCGGCCCATCTTATTATTTCTTTCTGTTGTTAGACGAAAAAGGAACCACGCATTCACTGCAATTCGAACCAGCGACCACACTGTTATTTGCGTGATACACTAGCCACTCCAGTGTCTAGCGTTAGTTGCTCAACTTCTACTTCCTCTCCTTTTGTTCCTACGTTCCTCTTTCTTTTTCCCTTTTTTCGTCTTTCTTTTTTATTCGGAAGGTTTTTCTCTGTTTTTTATTCCCTTTAGTTTTTCGTTTTTTATTCAGAACGGTTTTGTTTGGTTTTTTAATCTTTAATCTTTATTTTCTTTTGCTAATTTGAACGAACTTTTTTTCAAAATCGATGAACTCTTTCTGAAATTGAAAAAATCTTTTCAAAATAGATGAACTCTTTTCAAAATCGACAAACTCTTTTCAAAATCGACAAACTCTTTGCAAAATTGATGAACTTTTTCTTGAAATAGATGAACTCTTTTAAAAATTGACGAACTCTTTTCAAAATGGATGAACTTTTTTCAGAATCAATGAACTCTTTTCAAAATCGACGAACTCTTTTCCAAAATCAATGAACTCTTTTCAAAATCGATGAACTTTTTTTCAAAATCGATGAACTTTTTTCAAAATCGATGAATTATTTTTCAAATCGATGAAATCTTTTCACAATCGATGAATATTTTTTCAAAATCGATGAACTTTTTTCAAAATGGATGAATTCTTTTCAAAATCAATGAATTTTTCCAAAATCAATGAAATATTTTTAAAAATCGATGAGCTTTATAAATTTTATGAACTTTTCTAAAAATATATGAACTTGTTCTCTAATTTACTTTTTGCAAAATAATTTATATTGGTTTTCCTGCAATTTTAACGGTTTACTAATGAAACCTTAAGTAGGTCTATTTTTGTAGAGTTTACAGAAGAGTTAGGATGGTCTAGTGGTTACCGCGATAAGTTCTGAATGAAGACTAAAGAAAGGTATGTATTTTAGTCACATGAATTTTGCAAATTGAAAATTTGGGCAAATTGACTCAGTTATATTTTCCGATAAAAGGTTTCCCCCGAGCCCCCTTCCAAAAGGAATAGAAGGCGAAAGCTAGACTTTACTTTTTGCAAAATAATTTATATTGGTTTTCCTGCAGTTTTATCATTTTACTAATGAAACCTTAAGTAGGTCTGTTTTTGTAGAGTTTACAGAAGAGTTAGGATGGTCTAATGGTTACCGCGATAAGTTCTGAATGATGTCATACTTGGTTCCAATCCCAGCTATGCCATATTTTCATTAGTTTTTGTAGAGTTTACAGAAGAGTTAGGAAGGTCTGTTTTTTCTTCACGTTTCCTTATTCAGTCAGTTGTTGGGCCGGCCCACTAGGCATCGCTAGCGAGCGCCGCTAGCGCCTACCGGCGCCGTATAGGAGCTCCCGTAGGAATTGCCCGGGGGAGGTGTCGGTGCTGGGAGAGCAATGCTACATCAACGGATTCTTACAGGCATTTTACAGGGTGAATTTGAGTTGGCAAAATGTGATTGGACAAAGGGAGAGGGCGGGGCCCCATCACCCTGGAAATCAAGGGGGGCCAAGTTTAGTTGAAAGGAAGGGTCCGTAAAAGCCCCGTATTAAGCCCGTCGATGTAGCATATTTGGTGGTGGGAGGGGGACCTCCTATGTGTCGCGTTCTAGCCTGGGCTGGCCCAGTACTACACTATATCGCGGAATTGAAAATACAGAAAACAAAAATACAAGCGCTTTTGCATGGAATCAAACCCTGGACCTATAGTGAAAGTGCGCACGATGATAGCCAACAGACCACACCGACTTTGATGACATACAAGCAGTGCACAGTTTTAAGAACTATCTACTCATACGGACATACTGTAGGCAAGTAAAATGACTGTAGGAGTAGACAGTAGCTAATGCATTTTTTTAAACAAACATTCTTCAAATTTTGAAATGTCTTTTGAAACCATAAACACTTTGAAAAAATATATATGAGATGTTTCAAAAATTGAATAGTTTTCTGAAGACACGAATATTTTTCGAAAAATTTGAACATATTTTGATATGTGTGAACATTTTTTTAATTTGTTTGATTTTTTTTGAAAACTGCAAACATTGTTTTGATTGTGTGAACATTTTTCAGAAAGACGAACATTCTTCAGAAAGATGAACATTGTTTTGAAAGTGCGAACATTTTTCAGAAAGATGAATACGCGAATATTATCTTGAAACGGGTGAATTTTTTTGAAATTTTTGAAAACACGAACATTTTCTGAAAATATGATATTTTTCAATTTTACGAAATTTTTGAAAAAGCAAACAAAAATTTAAAATTTGGAAACATTTATGAAAACATGAACAATGTTTTCAATTGGGAAATTTGTTTTGAACACACGAACATTTTTTTGAAAACTCCAAACATATTTTCAAATTTGAGAAATAATTTTGAATTCTGAGCATTTTTTAAATTTGCGAATTCTGAAAAATAAACAGAAAAAGGAAAGAAAGGAAAAAAGAAGATAGAAACATAAAAGATAAAAACGAAAATAAAAAAGAAACAAAAAGGAAAGACGAAAAAAAACTAAAAGAAAACCAGCCTCGAAAAACAAACAGGAAAAAAGAAAACCGGTTCGGAAGGTTCCCAGAAGCAGGAGAAAACCACCCATCCGTAACCGCTTAATGGGCCCCGGCCCACTGAGCTCTTCGCGTCACTCGCCTCTGCAAACCTCCGTCAATCTGACACATGATGCGTCAAATAGGAAATCCTGGTGGGAGACATGGGCGGATGCTACAGACGAGCCGCCAAAACAGCCAATCTCTCATAGAGTCTGTTGGCTGGCCCAGTACTGCACTGTATCGCGGAATTGAAAATACAGAAAACAAAAATGCGAGCGCTTTGCATGGAATCAAACCTTGGACCTCCAGTGGAAGTGCGTGCAACGATAGCCAACAGACGACACCAACTTTGATGACATACAAGCAGCGCACAGTTTTAAGAACAATATCTACTCGTACGGACATACTGTAGGCAAGTAAAATGACTGTAGGATTACACAGTAGCTAATGCATTTTTTAAACAACCATTTTTCAAATTTTGAAATGTCTTTTGAAACAAATGAAGACTTTGAAAAATATATATGAGATGTTTCAAAAGTTGAATGTTTTTCTGAAGACACGAACATTTTTCGAAAAAATTGAACATATTTTGATTTGTGTGAATATTTTTTTTAATTTGTTTAAACATTTTTTAAACTGCGAACATTGTTTTGATTGTGCGAACATTTTTCAGAAAGAAGAATATTTTTTTCAAATTGTGAATATTATCTTGAAACAGGTGAATTGCTTTGAAATTTATGAGTATTTTTTGAAAACACGAACATTTTCAGAAAATGTGATATTTTTCAATTTTACGAAAATTTTGAAAAAGCAAACATTTTTTAAAATTTGGAAACATTTATGAAAACACGAACGTGTTTTTCAATTTGTGAAATTTGTTCTGAACACACGACCATTTTTTTTTGAAAACTCCAAACATATTTTCATGTTTTAGAAATAATTTTGAATTCTGATCATTTTTTAAATTTGCGAATTTTGAAAAAGAAACAGAAAAAGGAAAGAAAAGAAAAAAGAAGATAGAAACAGAAAAGATAAAAATGAAAATAAAAAATGAAACAGAAAGGAAAGACGAAAAAAGAAAAAATACTTAAAGAAAACCAGCGTCGAAAAACAAACAGGAAAAAAGAAAACCGGTTCGGAAGGTTCCCAGAAGTAGGAGAAAACCACCCATCCGCAACCGCTAAACGGGCCCCGGCCCACTGAGCTCTTCGCATCGCTCGCCTCTGCGAACCTTCGTCAATTTGACACATGATGCGTCAAATAGGAAATCCTGGTGGGAGACATGGGCGGATGCTATAGACTAGAGAGGAATGCCCGCCTGGAAAATGAATGCAGGCCCCAAAAGGATCTGTCTCAGCAGGTTTTCTCAGGCGAGCCGCCAAAACAGGCCATCTCGCAAAGAGTATGCGTGCATTTTTTTTTACTTTTTACTTTTACATTTTTTCTAGTCGGATTGCCTCAATTTTGTTGATTCCACTACAAATCTGAGATCAGATTTTTAAACATGGCAAATCAAATATATTTTAATGATAAATTACATGCCGTGAGCCTAGTAATTTTCCCTTCAGTAAACATGGTAAATTCTGGCATGCTCAGTTTTTTTTGTTAGGATTTGCCATGCTTGTTGAAGGGGAATGTCATGCTCACAACACATAAATTTTCCATAAAAATAGTTCAATTTTCCATGCTTAAAAATCTGAAGTTAGGTTTTTTTAGTATTTTTTTGTTCTAGTTGGTCCTTTTTCCTTCTTAAAGGAAACGTCATGAGCAAATAGAAGAGACTACACGGTCCATAAAGGCATGTATGTACATTGGTTTATAAGACAATCTTATCTTAATCCTATGTAATCTAGAAAAGACAATAAAATATGTTGTACGATGCTAACGAGGCATCACTGAACATGTGATGAAACATATTGTTGCTAAGAGATCATCTTTTTAATTAAGAGAAGACATGTTTTTTCTTATAGTTTCTCTCTCCTCCATCTCAGCATTTATCCTACGTGCACTTCTAAAATAGCATCATTATACACGCCCTAACAGGCCAATACCACCACCACTGCCTCACTATGTCTAGGCTAATACTCACGCAAGCGATGGAACTATAGATGATTCAATGCTCAGTTGCACCTGGGTGTGAACAATGAAAATTTTAAAAATAAATAAAAAATAAAAATAAAAGTTTTCTTTGGCGTCCAAGATACTCGAATGTGTAACGTGCGTGTAAACATTTGTGGTGTTTGGATATTTGGGGAGGTCTTGTCAATGTAAGTGCATCTAGTGCCACCCCTAGTTGGTTTTAGAGTATTGACGACAAACTTGATTGAGGGACTAATGTGTTTGTGAGAATTGCAGGATAACACAGGTAGAAGTCCCTCATTGATTCGGTTTACCTACCAGAGATGACTTCTAAAAATGTGTGAAGACATTGAAGATAATGGTGGTCTGTGAAGATATTCACATTGAAGACTATGACATGAGAAGACATCACATGAAGACTATGGAGTGCGAAGACATAGTTGTTTCGTAGTTTCCTTTTCTTATTTGTTGAGTCATAGGAACCATCGCACTGTTAAGTGGGGTCCAAATAAACAAAGTTAGAGTGACTGATGTGATGCTCAACCAAATCGTATGTCTTCAAGCGAAGACAATGAGAGCAAATCTTATCCAGCGCTGGATAAGTCAGCTTAACTTGTAGCCCAAGTCAAGCTGCCGCATGTGTTTGAAATCTGACAGTTGGACACATGTCAGTTCCTTAGTGACGCAGGGTCATTTCGGACAAATCAGGTCGGCTTGCCTCCTGGCTATAAATAGCCCACCCCCTACACCATAAATTGATGGCTCTTCAGAGTTAGTGCACGGCTTTTGTCGTTTGAGAGCAACCCATCTCCGAAGCATTTGAGAGAGAAATCCTTGCGAGGACAAAGCCCTAAACACCCAGAGCCAAAGAGTGTTAGGCATCATTGAAGTCTTTTTGTCTGCATGACCTGAAGACTTGTTACACTTGAGGACTGTGAATCCTCCAGCCGGTTAGGCATCGCGTTCTGAGCATCCAAGAGTCATTATGGATTGCCGGTGAACGAAGTCTGTGAAGGTTTGGAAGTCTACCTTGAAGACTTACCAGAGTGATTGGGTGAGGACTGCGTGTCCTTACTCAAGGGGAATAAGGTGAAGACACAGTCTTCTGAGTTGAATCTCAGCCTCCCTAACCAAACGTACAGTTGTCACAACAACTGGAACTGGTCCAACAAATCCTTGTCCTCACCAAGCAACTGGTTCTATCCTTTACCTCTCTTTACTTACAGTTTGTCTTCGTGAAGTCATTGCCTGCTTGCATGATCTGATTGACTTCATTGTGTGAAGACTGTGCTAGTTATCTGCAGGGATAATCAAAGTCTCCGCTGTGTGCAGGGATAATCAAAGTCTCCGCAAGAGATATCTATGGTCCCAACTATGGCCGAACTCACGCTTTGAAGGCAAAGGCTGTTTCCTCATCTGAAGAAGAATCTGACCGCAGTTCTAAGGATCTTGAAGACATTGGAAAGGAACTTGCCATGCTGGTGAAGAAGTTCCAGAGGTTCACTAAGAAGAAAGGCTTCAGACAGTCTTCGAGATCCAGCTCAAGAAATGATGAAGCTTCCTCCCGTGACTACAAGAAGAGAACGTGCCACAAGTGCAAGAAACCTGGTCACTACATCTCTGAATGTCAACAGTGGGACAATGAGAACAACAACAAGAAGAAGAGCAAGGAATATGATTCTGATGACAACAAGAAGAAGAAATCCTCAAAGTCTTTTTCTAAGTCTTCGTCGAAGTCTTCATCACACAAGAAGAGCTCATCCAGCAAGGCTCGTGCGTTTGTTGGCAAGGAGATGGATTCAGAGGAGGAGTCTGCATCTGAGGAGGCGGAGATGGAGTCTGAAGAGGAATCTCATTCAGGCATGGCAAGTCTAGCTCTAGCTTCAGCATACGTCGCCAAGTCCATCTTCAACACTGAAGACAATGGCCTCGACACCAACGCTGATGCTGATGATGAGGATGACTCTGCTCCCACCTACTGCTTCATGGCATGTAGTGCCAAGGTAAACTCATGTGATGCTTACTTTCAAACATCAAGTGAAGATGACTCTGAATGTGAATCCAAACCTAGCTACAAAACACTTGCTAAAATTGCAACAGAGCAACAGAATGCTATGGAACATATTCAAAAATTGCTAGACAAAGGCGATGACCTGTTGGACGTGGAAATGACCCGATCTCAGTCCTTAATTAAAGACATTAAAATATTCATGTTAAGTACGAAGAACTTGAAAGTCGTCATGAAACGCTCTCAACTACTCATGAAAAGCTCTCCTATGATTATCTTCAAAGGAAGCAAGAGCTTGAGAACTTGAGATCGGCTCATGAAGATCTTCAAAAAGAGAACGAGTCACTCCGCGCTCAACAGACCAGTTCCGCTCAGGAAGGACTTGAACCACCATGTCTAAAATGTCTTGAGCGTGATAATGCTGTCTCTGTTGCTGGATGTCTACTGCTACTACTGTTGCTATGTCTTCAACTGCTGATGTGGAAACTAACCCCTCTTCTGAGGATACCACTACTATTGCAGATGAGAATGCCAGGTTGAAGACATTGCTTGAGGCAGGAATGTACAAAAGTCTCAAAGGGCATCAGACACTGTGTGATGTCCTCAAGAAACAGATTCTGAACCGAAACCCTAGGAAAGAGGGTGTTGGGTTCGAGAGGAAAATGAATGTTGATGGTTCCTACTGGAAGCATGAGCAGTACCCCAAAACCACATGGGTTGCTGCAAAGGGACCTTCAGTGGATCCATCTACCTTATCTGGCTTCACTTGTGCTAACCCTATTATCATTGATGAATCCTTTGATGCAAACTATAAACTGTTCAAGAATCAAAATGGTAAAGTGTTTGCCAGGTATATTGGTACTAACTGCAGGAATGAACCCCCTTTGAAGAAGATCTGGGTGCCCAAGAGTTGTCTTGAAAATCTTCAGGTGAATGTCATCATGACACCACCTGGGAAGAAGACAAACCCTAGACCAAACGCTTCATAGGGTCCAAAGGCTTCATATAGACAGAGGACTCACCAGAGTCACCCTAACGCCAATATTTTGCGGGGAAACCATACTCAGACCTATGAATATAAGCGTGTTTCATCAAACCGCTATGTTCATAAGACCAAGAACTATTTTGCTTATTCCTATGAGTATTATTCTCCTCCTGCAAGATTATTTGCTAGGGCTCCAAAGCCAAAATTCTCAGATGCTGCACTTAGACTCATTGCTTCTAAGCCACCCCTAAGGATGTGGGTGGCTAAGAAAAATTAACTCTCTTTTGCAGGGAAAGGTCTCCAGCCTGAAATCAAAGGCGTCTGATGCTTATGTTGGGGACCTTAAACATCTTATGGGATGCAAGATAAAATGTCCAAATGGTCTTATTGTGTATTTCGTCCCAGGATTCCTTGACATACATCCTATTTATCCTAACCGGGATCTGAACTTTGATAATATGCTTGTTCGACAAATGTTTATGCTTCACACTTCCCTTGGTGAAGCCTATCCCCCAAACTGCACTGTAGGGTACGACACCAAAGGCTTCTGAGTGGATTATGGACAGTGGATGCACTAACCACATGACTGGTGATCGGAGTCTTCTTATGGACTCAACCCTACGACCATCTGACAAGAGTCATATCACATTTGCTGCACTAGTAAAAGCAAGGTATTGGGTCTAGGTAGAGTTGTAATCTCAAAGGATCAGCACATGGATAAAGTGATGCTTGTTGAATCCCTTGGTTTCAACTTAATGTCTGTCTCAATGCTTTGTGATCTGAATATGGTAGTGATATTTGGAAAATATTGTTGCCTTGTGCTTATGGAATCTGACAAATCTCTAGTCTTTGAAGGATATCGAAAGGACGATTTGTACATGGTAGATTTCTCAGTGATGTCTACTACGCAACCTTCTCCTTGTAGACGTTGTTGGGCCTCCAAGTGCACAGGTTTGTAGGACAGTAGCAAATTTCCCTCAAGTGGATGACCTAAGGTTTATCAATCCGTAGGAGGTGTAGGATGAAGATGGTCTCTCTCAAACAACCCTGCAACCAAATAACAAAGAGTCTCTTGTGTCCCCAACACACCCAATACAATGGTAAATTGTATAGGTGCACTAGTTCGGCGAAGAGATGGTGATACAAGTGCAATATGGATGGTAGATATGGGTTTTTGTAAACTGAAAATATGAAAACAGCAAGGTAACAAGTGGTAGAAGTGAGCATAAACGGTATTGCAATGCTAGGAAACAAGGCATAGGGTTCATACTTTCACTAGTGCAAGTTCTCTCAACAATAATAACATAGTTGGATCATATAACTATCCCTCAACATGCAACAAAGAGTCACTCCAAAGTCACTAATAAAGGAGAACAAACGAAGAGATTATGGTAGGGTACAAAACCACCTCAAAGTTATTCTTTCCAATCAATCCATTGGGCTATTCCTATAAGTGTCACAAACAGCCCTAGAGTTCGTACTAGAATAACACCTTAAGATACAAATCAACCAAAACCCTAATGTCACCTAGATACTCCAATGTCACCTCAAGTATCCGTGGGTATGATTATACGATATGCATCACAAAATCTCAGATTCATCTATTCAATCAACACATAGAACCTCAAAGAGTGCCCCAAAGTTTCTACCGGAGAATCACGACGAAAACGTGTGCCAACCCCTATGCATAGGTTCATGGGCGGAACCCGCAAGTTGATCACCAAAACATACATCAAGTGAATCACGTGATATCCCATTGTCACCACAGATACGCACGGCAAGACATACATCAAGTGTTCTCAAGTCATTAAAGACTCAATCCGATAAGATTACTTCAAAGGGAAAACTCAATCCATTACAAGAGAGTAGAGGGGGAGAAGAAACATAAGATCCATCTATAATAGCAAAGCTCGCGATACATCAAAATCGTGCCAAATTAAGAACACGAGAGAGAGAGAGAGAGAGAGAGAGAGAGATCAAACACATAGCTACTAGTACATACCCTCAGCCCCGAGGGTGAACTACTCCCTCCTCGTCATGGAGAGCGCTGGGATGATGAAGATGGCCACCGGTGAGGGTTCCCCCCCTCTGGCAGGGTGCCGGAATAGGGTCCCGATTGACTTTTTGTGGCTACAGAGGCTTGCGGCGGCGGAACTCCCGATCTATTCTCTTCATCGATGTTTTTAGGGTACGTGGGTATATATGGGTGCAGGAAGTACGTCGGTGGAGCTTCGGGGGCCCCACGAGGCAGGGGGCGTGCCCTAGGGGGGTGCCCCCCACCCTCATGAGCACCTCCCTTTTCTCCTGACGTGGGGTCCAAGTCCATCCGGTAGCTTTCCTTCAAAAAATAACTTCTCCAGTTGATTTTGTTCCGTTTCGACTCCGTTTGATATTACTTTTCTTCGAAACACTGAAATAGGAAAAAAACAGCAAATCTGGGATGGGCCTCCGGTTAATAGGTTAGTCCCAAAAATAATATAAAAGTGGATAATAAAGCCCAATATGGTCCAAAACAGTAGATAATATAACATGGAGCAATCAAAAATTATAGATACGTTGGAGACGTATCAAGCATCCCCAAGCTTAATTCCTGCTCGTCCTCCAGTAGGTAAATGATAAAAAAGAATTTTTGATGCGGAGTGCTACTTGGCTTAATTTCAATGTAATTCCTCTTAATTATGGTATGAATATTCAGATTCGAAAGATTCAAGATAAAAGTTCATATTGACATAAAAATAATAATACTTCAAGCATACTAACTAAGCAATCATGTCTTCTCAAAATAATATGGCCAAAGAAAGTTATCCCTACAAAATCATATAGTCTGGCTATGCTCTATCTTCACCACACAAAGTATTTAAATCATGCACAACCCCAATGACAAGCCAAACAATTGTTTCATACTTTTGACATTCTCAAAACTTTTCAATCTATACAAGCCAAGTTCTATAATGTAAAATTCCCACTAGTATATGAAAGTGACAAAATGAGAGACTCTCTATCATGAAGATCATGGTGCTACTTTGAAGCACAAGTGTGGTAAAAGGATAGTAGCATTGCCCCTTCTCTCTTTTTCTCTCATTTTTTTATTTTTTATATTTTTATTTGGGCCTTTTCACCTTTTTTTATGGCCTCTTTTTTTTTCTTTTTTTTTCTTTTTCGTCCGAAGTCTCATCCCGACTTGTGGGGGAATCATAGTCTCCATCATCCTTTCCTCACTTGGGACAATGCTCTAAAAATGATGATCATCACACTTTTTATTTACTTACAACTCAACAATTACAACTCATACTTAGAACAAAGTATGACTCTATGTGAATGCCTCCGGCGGTGTACCGGGAAGTGCAATGACTCATGAGTGACATGTATGAAAGAATTATGAAAGGTGGCTTTGCCACAAATACAATGTCAACTACATGATCATGCAAAGCAATATGACAATGATGGAGCGTGTCATAATAAACGGAACGGTGCAAAGTTGCATGGCAATATATCTCGGAATGGCTATGGAAATGCCATGATAGGTAGGTATGGTGGCTGTTTTGAGGAAGGTATATGGTGGGTGTATGATACCGGCGAAAGGTGCGCGGTATTAGAGAGGCTGGCAATGGTGGGAGGAAGAAGAGTGTGTATAATCCATGGACTCAACATTAGTCATAAAAAACTCATATACTTATTGCAAAAATCTAGAAGTTATCAAAGCAAAGTATTACGCGCATGCTCCTAGGGGGATAGATTGGTAGGAAAAGACCATCGCTCGTCCCCGACCGCCACTCATAAGGAAGACAATAAATAAATAAATCATGCTCCGACTTCATCACATAACGGTTCACCATACGTGCATGCTACGGGAATCACAAACTTTAACACAAGTATTTCTCAAATTCACAACTACTCAACTAGCATGACTCTAATATCACCATCTTCATATCTCAAAACAATTATCAAGCATCAAACTTCTCTTAGTATTCAACACACTCAAAAGAAAGTTTTACAAATCTTGAATACCAAGCATATTATTATTATTAAGCAAATTACCATGCTATTTAAGACTCTCAAAATAATCTAAGTGAAGCATGAGAGATCAATAGTTTCTATAAAACAAATCCACCACCATGCTCTAAAAGATATAAGTGAGGCACTAGAGCAAAACTATAAAGCTCAAAAGATATAAGTGAAGATCAATGAGTAGTCGAATAATTATGTAACTATGTGAAGACTCTCCCATTTAATAATTTCAGATCTTGACTTTATTAAAACAACAAGCAAAGCTAAAGAAAATAAAATGACGCTCCAAGCAAAACACATATCATGTGGTGAATAAAAATATAGCTCCAAGTAAAGTTACCGATGAACGAAGACGAAAGAGGGGATGCCTTCCGGGGCATCCCCAAGCTTAGGCTCTTGGTTATCCTTGAATATTATCTTGGGGTGCCTTGTTCATCCCCAAGCTTAGGCTCTTGCCACTCCTTATTCCATAGTCCATCGAATCTTACCCAAAACTTGAAAACTTCACAACATAAAACTTAACAGAAAACTTGTGAGCTCCGTTAGCAAAAGAAAACAAAACATCACTTCAAGGTACTGTAATGAACTCCTTCTTTATTTATATTGGTGTTAAACCTACTGTATTCCATCTTCTCTATGGTTTATACCCTCCGATACTACTCATAGATTCATCAAAATAAGCAAACAACACATCGAAAACAGAATCTGTCAAAAACAGAACAGTCTGTAGTAATCTGGATCAAATGTATACTTCTGGAACCCCAAAAATTCTAAAATAAATTCTTTATTTATATTTGTGTTAAACCTAATGTATTCCAACTTATATATGGTTTATAAACTATTTTACTAGCCATAGATTAATCAAAATAAGCAAACAACACACAAAAAACAGAATCTGTCAAAAACAGAACAGTCTGTAGTAATCTGTAACTAACGCAAACTTCTGGAACTCCAAAAATTCTAAAATAAATTTGTGGACCTGAGGAATTTGTCTAGTAATCATCTGCAAAAAGAATCAACTAAATATCACTCTCCAGTAAAAAGTTTTAGCTAATCTTGTGAGTGCTAAAGTTTCTGTTTTTTACAGCATGATCGTAAAGACTTCACCCAAGTCTTCCCAAAGGTTCTACTTGGCACAAACACTAATTAAAACAGAAAACCACATCTAACTAGAGGCTAGATGGATTATTTATTCCTAAACAGAAACAAAAGCAAGAAACTAAAATAAGATAAGGTTGCCTCCCAACAAGCGCTATCGTTTAACGCCCCTAGCCAGGCATGATGATTTCAATGATGCTCACAAAAAGATAAGAATCAAAATATAAAGAGAGCATCATGAAGAATATTACTAGCACATTTAAGTCTAACCCACTTCCTATGCATAGGGATTTTGTGAGCAAACAACTTATGAGAACAATAATCAACTTGCATAGGAAGGTAAAGCAAGCATAACTTCAAGATTTTAAGCACATAGAGAGGAAACTTGATATTATTGCAATTCCTACAAGAAATTGTTCCTACCTCATAATACTTTTCAGTAGCATCATGAATGAATTCAACAATATAACCAACACCTAAAACATTCTTTTCATGATCTACAAGCATACAAATTTTATTACTCTCCACATAAGCAAAATTCTTCTCTTCAATAGTAATGGGAGCAAATTCAACAAAATAACTATCATATGATTGAAAATTAAGATCAAGATGAGAAGTTTCATGGTTATAATTATTCTTTAAAGCATACGTGCCATCACAATAATCATCATAGATAGAAGGCATGCTTTTATCATAATAAATTTGCTCATCAAAACTTGGGGGACAAAAAATATCATCTTCATCAAACATAGCTTCCCCAAGCTTGTGGCTTTGCATATCATTAGCATCATGGATATTCAAGGAATTCATACTAACAACGTTGCAAACATGCTCATCATTCAAAGATTTAGTGCCAAACATTTTAATACATTCTTCTTGTAACACTTTGGCACAATTTCCCTTTCCATCATACTCACGAAAGATATTAAAAAGATGAAGTGTATGAGATAAACTCAATTCCATTTTTTGTAGTTTTCTTTTATAAACTAAACTAGTGCTAAAACAAGAAACAAAAAGATTCAATTGCAAGATCTAAAGATATACCTTCAAGCACTCACCTCCCCGGCAACGGCGCCAGAAAAGAGCTTGATGTCTACTACGCAACCTTCTCCTTGTAGACGTTGTTGGGCCTCCAAGTGCAGAGGTTTGTAGGACAGTAGCAAATTTCCCTCAAGTGGATGACCTAAGGTTTATCAATCCATAGGAGGTGTAGGATGAAGATGGTCTCTCTCAAACAACCCTGCAACCAAATAACAAAGAGTCTCTTGTGTCCCCAACACACCCAATACAATGGTAAATTGTATAGGTGCATTAGTTCGGCGAAGAGATGGTGATACAAGTGCAATATGGATGGTAGATATGGGTTTTTGTAAACTGAAAATATGAAAACAGCAAGGTAACAAGTGGTAAAAGTGAGCATAAACGGTATTGCAATGCTAGGAAACAAGGCTTAGGGTTCATACTTTCACTAGTGCAAGTTCTCTCAACAATAATAACGTAGTTGGATCATATAACTATTCCTCAACATGCAACAAAGAGTCACTCCAAAGTCACTAATAGAGGAGAACAAACGAAAAGATTATGGTAGGGTACAAAACCACCTCAAAGTTATTCTTTCCAATCAATCCATTGGGCTATTCCTATAAGTGTCACAAATAGCCCTAGAGTTCGTACTAGAATAACACCTTAAGATACAAATCAACCAAAACCCTAATGTCACCTAGATACTCCAATGTCACCTCAAGTATCCGTGGGTATGATTATACGATATGCATCACAAAATCTCAGATTCATCTATTCAACCAACACATAGAACCTCAAAGAGTGCCCCAAAGTTTCTACCAGAGAATCATGACGAAAACGTGTGCCAACCCCTATGCATAGGTTCATGGGCGGAACCCACAAGTTGATCACCAAAACATACATCAAGTGAATCACGTGATATCCCATTGTCACCACAGATACGCACGGCAAGACATACATCAAGTGTTCTCAAGTCATTAAAGACTCAATCCGATAAGATTACTTCAAAGGGAAAACTCAATCCATTACAAGAGAGTAGAGGGGGAGAAGAAACATAAGATCCATCTATACACTAGTAGAAAATAGGGCTATGGTCCAGGCCGGCTCAGCCCATTAGTCCCGGTTCAGTCTAGAACCGGGACCAATGTGGGCATTGGTCCCGGTTCGTGAGCCCAGGGGGCCGGCCGGGCCACGTGGGCCATTGGTCCCGGTTCGTCTGGACCTTTTGGTCCCGGTTGGTGGGACGAACCGGGACCAATGGGCCTCGCTCCTGGCCCATCACCATTGGTCCCGGTTGGTGGCTTGAACTGGGACCAAAGGCTCCTCTTTGGTCCCGGTTCAAGCCACCAACCGGGACCAATGAGGTGCCTATATATACCCCCTCGCGCAAGAGCAGAGCACAGTGCTCTGTTTTTCTGGCCGAGGGGGAGAGGGCTTTGTGGTGCTCTAGCTCACCTCCTATGCACATGAGGTGTTCGATGGAATGCCCGAGCCACACTACTTAATCTTTCTCCTCTCGAAGCTCGACCTCCAAGCTCCATTTTCCTCGAGATTTGTCTAGATTTAGCGGTCCGTCACGCCCCGTCCCCGTCTTCACCGCCGTCGATCACCCGCGTCGATCTCATCACCGACACCACCGTGGTGAGCCTCTTGTTCTTATCTTCTTTCTGAAAGGAAAAATATTCTTACTTGTATGTTTAGATAGATACTTGTATCATTTTCTTACATTTATTATTGCATCTTATATAGTGCGATGGTTTTGGTATCCGCCCCCGTCGGCCCTCGTCCTGTCTATGATTCGGATTTGGTATGTATATTTGTTGGGTTTCGTAGTAATTTCAAAAAATTTCCTACGCACACGCAAGATCATGTGATGAAAAGCAACGAGGGCAGAGTGTGATCTACATACCTAGTAGATCGACAACGGAAGCATTTGGTTGATGTAGTCGTACGTCTTCACGATCCGACCGATCAAGTACCGAAACTACGGCACCTCTGAGCTCGATGAAGATCCCCGGACTCCGGTCCAGCAAAGTGTCGGGAAGAGTTCCGTCAGCACGACGGCGTGGTGATGATCTTGATGCACCACAGCAGCAGGGCTTCGCCTAAACTCCGCTACAGTATTATCGAGGACTATGGTGGCTGGGGGCACCGCACACGGCTAAGGAATAGATCACGTGGATCAACTTGTGTTCTAGGGTGCCCCTTGCCTCAGTATATAAAGGAGCCAGGGAGAGGGGGCGGCCGGCCAAGGTGGGCGCGCCAAGGGGGAGTCCTACTCCCGCTGGGAGTAGGACTCCTAGTTGGACAAGGAGAGAGGGGGAAGAGGTGGAAGAGAGGAAGGAAAGGGGGGGGGGCGCCGCCCCCCTTCCCTTGTCCTATTCGGACTAGGAAGGGGAGGGGCACGCGGCCACCTCTTGCTTCCTTCTCTCTTCTCCCTCAAGGCCCATGTAGGCCCAATAAACCCCCCGGGGGGGGGGGGGGTCCGGTAACCCCCCGATACTCCGGAAAAATGCCGATTTCACCTAGAACGATTCCGATGTCCAAATATAGGCTTCCAATATATCAATCTTTACGTCTTGACCATTTCGAGACTCCTCGTCATGTCCGTGATCACATCTGGGACTCTGAACAACCTTCGGTACATCAAAACTCATAAACTCATAATATAACTATCATCGAAACCTTAAGCGTGCGGACCCTACGGGTTCGAGAACAATGTAGACATGACCGAGACACGTCTCCGGTCAATAACCAATAGCGGGACCTGGATGCCCATATTGGCTCCTACATATTCTACGAAGATCTTTATCGGTCAGACCGCATAACAACATACATTGTTCCCTTTGTCATCGGTATGTTACTTGTCCGAGATTCGATCGTCGGTATCCAATACCTAGTTCAATCTCGTTACCGGCAAGTCTCTTTACTCGTTCCGTCATCCCGCAACTAACATATTAGTTGTAATGCTTGCAAGGCTTATGTGATGTGCATTACCGAGAGGGCCCAGAGATACCTCTCCGACAATCGGAGTGACAAAACCTTATCTCGAAATACGCCAACCCAACATGTACCTTTGGAGACACCTGTAGTACTCCTTTATAATCACCCAGTTACATTGTGACGTTTGGTAGTACCCAAAGTGTTCCTCCGGTAAACAGGAGTTGCATAATCTCATAGTTATGGGAACATGTATAAGTCATGAAGAAAGCAATAGCAACATACTAAACGATCGGGTGCTAAGCTAATGGAATGGGTCATGTTAATCAGATCATTCTCTTAATGATGTGATCCCGTTAATCAAATAACAACTCATTGTTCATGGTTAGGAAACATAACCATCTTTGATTAACAAGCTAGTCAAGTAGAGGCATACTAGTGACACTTTGTTTGTCTATGTATTCACACATGTATTATGTTTCCGGTTAATACAATTCTAGCATGAATAATAAACATTTATCATGATTATAAGGAAATAAATAATAACTTTATTATTGCCTCTAGGGCATATTTCCTTCAGTCTCCCACTTGCACTAGAGTCAATAATCTAGTTCACATCGCCATGTGATTTAACAGCAATAGTTCACATCACCATGTGATTAACACCCATAGTTCACATCGATATGTGATCAACACCCAAAAGGGTTTACTAGAGTCAGTAATCTAGTTCACATCGCTATGTGATTAACACCCAAAGAGTACTAAGGTGTGATCATGTTTTGCTTGTGAGATAATTTTAGTCAACGGGTCTGTCACATTCAGATCCGTAAGTATTTTGCGAATTTCTATGTCAACAATGCTCTGCACGGAGCTACTCTAGCTTATTGCTCCCACTTTC
Source organism: Triticum aestivum (assembly GCF_018294505.1). Taxonomy (NCBI): domain Eukaryota; kingdom Viridiplantae; phylum Streptophyta; class Magnoliopsida; order Poales; family Poaceae; genus Triticum; species Triticum aestivum. The sequence continues at coordinate 570,841,845 of NC_057794.1, forward strand.
AATATGTATCTAGATCAAGACTTAGAGTCATCCAGATCTGGGTCAAAACTTGCATCGACGTAACTTTTTACGACGAACCTTTTTTTGTCACCTCCATAATTGAGAAATATTTCCTTATTCCACTAAGGATAATTTTGACCGCTGTCCAGTGATCTACTCCTAGATCACTATTGTACTCCCTTGCCAAATCAGTGCAGGGTATACAATAGATCTAGTACACAGCATGACATACTTTATAGAACCTATGGCCAAGGCATAGGGAATGACTTTCATTCTCTTTCTATCTTCTGCCGTGGTCGGGCTTTGAGTCTTACTCAACTTCACATCTTGTAATACAGGCAAGAACTCTTTCTTTGACTGCTCCATTTTGAACTACTTCAAAATCTTGTCAAGGTATGTACTCGTTGAAAAAACTTATCAAGCGTCTTGATCTATCTCTATAGATTTTGAAGCTCAATGTGTAAGCAGCTTTACCTAAGTCTTTCTTTGAAAAACTCCTTTCAAACACCCCTTTATGCTTTGCAGAATAATTCTACATTATTTCCGATCAACAATATGTCATACACATATACTTATCAGAAATGATGTAGTGCTCCCACTCACTTTCTTGTAAATACAGGCTTCACCGCAAGTCTGTATAAAACTATATGCTTTGATCAATTTATCAAAGCGTATATTCCAACTCCGAGATGCTTGCACCAGTCCATAGATGGATCGTTGGAGCTTGCATATTTTGTTAACACCTTTAGGATTGACAAAACCTTCTGGTTGCATCATATACAACTCTTCTTTAAGAAATCCATTAAGGAATGCCGTTTTGTTTATCCATTTGCCAGATTTCATAAAATGCGGCAATTGCTAACATGATTCGGACAGACTTAAACATATATACGAGTGAGAAAATCTCATCATAGTCAACACCTTGAACTTGTCGAAAACCTTTTGCGACAATTCTAGCTTTGTAGATAGTAACACTACTATCAGCGTCCGTCTTCCTCTTGAAGATCCATTTATTTTCTATGGCTTGCCGATCATCGGGCAAATCCATCAAAGTCCATACTTTGTTCTCATACATGGATCATATCTTAGATTTTATGGCCTCAAACCATTTCGCGGAATCTGGGCTGATCATCGCTTCCTCATAGTTCACAAGTTCGTCATGGTCTAGTAACATGACTTCCAGATTACCGTGCCACTCTGGTGTGGATCTCACTCTAGTTTACCTACGAGATTTGGTAGTAACTTGATCTGAAGTTACATGATCATCATCATTAGCTTCCTCACTAATTGGTGTAGTAGTCATAGGATCAGATTTCTGTGATGAACTACTTTCCAATAAGGGAGCAGGTACAGTTACCTCATCAAGTTCTACTTTCCTCCCACTCACTTCTTTCGAGAGAAACTCCTTCTCTAGAAAAACTCCGAATTTAGCAACAAAAGTCTTGCCTTCAGATCTGTGATAGAAGGTGTATCCAATAGTTTCCTTTGGATATCCTATGAAGATTTACTTCTCCGATTTGGGTTCGAGCTTATCATGTTGAAACTTTTTCACATAAGCATCGCAGTCCCAAACTTTAAGAAACGACAACTTTGGTTTCTTGCCAAACCACAGTTCGGATTGTGTCGTCTCAACGGACTTAGATGGTGCCCTTTTAAACGTGAATGCGGCTGTCTTTAATGCATAACCCCAAAACGATAGTGGTAGATCGGTATGAGACATCATAGATCGCACCATATCTAATAAAGTACGGTTATGATGTTCGGACACACCATTATGCTGTGGTGTTCCAGGTGGCGTGAGTAGTGAAACTATTTCACATTGTTTTAACTGAAGACCAAACTCGTAACTCAAATATTTGTCTCCGCGATCAGATCGTAGAAACTTTATTTTCTTGTCACGATGATTTTCCACTTCACTCTGAAATTCTTTGAACTTTTCAAATGTTTCAGACTTATGTTTCATCAAGTAGATATACCCATATCTGCTCAAATCATCTGTGAAGTTCAGAAAATAACGATACTTGCCGTGAGCCTTAACACTCATCGGACCGCATACATCAGTATGTATTATTTCCAATAAGTCAGTTGCTCGCTCCGGAGAACGGAGTCTTAGTCATCTTGCCCATGAGGCATGGTTCACAAGCATCAAGTGATTCATAATAAAGTGATTCCAAAATTCCATCAGCATGGAGTTTCTTCATGCGCTTTACACCAATATGACCTAAACGGCAATGCCACAAATAAGTTGCACTATCATTATTAACTTTGCATCTTTTGGTTTCAATATTATGATTATGTGTATCACTATGATCGAGATCCAACAAACTATTTTCATTGGGTGCGTAACCATATAAGGTTTTATTCATGTAAATAGAACAACAGTTTATTCTCTTACTTAAATGAATAATCGTATTACAATAAACATGATCAAATCATATTCATGCTCAATGCAAACACCAAATAACACTTATTTAGGTTCAACACTAATCCCGAAAGTATAGGGAGTGTGCGATGATGATCATATCAATCTTGGAACCAGTTCTAACACACATCGTCACTTCACCCTTAACTAGTCTCTGTTTATTCTGCAACTCCCGTTTCGAGTTACTAATCTTAGCAACTGAACTAGTATCAAATACTGAGGGGTTGCTATAAACACTAGTAAAGTACACATCAATAACATGTATATCAAATATACTTATGTTCACTTTGCCATCCTTCTTATCTGCCAATCACTTGGGGTAGTTCCGCTTCCAGTGACTAGTCTCTTTGCAGTAGAAACACTTAGTCTCAGGCTTAGGACCAGACTTGGGCTTCTTCACTTGAGCAGCAACTTGCTTGCTGTTCTTCTTGAAGTTCCCCTTCTTCCCTCTGCCCTTTTCTTGAAACTAGTGGTCTTGTCTACCATCAACACTTGATGTTTTTCTCGATTTCTACCTTCGTCAATTTTCGCATTACGAAGAGCTTGGGAATCGTTTCCGTTATCCCTTGCATATCATAGTTCATCACGAAGTTCTACTAACTTGGTGATGGTGACTAGAGAATTCTTTCAATCACTATCTTATCTGGAAGATTAACTCCCACTTGATTCAAGCGATTGTAGTACTCAGACAATCTGAGCACATGCTCACTAGTTGAGCGATTCTCCTCCATCGTTTAGCTATAGAACTTGTTGGAGACTTCATATCTCTCAACTCGGGTATTTGCATGAAATATTAACTTCAACTCCTGGAACATCTCATATGCTCCATGATGTTCAAAACGTCTTTGAAGTCCCGATTCTAAGCCATTAATCATGGTGCACTAAACTATCAAGTAGTCATCATATTGAGCTAGCCAAACGTTCATAACGTCTGCATCTGCTCCAGCAATAGGTCCGTCACCTAGCGGTGCATCAAGGACATAATTCTTCTGTGCAGCAATGAGGATAAACCTCAGATCATGGATCCAATCCGCATCATTGCTACTAACATCTTTCAACACAATTTTCTCTAGGAACATATCAAAATAAACACAGGGAAGCTACAACGCGAGCTATTGATCTACAACATAATTTGCAAAATACTACCAGGACTAAGTTCATGATAAATTTAAGTTCAATTAATCATATTACTTAAGAACTCCCACTTAGATAGACATCCCTCTAATCCTCTAAGTGATCACGTGATCCAAATCAACTAAACCATGTCCGATCATCACGTGAGATGGAGTAGTTTCATTGGTGAACATCACTATGTTGATCATATCTACTATATGATTCACGCTCGACCTTTTGGTCTCCGTGTTCCGAGGCCATATCTGTATATGCTTGGCTCGTCAAGTATAACCTGAGTATTCCGCGTGTGCAACTGTTCTGCCCCCATTGTATTTGAATGTAGAACCTATCACACCCGATCATCACGTGGTGTCTCAGCACGAAGAACTTTCGCAACGGTGCATACTCAGGGAGAACACTTCTTGATAATTTAGTGAGAGATCAATTTATAATGCTACCGTCAATCAAAGCAAGATAAGATGCATAAAAGGATAAACATCACATGCAATCAATATAAGTGATATGATATGGCCATCATCATCTTGTGCTTGTGATCTCCATCTCCGAAGCACCGTCGTGATCACCATCGTCACCGGCGTGACACCTTGATCTCCATCATAGCATCGTTGTCGTCTCGCCAAGCTTGTGCTTCTACGACTACCGCTACCACTTAGTGATAAAAGTAAAGCATTACATCGCGATTGCATTGCATACAATAAAACGACAACCATAAGGCTCCTGCCAGTTGCCGATAACTCGGTTACAAAACATGATCATCTCATACAATAAAATTCAGCATCATGTCTTGACCATATCACATCACAACATGCCCTGCAAAAACAAGTTAGACGTCCTCTACTTTGTTGTTGCAAGTTTTACGTGGCTGCTACGGGCTTAAGAAAGAACCAATCTTACCTATGCATCAAAACCACAACAACAGTTTGTCAATTTGACTCCGTTTTAACCTTCGCAAGGACCAGGCGTAGCCATACTTGGTTCAACTAAAGTTGGAGAGACAGTCGCCCGCAAGCCACCTGTGTGCAAAGCACGTCGGGGAAACCGGTCTCGCGTAAGCGTACACGTAATGTTGGTCGGGGTCGTCTCGTCCAACAATACCGCCGAACCAAAGTATGACATGCTGGTAGGCAGTATGACTTATATCGCCCACAACTCACTTGTGTTCTACCCATGCATATAACCTCAACATATAAAACCTAGGCTCGGATGCCACTGTTGGGTTTCGTAGTAATTTCAAAAATTTTCCTACGCACACGCAAGATCATGTGATGCAAAGCAACGAGGGGAGAGTGTGATCTACATACCTAGTAGATCGACAACGGAAGCGTTTGGTTGATGTAGTCGTACGTCTTCATGATCCGACCGATCAAGCACCGAAACTACGGCACCTCCGAGTTCGAGCACACGTTCAGCTCGATGATGATCCCCGGACTCCGATCCAGCAAAGTGTCGGGGAAGAGTTCCGTCAGCACGACGGCATGGTGACGATCTTGATGCACCACAGCAGCAGGGCTTCGCCTAAACTCCACTACATTATTATCGAGGACTATGGTGGCTGGGGGCACCGCACACGGCTAAGGAATAGATCACGTGGATCAACTTGTGTTCTAGGGTGCCCCTTGCCTCAATATATAAAGGAGCCAGGGAGAGGGGGCGGCCGGCCAAGGTGGGCGCGCCAAGGGGGAGTCCTACTCCTGCTGGGAGTAGGACTCCTAGTTGGACAAGGAGAGAGGGGGAAGAGGTGGAAGAGAGGAAGGAAAGGGGGGGGGGGAGGCGCCGCCCCCCTTCCCTTGTCCCATTCGGACTAGGAAGGGGAGGGGCGCGCGGCCACCTCTTGCTTCCTTCTCTCTTCTCCCTCAAGGCCCATGTAGGCCCAATAAACCCCCGGGGGGGTTCCGGTAACCCCCCGGTACTCCGAAAAAATGCCGATTTCACCCAGAACGATTCCGATGTCCAAATATAGGCTTCCAATATATCAATCTTTACGCCTCGACCATTTTGAGACTCCTCGTCATGTCCGTGATCACATCTGGGACTCCGAACAACCTTCGGTACATCAAAACTCATAAACTCATAATATAACTGTCATCGAAACCTTAAGCGTGCGGACCCTACGGGTTCGAGAACAATGTAGACATGACCGAGACACGTCTCTGGTCAATAACCAATAGCGGGACCTGGATGCCCATATTGGCTCCTACATATTCTACGAAGATCTTTATCGGTCAGACCGCATAACAACATACGTTGTTCCCTTTGTCATCGGTATGTTACTTGTCCGAGATTCGATCGTCGGTATCCAATACCTAGTTCAATCTCGTTACCGGCAAGTCTCTTTACTCGTTCCGTAATACATCATCCCACAACTAACATATTAGTTGTAATGCTTGCAAGGCTTATGTGATGTGCATTACCGAGAGGGCCCAGAGATACCTCTCCGACAATCGGAGTGACAAAACCTTATCTCGAAATACGCCAACCCAACATGTACCTTTGGAGACACCTGTAGTACTCCTTTATAATCACCCAGTTACGTTGTGACGTTTGGTAGTACCCAAAGTGTTCCTCCGGTAAACAGGAGTTGCATAATCTCATAGATATAGGAACATGTATAAGTCATGAAGAAAGCAATAGCAACATACTAAACGATCGGGTGCTAAGCTAATGGAATGGGTCATGTCAATCAGATCATTCTCTTAATGATGTGATCCCGTTAATGAAATAACAACTCATTGTTCATGGTTAGGAAACATAACCATCTTTGATTAACGAGCTAGTCAAGTAGAGGCATACTAGTGACACTTTGTTTGTCTATGTATTCACACATGTATTATGTTTCCGGTTAATACAATTCTAGCATGAATAATAAACATTTATCATGATTATAAGGAAATAAATAATAACTTTATTATTGCCCCTAGGGCATATTTCCTTCAATATTATCTTTATAACTATTGGTTCATTTATTGTTTATGAAAATTATGCCGACCAACGTGACATAGATTTTATTTATCTAGGATGTATGTGAATCGGAAATGCCAACCGACCCTATTGTCGAGAGGTTAAATTTAGTTGAAGAAGAAAACAATTTGTTGAAGGAAAAAATAAAAAAAATGAGGAGGAGAAGATGATATTGGAGTTGCATGTTGCGGATGTCGTCGATGATCACAAGATCAAGATGGATGCAATGCGCTTGAAGATTAGAAAGATTAGAAAATATGCCATTCATACCGAGGCTTGGTATCATTATGCCGTTGGATCAATTGTTACCTTGGTTGCGATTATGATTGCATTTGTTTTCGCATTGAAATGTTTTACATAGTTTCAATGTATGGTTTAATTAATTAGATGCTCTGGAGAGCTATATGTTGTCAGATGAGAACTATGTATGCACTTTGGTTTTAATGTGATGATGAACTTCTATTAATTTGGACACTTAATTATATATAATGCACGCAGATGAACCGGCAATGGATGTACGGTGACAAACACACCCGCGAGTACATTAAGGGCGTGCATGAGTGTCTCGATGCGGCTGAGGCAAACAAGCAGAATGGTTTTATGTGTTGTCCATGCACTGAATGTGGGAATACGAGGTCTTACTCTAACCAGAAAATCCTTCACTCCCACCTGCTTTACAAGGGTTTCATGCCACACTATAATGTTTGGACGAGGCATGGAGAAATAGGGGTTATGATGGAAGACGGCGAAGAAGAAGAGTACGATGACAACTATGTGCCCCCTGAATACGGTGATGCTGCAACGGGGGGAGCTGGTGAAGATCAAGAGGAACCAGACGATGTGCCCAATGATGCTGCCACGGGTGAAGCTGCTGAAGATCAAGAGGAACCAGACGATGTGCCCGATGATGATGATCTCCGCCGGGTCATTGTCGATGCAAGGACGCAATGCATTAGTCAAAAGGAGAAGCTGAAGTTCGATCGCATGTTAGAGGATCACAAAAAAGGGTTATACCCCAATTGTGAAGATGGCAACACAAAGCTCGGTACCGTACTGGAATTGCTGCAGTGGAAGGCAGAGAATGCTATGGCTGACAAAGGATTTGAGAAGCTACTGAAAATATTGAAGAAGAAGCTTCCAAAGGATAACGAATTGCCCGACAGTACATACGCAGCAAAGAAGGTCGTATGCCCTCTAGGATTGGAGGTGGAGAAGATACATGCATGCCCTAATGACTGCATCCTCTACCGCGGTGCATACAAGGATCTGAACGCATGCCCGGTATGCGGTGCGTTGCGGTATAAGATCAGACAAGATGACCCTGGTGATGTTGACGGCGAGCCCCTCAGGAAGAGGGTTCCTGCGAAGGTGATGTGGTATGCTCCTATAATACCACGGTTGAAATGTCTGTTCATAAACGAAGAGCATGCCAAGTTGATGCGATGGCACAGTGAGAACCGAAAGAAAGATGGGAAGTTGAGAGCACCCGCTGACGGGTCGCAGTGGAGAAAAATCGAGAGAAATACTGGGATGAGTTTGGAAAGGACCCAAGGAATGTATGGTTTGCTTTAAGTGCGAATGGCATTAATCCTTTCGGGGAGCAGAGCAGCAATCACAGCACCTGGCCCGTGACTCTATGTATGTATAACCTTCCTCCTTGGATGTGCATGAAGCGGAAGTTCATTATGATGCCAGTTCTCATCCAAGGCCCTAAGCAACCCGGCAACAAAATTGATGTGTACCTAAGGCCATTAGTTGAAGAACTTTTACAGCTGTGGAATGGAAACGGTGTACGTACATGGGATGAGCACAGACAGGAGGAATTTAACCTTAAGGCGTTGCTGTTCGTGACCATCAATGATTGGCCCACTCTCAGTAACCTTTCAGGACAGACAAACAAAGGATACCACGCATGCACGCACTGTTTAGAGGACACTGAAAGTATATACCTGGACAAATGCAGGAAGAATGTGTACCTGGGCCATCGTCGATTTCTTCCGACCAACCATCAATGTCGAAAGAAAGGCAAGCATTTCAAAGGCGAGGCAGATCACCGGAAGAAGCCCGCGATGCGCACCGGTGATCACGTGCTTGCTATGGTCAATGATTTACACTACGTAATCTTTGGAAAGGGTCCCGGTGGACTAGCTGTTCTGAATGACGCTGAGGGACACGCACCCATGTGGAAGAAGAAATCTATATTTTGGGACCTACCCTACTGGAAAGACCTAGAGGTCCGCTCCTCAATCGACGTGATGCACGTGATGAAGAACCTTTGCGTGAACCTGCTAGGCTTCTTGGGCGTGTATGGGAAGACAAAAGATACACCTGAGGCACGGGAGGACCTGCAATGTTTGCACGAAAAAGACGGCATGCCTCCGAAGCAGTATAAAGGTCCTGCCAGCTACGCTCTTACAAAAGAAGAGAAAGAAATCTTCTTTGAATGCCTTCTCAGTATGAAGGTCACGATTGGCTTCTCGTTGAATATAAAGGGAATAATAAATATGCCAGAGAAAAAGTTTCAGAACCTAAAGTCTCATGACTGCCACGTGATTATGACAACTGCTTCCGGTTGCATTGAGGGGGCTTCTACCGGAAAACGACTGATTAGCCATTGTGAAGCTATGTGCATTCCTCAATGCAGTCTCTCAGAAGGTGATCGATCCAGAAATCGTACCAAGGCTAAGGAGTGATGTGGCGCAATGTCTTGTCAGTTTCGAGCTGGTGTTCCCACCATCCTTCTTCAATATCATGACGCACATCCTAGTTCATGTAGTCGACGAGATTGTCATCCTGGGGCCCGTATTTCTACACAGTATGTTCCCCTTTGAGAGGTTCATGGGAGTCCTAAAGAAATATGTCCATAACCGCGCTAGGCCAGAAGGAAGCATCTCCATGGGCCATCAAACAGAGGATGTTATCGGGTTTTGTGTTGACTTCATTCCTGGCCTTAACAAGATAGGTCTCCCTAAATCGTGGTATGAGGGGAGACTGACTGGAAAAGGCACTCTTGGAAGAGACTCAATAATATGCAGCGACGGATATTCTTGGTCTCAAGCACACTACACAGTTCTACAGAACTCTACCTTGGTGACCCCGTATGTCGATGAACACAAGAACAGTCTGTGCTCCAAACACCCGGAGCAGTGCGACGACTGGATTACATGTGAACACATCAGGACTTTCAGCAGTTGGTTGGAAACACGTCTCAGAGGTGACAACACTGTTTGTGATGAGTTGTACTTGTTGTCCAGGGGACCATCTTTGACTGTATTAACTTACAAAGGATACGAGATAAATGGGAATACATTTTACATGATCGCCCAAGATCAAAAGAGCACCAACCAAAACAGCGGTGTCCGCTTTGATGCAGCAACCGAGAGCGGAAAGGACACATATTATGGTTACATAGTGGACATATGGGAACTTGACTACGGACCTGATTTTAAGGTCCCTTTGTTTAAGTGCAAATGGGTCAATCTGTTAGGCGGCGGGGTACAGGTAGACCCACAGTACGGAATGACAACAGTGGATCTGAAAAATCTTGGGTACACTGACGAACCGTTCGTCCTAGCCAATGATGTGGCACAGGTTATCTATGTGAAGGACATGTCTACCAAACCGAGAAAAAGAAGAGATAAGGAAGCGAATACATCATACGATGAGCCAAAGCGCCACATAGTTCTTTCAGGAAAAAGGGACATCCTGGGAGTGGACGGCAAGACAGACATGTCTGAAGATTATGAAAAGTTTCATGAAATTCCTCCCTTCAATGTCAAGGCTGACCCAAGCATCCTGATAAACAATGAAGATTATCCATGGTTACGGCGCAATAAGCAAATGACACAAGCGAAGAAAAAGTGAAGACTTTCTCCCGCAACTATTATGATGATACCATGCCAAATTTGTAACAGACGAACATGCTACCATTGTCCGTTTTATACATGCACATGCTTTGTGGGTGAAATTATGATACCATGCCAACTTTCAACCTTTTCAGAGTTCATTTTGAAATGCTTTCCAATTTCAGAGTCATTTAGCTCAAATAATGAATTAATAGCAAACAAAATGAACTACAAAACTTTTATGAAAATAAAAACAACCAATTAAAATATTATGTTATGATCAACTAAAATAAAACTATAATATTCTTCAATAGCAAAAAGAATATAATTTTTGTGACCTAAAATCAAACTATAAGTATTTAATTGTAATTATAAATAAAAAATAAATAGCAAAGAAGAAAAAAAAATCTATTTTTATAGTAAAGTTATTCATAAACTAGTGATTCACACAAATATTATAAAATTCAAATTTAAACTATTCAAAATTTTAAAACTAATGGCACTAATAGAAAGTTTATAATTTTTGTGACCTAAAATCAAAAAGAAATCACTAAAAAACTATAAGTATTTAGTTTTAAGTAGAAATAAAAAATAAATAGAAAAAAATATTATATTTTTATAGTAAAGTTATTCATAAACTAGTGATTCACACAAATTTTTAAAAATTCAAATTTAAACTATTCAAAATTTAAAACTAATGGCATTAACAGAAAGTTTATAATTTTTGTGACCTAAAAGCAAAAAGAAATCACTAAAAAACTGTAAGTATTTAGTTTTTAAGTAGAAATGAAAAAATAAAAAACCAAAAAAATGTAGAAATAAAAAAGAAAAAACCAAAAAAATGCCACCTACTGGGCCTCCACGGCCTGAATACGACTAGAAACCCTACATGGGCCAGGATTCAGGCCCGCAGAGGCCCAATAGGCCCACAGGCAGTAACAAGTTTAGGCCCAAAAGCCTGCATTAGAGAGGAGCTCGAATGGGGAGGCACATCAGCGCTTATAAACAAGTGCCGGCACCCTTCAGCTAGCGATGTGGGACTAAACTTCAGCTAGCGATGCAGCACAAGGCCATTGGTCCCGGTTGGTGGCACCAACCGGGACTAAAGGGGGCATTGGTCACGGTTCGTGGCACCAACCGTGACCATTGCCCCCCTTTAGTCCCGGTTGGTGCCACCAACCGGGACCAATGGCCTTCGCTTCCCGCCCTTTCGGCTGCCGAAAATTGGCCTTTGGTCCCGGTTCGTCGCACCAACCGGGACTAAAGGGGGGCAATGGTCCCGGTTTGTGCCATGAACCAGGACCAATGCTCTTGCTATATATACAACACTTGTCAAAAATTTCATTCAGTTTCTCATTCTGCCCCGACGCCCTGCTCCTCATCCTCGTCGCCCGCGCACGTCGTCGCCCGCGCCCCGCGCCGCCCCGTCGTCGCCCGCGCCGCCCCGCCGTCGCCCGCGCCGCCCCCGCCGTCGCCCGCCCCCGTCGTCGCCCGCGCCGCCCCCGCCGTCGCCCGAGCCCCGCGCTGCCCCGAGCCCGCCGTCCTCGTCGCCCCTGCCCCGTCGCCGCCAGGCGCTGCCCCGACGCCGCCCGCCGCCCGCCCCCGCCAACGCCGTGGTCGTCGCCAACGCCATCGCCGCCGCCGCCGCTGTCGCCCTCGCCGGCCGCCCCCGTTGTGAGCCGCCACCGTCGAGGCTCTGTTTATATATGCAAAAATTTATACATATATGCAAGTATATATGTATTTTATATATGCAAAAATTTATATATCTAGCTAGGAAGAAGGAAGAAAGGAAGAAGAAGAAAAACTTATATATGAGAAATGTATGTATTTATATATGAGAAATGTATGTATGTATAGATGTATGTATGTGGATACATGAGAGGGGTCGATATACCCCCTCTTCGATAGCATTTTTGTGCATTTTAGGTTAGTGTATATATATGTTGATGTATATATGCAAAAGTTTTTCATATATGCATTTTTCATATATGTATTATTTTTTTTAAGTTGTTAGTAGATATCGATTTTACGTTAGTGCATTTTATCACTGATTTTAGGTTAGTTGAGCCTCTTTAGTGCATTTTATGTTTGTTGCATTTTAGGTTAGTGCATTTTATGTTAGTGGAGAGGAAAAAGTAAAATAAGGAAAAGGAAAATAAGTAGAGAAAGAAGGAGAAGAAGAAGGAGAAGACGAGGAGAGGAAGAAAAGGAAGAGCTGAATAAGTTTGTCGAAAATAATGAGACACTAGAATTCAAGGGCAGATATGAGAAGATCAGAGATCACTGGCCCGCATTTGTGGCCCACAAGACATCAGAAAAGAGTAAGAAGATGTCGGCAACAAACAAGCAAAATGCTGCGAAGAAGAAGCTTCACCATCACACGGGGTCAGGTGGCTACCTCGTAGCCCGGCCTAAGTGGTCCAAGACTGAGAATGATCTGGTTCATAAAGGGATCGAACCAGAGACAGTTAACTGGCCAGACCGTTGCCGGACTTGGTTCTTCGGGGCTGGCGGAACCCTGGACCCTGTAACAGGGAAGTGCATTTGGACGAATGATCAAATGGACATACCAGTCAGTAAGCTTAAGCAGTATATCGAAGCAGCGCAGGAAGGGACGTTCTTTCCAGACAAAGAGAACGACGAGCTCACAATGGCCCTCGGGAATCCTGAGCACCCTGGACGGATACGAGGCACGCTAGGCTCCATTCCGTGGAAGGTTGGGTTTCCGGACACAGGCAGTTACAAATCCCATGAGAGGAGGAAAAAAGTGCAGCAGACCCAAATACAGGTGCTGCAAGCAAGGGTAGACGCGATAGAGGAACGAGAAGCAAATCGCAGCAAACGTACTGCCGAAGCCTCCCCCGAAGCTACCCCGCCATCTCAGCGCAGAAGCAGCGTGGCTTCCACCGAGCTGCTTCAGCTGGAGCATGGCTTGACGGCTCCTGCCAGCTATCCCGTGGATGCTATAACGGAGTCTCAAAATTGCCACCTTATGACGCAATGGATGAATTTGAAGGTCAAGGCGGCTGTTGGCTCTGTTTATCCTACTGAACCCGGCGCAACTTTTCACTGCTGGCCGATTCCAGAAGGATATGCTAGGGTGATGGTGGATGAGATAACGGAGGGATTTGAGGACCTCCAGCTTGACCACCCTACCGGTGAAGGGGAGACTCGGCTGGGGTCTGCTCTGAAGACTCCATGCCTATGGCGGAAGGAGCTCATCAACCTTCCGAACTGGACGCCACCGCCTCCTCCTCCTCCTCCGGCGAGTGACGATCAGGGCCCTCGGCCAGCTCCTTCTCCGGCGCGTGGCGGCACTCCGCCTCCTTCTCCGCCTGCGCCGACGCGCCCGAGCAGCCAGCCTCCTCCTTCTCCGCCTCGTCAGCAAGGGTGGAAGAGACTTGCTGCCGCTCCAGCTGCTCCGGCGCGTCGTAGTCCTTCTCCTCCGCCTCTTAAGCAAGTAAAGAAGAAAACCGCTCCGTCTGCTCGGTCGGCGTCTAGCAGTACAACCAGAGGCGGGAGGACATACAGATTCGGTCCTTCTCTGAAGACTCCAGAGAAGTTACCATATGAGAGGACCCTGGAGGAGAACGCCGAGATCGCGCGAGAAGAAGTGAGGAACTTCTTTGAAGGGGTGAAAGCAAAGAAACATCCACCTCCGGAGGAGAAGGTAGATCGGGTGAAAGTGAAGCGCACTCTGGCTGCCCTGACAAAACCACCGAAGTCTGATCTGCCGAAAGGAAACTATGACCGCATTATTGGAAAGGAATTTACCGAAGCGGAGCGGTCGGGAAGTACTGTCAGTGATCAAAGGCTTAAAGAACGATGAGCTGGGAAACAAATTGCCCAGCTCGGCAAACAAGCGAAGCAATCGTACCCCCCGCTCAAGGTGCCTAGCCACAACGTCGCTAATGATCCAAGGATGGTGCCCGGTTATAGCAATCTTGCAGATTACCTGCCCGACGAAGTACATTATGAACCCATGGATGTGCAGATACAAAGATACGAGTATGGGAAGCCTCTCGTAAAAGATGAAAGATCTCTATCAACGATGATGCGAAGATTGCATGATTGGTACTTGAAAATCTGCAGAGACTCTGGGGGGAGGAGTACTTTGTATGTGAAAGTTAAAAAGGAGCATGACCTCGTTGGAATTGATCTGTTGCCTGTTCCATTTGAGGAGTTCTATCAGTTTTTCAATCAATTGGCCCTCGATAAAACAACGGTCGCCTGCTACTCTCTATAAGTAGTACTACTTCTGTCATTAAGTTTCTCTATATAGCTTAGCTCTTTCATTGCATGTATTTATAATCATCCTCACTATATTATGCAGATTGAAGATCGCCGAATTGAAGAAAAGACAAGTCGGTGATATTGGGTTCATTAACACATATCTCATAGATGCAACTCAGGTTAAACTTCATGCCGCAGCTACCGAGGCCAACTTGCTACGATCGTTCGTAATAAATCAAAACAAAGATATAATACTCTTTCCTTACAACTTCAGGTGAGTGTTACTGTCTTGTGCGTATTCGGTTTCCCTTATATATTAGTCAAGGTTATAGTAATGTAATTCATGAGTTATGCATGTGTGTGCAGTTTCCACTATATTCTCCTAGAGATTAAGCTTGAGCAGGGAGTAGTAACCATCTTGGACTCTAAACGAAAAGATCCCCAGGAGTATGCGGACATGACTGAAATCCTCAAGAAGTAAGTTAAATTGATCATTATCCACCATATCAGCAACTTTGTTCATTTCCTGATATCAAGTAATTGTTTTCTTTGTCCGGCAGGGTTTGGAGAAAATTCACCAAAACAGTTCCGGGACTGCCGAAGGAGCTGCAATTTAGACACCCGAAAGTAAGTACTATAGTAGCATGTTCCGCGCATCTCCTAGTGATTCAAGCGCTAGTTTCATCAATACCATTTAGCATTCTTGCTTATCAGTTTGATTGACCTCTATTTCTTGTAAAGTGGTTGTGGCAGGAACAAGGGAATGATTTCTGTGGATACTACATCTGCGAGTCCATCCGCCACACGACCTGTGAGCGGGGCGGGTACTCTAACGAACAATATGAAGTACGTAAATAACAACATTCACAATTTTATTTTATTACCATCATTTGTGTTGAGTTTCATTCATTTATATATATATGTATTGACCCCCTTCTTCAAATTAGATGTTTCGGAAGCGGGATGAACTCCTAGCACCGGCTCGCATGCGAGAAATTCAAGAGGAATTGGCGGCATTCTTTCTTGACCACGTGATCCCTGAAGACGGAGAATTCTATGTGGACCCTGAGTCCGTATGATTATATTTGTAAGAGATAATTATTGTATATATGTAGCCGGTAGTGTCAGATAGATATACGAGAACTTGTTGTTCGACCAATCTCTCGGAGAAGGAGAGGTGGTCGATATCACTTCTCTCTGTATGCATATATGTTCATGACGATCTTCTGTTTCCTTCGTTTGCTTACTAGCTAGCTAGCGTGTCTAGTCCTCTCTATACGTATGTATAGTACGTAGCGTCGACCAAGCACGGACATAACACATGACACTTCTCTCTATTAATTATAGCTAGCTAACACAATATATGAAACACCTAAATTAACCCCCCAAAACCCCCAACCCCCTCCCCCCCTTTCAAAAAAAACCCCAGCCACAGAAGTGCTGACGCGTGGATGCCTATTGGTCCCAGTTGGTGCCACCAACCGGGACCAAAGGGTCTCCTGACTGGGCTCTGCGCGCTGCCCACGTGGAGGGCCTTTAGTCCCGGTTCTGGATTGAACCGGGACTAAAGGGGGGAGGTATTAGTACCGACACTTTAGTCCCGGTTCTGGAACCGGGACTAAAGGCCCTTACGAACCGGGACTATAGGCCCTTTTTCTACCAGTGATAATAGCAAAGCTCGCGATACATCAAGATCGTGCCAATTCAAGAACACAAGATAGATAGAGAGAGAGATCAAACACATAGCTATTGGTACATACCCTCAGCCCCGAGGGTGAACTACTCCCTCCTCGTCATGGAGAGCGCCGGGATGATGAAGATGGCCACCGGTGAGGGTTCCCCCCCTCCGGCAGGGTGCCGGAACAGGGTCCCGATTGACTTTTGGTGGCTACAGAGGCTTGCGGCAGCGGAACTCCCGATCTATTCTCTTCATCGATGTTTTTAGGGTACGTGGGTATATATGGGTGCAGGAAGTACGTGGGTGGAGCTTCGGGGGCCCCACGAGGCAGGGGGCCGCGCCCTAGGGGGCCCCTTGGGTGCCCCCCACCCTCGTGAGCACCTCTCTTTGCTCCTGACGTGGGGTCCAAGTCCATCCGTTAGCTTTCCTTCCAAAAATAACTTCTGCAGTTGATTTCGTTCCGTTTCGACTCCGTTTGATATTACTTTTCTTCGAAACACTGAAATAGGCAAAAAAACAACAAATCTGGGCTGGGCCTCTGGTTAATAGGTTAGTCCCAAAAACAATATAAAAGTGGATAATAAAGCCCAATATGGTTCAAAAGAGTAGATAATATAGCATGGAGCAATCAAAAATTATAGATACGTTGGAGACGTATCACTCAGCAGGACCACAATTGGCCGTATGTCTTCTAGCAAAAGCTTCAGAGTGTTGGCTCTAGCATCGGAGGCTAGGGCATG